>NW_024100901.1:0-333351 GCF_016161935.1 Mauremys reevesii
CACTGAAGGTCCTGCATGTGGGGCATGCCTGATGCTCTGTGGCCCAACATCAGAGAAGACAGTAAGGAAAGCAGGGCCAGCCCCATGGTGGGGCCTCTTACCCGTTCCCACTCACGGTGCTCACTTTGTGGCAGTGGGGCTGGGAGATTTTACCCCAGAGGCTTTTCCCAGGTGGTGAGAAGCAGAGAAAAGACCCAGGCTCCCAAGGTGCTATGTAGCAGCCCCCTCAAACACAGGGACAGGCGCACACTTGGAAGAGGAAACTGCTCACACGCTAGCCTGGGCAGCCCTACCCATTTTCTTTGTACAAAGTCCAGGAAGGGCAAAGGTGAGACTGGAAGCACATGGGGCTCATGCCCCAGCCCTTTGTGACACCCACCCCCCAACTCCCCTTCCAGGGCTATGGCTGAAGCCAGAGCATTGCTTGCTGCAATGAGCTGCCCGGCCAAGAAGAGGTTCCAGCCCTGAAGGGAGCAGGACTTGCAGCACAAAGTGAGCACAACCGCAGGGGACTCAAATCCTGAATCATCCCGATCCACAGGAATTTTACTCTGCCTTATCCTTTAAGAGGCCACATGATGAGGTCCTAAAACACTTCTTTGGAAAAGCCGGACACCTGTGTTTCTCCAGGGTGGCATCTGCTGGCACAGAGGCAAGAGACTCTCTGGGCACAAGAAGTTAAGTTCCCAGCGACCGCACGTGAGACTTAACTGTATGGGGCCAGGTGCAGGGCTTTATGGCAGGAGGCTCGGGCATTGGGGATTGAGGTGCAGCGGATCTGGACCGGCTGTCTAGGCATGGGAGATTTAGTCTACCCTAGGAGGAGGAGGAATCCTTCTGACAGGCAGTGGCTGTGCAGAAAGAGGAGGAGTTCCTGGGACTTTTTGTCTCTACTCTTTTGCCTGCGTTGTCACTCTTGCCTGCACACTGGGATAATCACTGTTGTGGTGAATGGTGAGGCTCTTTCCTAACTAAGCCCAGGTAAGCTCAGGTGGTAGGCAGAATAGGCGCTCTTAATCTGAGGGCCAGGGTTCAAGCCCCTGTCTGGGCGCTCAGCTTTTAAGTTGCCTTGTGTGCCAGGGCCAAACTCTGTTCCACAGCCTGCAGGGATTCCCAGAAGCTGTGGCCATTTTCCTGGAAAGGTTCCTTTCCTTAGCAAGCAGGAGAGAGGCTGCAGGTGCAGATGGGTGCAGTCTCTGGCTGCCAGGAAGCGCTAATAGGGCCAGGTGCTGAGAAAGCCCAGAGGGGAGCAGCAGAGATGGGGAAGAGAGACAGAGAAGCAATGAGAACAGAGCACAAGTGTAAAGGGGGCATCTGGTCTGGCTATTGTCAGCAAACTTCCTGGTTTATACATGACCCTGGTGGAATTGGCCTGTGGAAGGGATCTGAGTCCCCACCCCCTTACCCAGAGGCTGCCTGACCTCGAGGACTGTTGGGATGCAGAGATTCAGGCCTGTCTGCAGAGGCCTGTACTTTAAGAAATTTAGGTGTATTTTTATCACTTAGCTAGTTACGCATAAAGATATAAAGAGAGAATAAAAATCACTGTCTGTCTAACCTGTAATGGCCTTCTCTTACTGTGACAGTCTGGGGCCTGGTTCTTCGGCTAAGCTTGGCAAAAGGGCAGCCATAAGCTGGGAAGTGTCTGGTCACATTCACACATTCCCAACTAGTCACATTGAAATAAGGTGCTATTGGGCTGTAGGAATACAATCCTGTCCTGATATTCCATCACCTCCAGAGAAAGGGAAACTTAGTTTGGTAGCATCCTGTCTGGCTTAAGAACTCACTTATCAATAGACACAGCTGGAAACCCTGTCTATTGTGACTCAGCAAAGGTCACAAGGCATATCTGTAGTTGTGAAATCCTCCCTTCTGTATTGTTTTGTATGTTTATTTGCACATGTTCTCTGTCTGGGTCTGTGATTGTTTCTTTCCTGCTGTGAGAGAGGAAAACATCAGACGCTACTCCCAATGCTACACTCAAGTTTTCAGAAATTAGTCGACTTTATGGCCAGAAGAGATAGATATATGTATAGATGTATAGTTGTGAAATCCTCCCTTCTGTATTGTTTGTATGTTTATTTGCATGGTCTCACCTGTCTGGTTCTGTGATTGTTTCTGTCTGCTGTATAATTAATTTTGTTAGGTGTGACCAGTGAAGGAGGTGGAATATAACCATGTTACAGTATATTAGGACTGGTTAGTCTAGAGAAGGAGTGAGGTACCAGGCAGTGTGGCGGTCGGGGCCACGTGGTGAGTGCCCGCTGGAAGCGCTGGCCGCGCCCTCCTTCTCTCTCCTCAAGCTCCTCCCTTCCCCCCGCTAGACCGGGTGCATGCACTGTGCCCAGCACAGGGACTCCACTGGCAGCTCTGGCCGCCATGGAGGTTTTTGTTTTGTTTTTCCCCTGCTTTGCCGGCCAGCGCGTTGTTTTCCCCACCCCCTGCTTTGTTGCTCAGCCCCATTTTTGTGTTGTCCCCCCAACTTTGCCGCTCCAGCTGCGCGTATCCGCCCCCACACCCCTGCTTTGCCGCTCCAGCCGTGCCGTTTTCCCCCGGCTGTTTGTTGCTTGAGGCGGCCAAAAAAGCCAGAGCTAGCCCTGCCCACACCTGACTCCTGCCATCTCTACCGGGACCTGACAAAGCTTTGCTTGTGTTTGGATTCTATAAGCAGAGGAGCAGGTGAGCTTGTCCTTGCAAGCTCTGTGTGTGTGTGTGTGTGTGTGTGTGTGTGTGTGTGTGTGTGTGTGTGTGTGTGTGTGTGTGTGTGTGTATGTGAGAGAGAGAGAGAGAGAGTCAATCTTTGGCCAGGTCTGCACTACAAAGTTATTTCCCAGCAGAATTATATTGCTCAGGTGTGTGAAAAACACACTAAGCTCCCTCAGTCAGCAGCTTGTGGCTGGTGTACACACTGCAATGCCACGTCTGGTGACAAAGGCTGCCCTGTTTTGCTGACAAAATAAAATGACTTTGATGAGAGGTCTAGAGCTTTTGCAGCAAACTTAAAGTGACAGAGTAGGCGCTGCTGTTCATTATATCACCATAACTGGCCTCCTCAGTATCCCACAATGCCTGCCGTGAACTCGCCTGCCCTGCATTCCTGCTACAGAGCCATGGCCCCTCCTTTCATAGCTCAGGAAGTTCCTCACAGCTGAGCCTGCTCTGCTCCGGCAGCCAGGAGCAAATCACTGCCATGGATGCTGCTCTCTCCCGCCCTGCGAACACAGAGCAGGGTGGCGGGAACTTCCATACATTGGGGGCACTGGCATCCGAACTGTGACGCCACCATGGCATCCCTTCCCTCGAGGCTCTTACCTTCTAAACAAGGACGGCTGTTTTCTTGTAAAATCACTGAAAGGAAGGAGAAAACTCGAAAGAGGTTCCTCCTGGCGCTCCACGTCCGTGAAGCAGAATACTTTCTCAGTCCTCAAAGAGAGACCTGGAGGAGACTTGCTGAAGCAAAGCCACAGGGTCTCTGGGGTTTCCCTGGCCCCTCGCCCTGTCCTGCCTGGCTGATGTCAGCATCTCTCTGTGAGGTCACCACCTCCCCACCACCTTTGGCCAATAGTCTGAGGTCCTGCAAAAGCCTTTGTGATGTCACTGCCACACCCCTCCTTGCTGTACTAGTGTCCTGCCCCTGGCCAGGTACTTTGGAGGTTGAGCTACTCCTGTGGATCACCCCACTCAAGGAGCGTTCGTTCTAGGAAGCAAAGCCGGCTAGACAGGAAAACATCAGATGCTGCTCCCAATGCTACACTCAAGTTTTTCAGAAATTGAGCAAAGTCGACTTTATGGCCAGAAGAGACCATTAGAGCATCTAATCTGACCCCTGCATATCACAGGCCTCTGTATGACACAAGAGCTACTTTTGGGGGCAACACATTCCAGAAAGGCATCTAGTCTTCATTGATTGACATCAAGAGATGGAGAATCCACCACTTTCCTTGGTAGCTTGTTCCTGTGGTGAATCATCCTCTCCGTTGAATATTTGTGCCTTAGTTCTAATATGAATTTGTCTCTTTTCACCTTCCAGCCATTGGGTCTTGTTATGCCTTTCTCTGCTCGATTAAAGAGCCCTTTAATACCAATATTTTCTCTCCATTAAGGCACTTCAACACTTCCATGAAGTCACCTTTCAATCTTCTTTTGATAAGCTAAACAGGTTGAGCTCATTCAATAGCTCACTAGAAGGCATTTTCTCCAGCCCTCAGAACATTTGGTGGCTCTTTGCTGCCCCAGCTCAATTTCACAACATATTTTCAAATGAGGACACCAAAACTGGAGGCAACATTACAGTATCAGTCTCACTGATGCCGTGTCACTTCCTGTGACGTTATTGACATAATCTATAACTGTATAGATCATTGTTGCGACCACTGTTCTATATTTTCAGCCAATATGGTAGAAAGGTTGTTGTGTAAAGGGTCTATGGAGAGGTTCTGATTGGCTGATTATAATGATGCTATCTCTAGATGTGTATCATTTTTGTAGTTGATGTTATGAATATTGGCTCTATGCTGCCCATATTTCAAACTTGTGCTCTGCTTCAGGAACACCCCAGACAAGTTGGTGTCAGTTCTGTCTAGCCTGTTTGATGGCTCATTAAGGACCATCAGCTGTACAATCGACCCATTGAGAGAAGGCAGATATGCCTTGTGACTCAACAAGGTCTGCAGGGACCTGCCTATGGACAGAACTTTAAGGTTTTTCTATGCCAGGTGCTGTATAGAGTGTCCTTGGGACAAAGACTACATGGCAAGAGACTATAAAAGGCTGATGCCTCGCCTCCATCTTGTCTTCAGTCCTGCTTCATACCTCTGGATGGACTTTGCTACAAACTGAAGCTCTCTACAAAGGACTGAATGACCCCTTATTTTTTCTCTGGCCTAGCAAGAATGAATTGAATGTTGTGACTTTCTGGAAAGTGCAGCGAAATTAAATGTGAAATTCAGTCTCTGTGTTTGTGAGCTGATGTTTTCCTCTCACAGGTCAGTGCCTGCATTGAAATACCCAGAGGATCTAAGGGCTGGTGTCGCTGGGCACTGAACTGGCAGGCGACGTCTCTCAGGGTGTGACCCCCCCAACCCATATAGTTAAGGTGACCTAAGCCCTGGTTAGATAGTGTTGGGTCTGAACTTTTGATGAACTGAAACTTAACTCAGACTTGATGTCTCTGTCTGAAACTTTTAATCAAAGCTCTGACCTGTGAACTACTCATGACAGCCCCCTCCCCTTAAGTAGCCATCTCCCCTTTGTTTTTTCTAATTTACATTTTAACCTGTTTTATCCTGTAGAATCTTGATTGATTATGCATGACCATTATAATCTGATAATCACTTTGTTTACTTCTGTGTATAAATATTAATGCTCAACCCTAATAAACTTGCCACACTTACTCCGAAGCTTTTCTGTAAGCTAAGGATGGTGTGAGCCCGTTGATCAACGAATTGTTGTCTGGTCTCTGACAGACTTGTGAGCCCCATACCAACTCCGCACGAACTCGGGTGCTGGAGAGGTGAGTAAGGACTTGCTTTTTACCTAACAATTTGGGGGCTCGTCCGGGATTCCTTCTGGTGCGGTGCCTCTGTCCAGTGGCCAGACCACTCATATACAATTGGCAGGCGCCATGGAGATTTCTCCCAGCCAATTCAATATTGAGGGTCGTGTACTGGACAGCAGGATAAACGCCAGTTGGAGGGCTCCTGTCAGACACCATGGGTCAAGGGACTAGCGTGCCTCTTGAGAGTCCGCTGGGGATTGTAAATAAGTTATGGAATGAAGGGAAACTCCCAGTACAGACAGGAATGTCTAGGAGGAAGTTGTACACACTGTGTGTAAGGAATTGGACTGGGTATACCGCGGTATTGGCCGACCCGGAGATGAGGTGGCCTTCGTATGGCTCTTTCGAACAGGCTGCCTTAAGAGGAGTAAGGCCAGATCGAAAAAGACCATCCGGGACAGTTATGTTACTGGTTTTGTTGGGACACAGCAGCAGAGCTGTGGAAATCTTTAAAAATTATGGCAGTCAGGTATTCTTCCGAGAGTGAACCCCCTCCATGCTATTTCGATGAAGGGTGTAAACCACGGCGTGTTTTAACTCGTCAGTTGGTCCCCACTGCACCTGCCCCTATTCCTCCATAGGACTCTCTCCAGAGTGCAGAGGGAATCTGCAGGACTCCAAATTGGAATCTCTGCAGAGTGATAAGGAGGAAATGGAGGGCACACCTCAGGAGGAGTAATTACTAGGCAAAAGATCAAGCAGATGCAGCAGGATGCATACTACTCTTATTTCGTTTTTGTGAATCAGTCAGTACCTGTAAGGATTATTTCTTAAAGTTTCGCCCTGGTTGGGGAGGTGAGTCAGTCACTTCAGTGTTGGACGTAGCTGATTTTGCATGGGAAGAAAAAGGAAGAATATAAGTTGATGGCTTTGGCTTTTAGCGGTGGTATTGAGGCAGAAGCCGTGGCCGTGGCAGGGGATTTCAGGGTGCTCGGGAAGAGGGTCCTGGCAGCCCCAGCCACCAGGAAGTGTTTTCAGTGCGGACAGCCCGGTCACTTTAAACGTGAATGCCTGGGGGCGCCCAGAGGTCGGTCGCATCCGCAGATGCTTACACCAGGGACGAATACACCCCTGCCACCAGCCCAGCCCGTTCCTCAGGCCTGGATCAACTACGGGCAACAGCAGCAGCTGCAGCAAGCTCAGCCTTCTCAATGACGGTACCCCGGGGGCGAAGGCAAACAATGTGATGGTCTTATGTCCTTAATGTCTTTAGCCGGCTCCTTCCTCACTTTCTCCTCCCAGCAGAGCCTCGTCTAACCCTTTCAGTCCAAGGACTGCCTGTCTCTTTCCTCATTGATACTGGAGCTACTTTCTCTCTTTTAAATCATGCCCCCTCTCCCTGGCTATCCTCTGAGGTTAAAACTGCAACTGGGGTGGAAGGCAACCCACAGTCTCTGGGACTCACTTTGCCTCTAAATGTTATTTATGCTGATAAATGTTTTTCTCACCGTTTTCTTTTTTCCCCAGCTTGTCCGATCCCTTTGATGGGCAGGATTTACTCTGTAAGCTTGAGGCTACTTTAACCTGCACTCCTGAAGGTAGGATTATTGATGACAGTGTTAGGAGATTTGGCCCCAGCTCAGGGTAATTGGGAACCCCCTCTCTCCCTGACCTCACTGACTTGCCTTCAACCCTCTGGGGAATTTCTGACACTGATGTTGGCCTGCTCCTTTCGGCAGAGCCAGTAAGGATTCAAGTGAAGCCCTCCTTAGCCCCCCCGTCAGTCCCCCAATACCCCCTGTCGCTGGAAGCCCGGGAAGGCATCCGCCCCATTGTCGAGGGATTCATTGCACAAAAGCTAGTCCGCCCTCAGCGCACTCCCTGTAATACCCCTATACTGCCTGTCAAAAGCCTCCTAAAAGGACGGAGACCTATTAGTTGGCGCTTTGTACAGGATCTACGGAGTTATTAATAACTATGTGGTCCCTCTTCATGCAGTAGTTCCTGATCCAGCTACTATCATCAGCCAAATCCCTGGGATGCTGGTGGTTCACTGTTATTGACTTAAAATCAGCCTTTTTCAGCATTCCTGTGCACCCAGACTCTCAATATCTCTTTGGTTTCACCTGGGAGGGACAAAGTTATGTCTGGCAATGACTTCCTCAAGGCTACAGAGACAGCCCCACGATTTTCAGCCAATGCCTCCGCCACGACTTGGAAGGCTTCACCAGTCCGCAGGGATCCACGTTAGTCTATCGTAGATGACATCCTACTAGGTAACCGCAGAAGCCGCCCTCCGCATCGATGGTAAGGCACTTTTATTATACCTACACCAGAGGCCACAAGGTAGACCCTAACAAGATTCAGTGGGTCTCACAGAAGGTCCGATATCTGGGCTTCCTGTTAACCCCAGAGAGACAAATGGACCCAGTCCGCATAAAGACTATCCAAAACTGCCCTCTGCCAAACACCAGAAACAACCGAGGTTTCTTAGGATTAAGTGGCTTCTGTCGCCCTGGTTGGCGTCCTGCGGGAGTTAAGCGAACCGCTCCACCGACTCACTGCTAACCTTGCTCCTGACCCTTTGCAGTGGTCCCCAGACACGATCCAAGCCTTTCAGTTACTCAAGGACAGTGTGGCCTCCTCCATGTCTCTCCGCCCCCAATTACAGCAAACCCTTTCACCTTTTTGTCCACGAGAGGGCGGAATTGCTAGTGGCGTCCTTACCCAGCTGGCGGGCCCCACCATTTCCCGCTTGCTTTTACTCCCAGCAGATCGACCCTGTCGCTCAGGAACCCCATCCTGCACCCGGACTCTGGCAGCAGCTGCCCTGCTGATCACAAAGGCAAAGAGCCTGACCCTGGGTCATTTACCACAGTCTGGACCTCTCATGCCTTGTCAGCCCTTCTGTGTAAGGGCACGACCCAAGTCTTCGGCCCATCGTCAGCAGCAGCTAATGGCCGAACTCTTAGAAGACACTAACCTAATTTTTGAAAGGTGTGGGCCCCTTAATCCAGCTACCTTGCTTCCTGACCTGCCAGTCCTCCAGGATCAGCACGACTGTGTGGAAGTAGTTCATAGCATCTTACAGATAAGGAACAACCTGTTTGACGTGCCACTGGACAACCCTGATTGCATCCTCTTCTCGGACGGAAGCTCCTTCTATGTTGATGGCAAGCGTTTCACCGGTTATGCAGTCACCTCTGAATGGGACATTCAAGAGGCCGCCTCACTGCCAGGCAACTGGGAGCCCAAGCCGCGAACTCTACGCCTGGCCGAGCTTGCCAGTTGGCTGCTGGTAAGACCGTTACCATTTTTACTGATAGCAAGTATGCTTTTACCCCGTACCAGTACCCGCTGCTGAACTACAGTCGTGGGAGAGCCTCGGAGCCACTCTGGTCAAAGGGACCTGGCTTATGCCGGATGGCCGAGCCTGCCTCCCTCGCTCCACATACCCCGTGGCAGTTCGCTGGCACCATAAGAGGGGTCACTACGGCACGCACGCCCTTGTGGACACCATCGCTCGCTTTTGGTATGCTCCAGGCATTCAACCCTACTGCCTGTCAATAGTGAAAGCATGCAGCACATGTCAGCGAAATGGACCTGCTCCGCCTCTTAACAAAATTAAGGGTGAAAAACCTCCGCCTGCTGCTCCATTTCAACATCTTCAAATTGACTTTGCAGATATGCCAAAGGCTTTTGGGAAAAAGCACCTCCTTGTTTTGGTTTGCCCTCTGACTTCATGGGTCGAAGCTTTTCCTACTGCTAATTGTACTGCTGCCACAGTGGCGAAGATCCTCCTTAGAGACATTGTACCCCGTTTTGGCATCCCTCTCATACTTGATTCAGATCGCGGACCCCACTTTACTGGTAATGTCCTTGGCCGTTTAGAACAAGGACTGGGCATTTCACACTCCTTTCATACACCCTACCACCCCCAGTCTAGCGGGAAAGTTGAGCGTATGAATAGGGAGCTTAAGCTTACATTGGCTAAATACTGTCAGGAAACAGGGTTAAAGTGGCCTCAGGTACTTCCCTTGGTCCTGTTTCACCTTCGTACTCGCCCAACCCGTGTATTGGGATTATCCCCCTTTGAACTGCTCTATGGACACCCCCCTTTCAAAGGCGGGGCACTACCACGTGCTGATGTTTCACTATTGGGAGGGGAAAGCCTCGCAGATCCACCCGTTCCAACCAGGGGACTTGTCTGGGCCAAAAAGTTCGTTCGTGGCCGAGGTTTACTGGACCCCACCAGGTTCTTTTAACAACCCAGACTGCAGTGTTCCTGGAGGGAGCACCTGGATTTGGGAAAATGTCCCAGCTGCGCCAGTTAGCTTTGCAAAACCGAATGACTTTAGACATAATGTTAGCAGCCCAAGAAGGAACTTGCGCCCTCATACATGAAGAATGCTGTGTTTTTGTAAACGACACCTACCCTGACACTTTTCAACGTACCAAACATCTAAGGGAAATGGCTAGAACTACTCCTCTGGCCAGCCACCTTATGATTGGTGGGGAGCCTTATGGAATTGGCTGCCTGGATTTGGGTGGGTTAAAAAACTCTTGGTGGGTATTGTTGGGGCCATAGTAATCCTTATAATACTGTGTTGCTGTATTCAGTGTGTCCCCTCCCTCATAAACTCATGTGGGTCAGTTTATTCTTTTTCTACTTCAGCCAAAGGCCTTACTCTCTTCGAGTTGGCCCAGGCTGAAATTGCCAAGCGGACCTTGGATCCTTAAAATGGGGTGTAGCTTTTGGTAAATAGTTATCCCAAAGCTACAAATGGAGGAATGTTGGGTCTGAACTTTTGATGAACTGAAACATAACTCAGACTTGATGTCTCTGTCTGAAACTTTTAATCAAAGCTCTGACCTGCGAACTACTCATGACACCCCCCTCCCCTTAAGTAGCCATCTCCCCTTTGTTTTTTCTAATTCACATTTTAACCTGTTTTATCCTGTAGAATCTTGATTGATTATGCATGACCATTATAATCTGTTAATCACTTTGTTTACTTCTGTGTATAAATATTAATGCTCAACCCTAATAAACTTGCCACACTTACTCCGAAGCTTTGCTCTTAAGCTAAGGATGGTGTGAGCCCGTTGATCAACAGATTGTTGTCTGGTTTCTGACAGACTTGTGAGCCCCATACCAACTCCGCACGAACTCGGGTGCTGGAGAGGTGAGTAAGGACTTGCTTTTTACCTAACAATACTGCTAAATAAAAGGAAGAATTGTTCTGCCCATGGAGCTCTTACAGGGATGGGAAAACACCTCCAGTCACTGTCTACTCCAAAGTGCTATAGCAGTGCCACAGCAGCCTTTTAAGTGTAGACAGAGTGAAAGTAGATCTGGTTCCACTTTGCACTCTGGATGCTCAGGCACTAAGACTAGAGTAATAATAACAACAGTGCAGTGCCTGCATAGTTGGCAGGATTTGAACTTGTGCAGGGTGACCCCAATAGATGCCTAACCCATTCCCTTAATGACTTGGCTACTTGATATAGAGCTGTTCTATTACATGATGATTCTGTTCTCACTGAATTGTCACTTCAAATTGCTCAGACCAGCTTCCCCAGCACACACACGGCTGTGCATTAGTGTACTTGTGTCCTTGGGTGAACTGCGAGAATTCCTGCCCATTTCCCTTCCAGCTGGAGCAGGATGAGAGTGTGTTTGTGTGAATGACATTGCTGAAGATTGTTGTTCATTCCCCACTCTGACAATTCAGACAGTCCCTTTCCTAGTCAAATCTCAGCACATCGTTCCAATGGCTGGGGCAGGATTTCTCTGGGGCACTGAAATTTTCAGGGGCTGGTGCATGAACTCAGCCTTGCATTCCACCCTTGATGTTTCATGGACTAACAACAGCAGCAGAAAGAAAGAGCCGAGCCAATATCTCCCTGGCAGGGATGCAGGTGCCATGATCCCGCTGTCTGACTATCGCCAGTGCAGGAGTGAAGGGTTCACTGAAATCAAATGCCCTGGCTCAGACCAGAGACACAGGAAGATTTTGCTGTTCATGGATCTGTGCAAAGGAAATTGTGTCTCTGTGTGAAATTGAGGCGGAAATGAAACATCCACATGGTGGCCCAATGCTCTAGGGAATGTGGGAGAAGGACTCGGGCTGAAATGATTTAACAGGGGTTTGTATTTATTGCCCTGATTAAAATCTATGGCTAAAAGGCAGCCACTGTTGTTAGTATTTGTACCTGTGTAGGGACACCCCAGTGGGTGTCAAGTCCATTGTCTTCACAGGGGCAGTCAATTATTTTATCAAGGTACAAATTTCTTGGCCAAGGTATAGTCAAGGTCTAGACTCCAGAGAAAACAATACACTGCTGATAAGAGGAATTACATAAAAAGATTTTGCAGCCACCATGGGCATAACTATGATGTGTCGTGTTTCACTCTCCTTTCCCTTTGGTGCCACCTCCTTTCCCTTTGGCCTTGTAGTTGACCAAGGGCAAAGCTGAACATCTCCTCAGATACCAGGGAGTGTTTATGTCCATTCCTGTGAGCTACACAGGGGTTTGATGTTGCTGCTTTCAGTCCTCTGGCTCTGCCGGGATAAGGAACAATTCAGGCTGTCACTGAACTGAAGGAGGAAGATCAGTTTTTGACAGGGAGAGGGACGCCTCCTCTTAAAGGTGTTTGTCTGGCTGGCAGTCCTGGTTCCCAGGTCTCGCCCGTGCGGCTCCAGCAGTTTTGGGACTGGGTCACTCCCTTGGCCCCACCTGCTGCCCCAGGCGCTTTCCCCGCCCAGGGGCCCCGTCAGTGCAGCGGGCTGAGCAGCGTCTGCCTGCTCGCTCCAGTGGCTGCCGGCCCCTCCCCATGGCAGGGCAGGGTGGGGCTGTGCCTCAGCGCTGCCCCTGTCCCGAGCCCCTGCAGCCAATGGGACACTGTGGGGTGATGCCTGGGGCAGCAGCACATGGAGGCCCCCAGCCTGCCCCACCTTGGAGCCCCAGAGCGCCACACTCCTGACCCCCTCCCAGAGCCTGCACCGGTCCACACATGCCTGCCCCAACTCCCTCCCACAGCCTGTGCCTCTCCCTCCACACACCCCTCCCGCCTGCCCCAATCTCCCTCCCAGAGCCTGCACCCCACCCCTCCTCCTGTTCCCCTACCCCTGCCCCAGCCCAGAGCCTGCACCCAGCACCCAAACTCCCAGAGCCATAACAAGGAATTTTCGTGCCCAAGGCAAGGGCCGGCTCCAGGCTCTTTGGCGGCAGGTCCCTGAGTCCCTGTTGGAGGAAAGGAGCTGCCACTGAATTGCCACCGCTTCATTCATCCTTGGTGGCAATTTGGCAGCGAGTCCCTGAGTCCTCTCGGAGAGAAGGACCCACTGCCAGTGCTGCCGAAGAAGTGGCAGCGGTAGAGCTGCCGCCAGCGCCGCTGATCGTGGTAGAGCTGTGCCCCTCCACTTTGCGCCCGAGGCAAGTGCCTCACTCGCCTCGCCCATGTTACAGCGCTGCAAACTCCATCCCAGAGCCTGCACCCCAGAACCCCTCCCCACCCAAACTCCCTCCCAGAGACCAGCCTCTCACCCTTCTGCACCCAAACTCCCCCAGAGCCTGCACCCCAGAACCCCTCCCCCACCCAAACTCCCTCCCAGAGACCAGCCTCTCACCCCTTCTGCACCCAAACTCCCCCCAGAGCCTGCACCCCTCCTGCACCCCAGCCCCCAGCCCAGAGCCTGCACCCTAGACCTCCTCTCTCCACCCAAACTCCCTCCCAGAGCCTTAGGCAGGTGGGGGCATGGAGTTTTGGGGGCAGGTTCTGGGCAGTATGAGTGACATTATTGGCCCACTGGGAGGACTGGAGGACTGGCCTGGCCTAAGGTAAATGGAGGTTGAGACCCTGCTTTAAGGGATTGGAGCAATGCTGGAGAGACTGACGGGCAGGGAGCTGGGAGCTGTGTGTGCCCCAAGGAGAGTTGTTGTTGTGCTCTGGTGACACAGAGCGAGGTGGGAGTTTGTAAGCTGTGGTGTTTGTACAGAGATAAAGTTTACTAACCCCCACAATAAAAACTGTTCCAGCTCTGGTCAATACATGACACTCAAAGTTGAGAGAATAGCTCAGAGGGTGAATGTTTCAATAAAGCATAATGGGTTACTAGTTCAAATCCAAGTGATTCCCTTCAAAGGCTTTTTCAAATGAAAATCGATTTCCAGACCCATCTCCAGTATGTTCAGGAGTTTGCTGAAGGCAGGGAGTGGCGGGGTTGAAATGAATTGAAACTCTCAGCATTTTCCTGTGCAAATGAATAAAGACCTAGCAGAGCTGTCCAGCAGCTGAAATCAGTTCCAGTCCTCGGCGTCTCTAAAGCCTGGTCTACACTAGGCGTTTAAACTGGTTTTAGGAGCATAAAACCGATTTAACGCCACACCCGTCCACACTAGGAGGCACCTTATATCAATTTTAATGGCTCTTTAAATCGGTTTCTGTACTCCTCCCCGACAAGAGGAGTAGCGCTAATATCGGGATTAACATATCGGAATAGGATTAGTGTGGCCACAAATCGACGGTATTGGCCTCCGGGCGGTATCCCACAGTGCACCACTGTGACTGCTCTGGACAGCACTCTGAACTCTGATGCACTGGCCAGGTAGACAGGAAAAGCCCCACGAACTTTTGAAATTCATTTCCTGCTTCCCCAGCGTGGAGAGCTCATCAGCACAGGTGACCACGCACAGCTCATGTGCACAGGTAACAATGCAGTCTCCTGAGAATCGAAAAAGAGCCCCAGCATGGACCGCACGGGAGGTACTGGATCTGATCGCTATATGGGGAGAGGATTCAGTGCTAACAGAACTGCGTTCCAAAAGACGAAATGAAAAAGTATTTGAAAGAATTTCTAAGGCTATCGGTACGTCTACACTACGGGACTATTCCGAATTTGCATAAACCGGTTTTGTAAAACAGATTTTATAAAATCGAGTGTGCGTAGCCACACTAAACACATTAAATCGGTGGTGTCGTCCACGGTCCGAGGCTAGCGTCGATTTCTGGAGCATTGCACTGTGGGTAGCTACTCGTAGCTATCCCATAGTTCCCGCAGCCTCCCCGCCCCTTGGCATTTCGGGTTGAGATCCCAGTGCCTGATGGGGCAAAAATCATTTTCGCGGGTGGTTCTGGGTACAGCCTCACTCCCTCCCTGACAGCGGCAGACAACCGTTTCGCGCCCTTTTTGCTTGGTGAACCGTGCAGACGCCATAGCACAGCAAGCATGGACCCTGCTCAGCTCCATACCGCAATCGTGGATGTTTTAAACACCTCGCGCACTCTCGTGCAGTATATGCTGAACCAGGACCTTGAACCGAGGCGAGTAAGAGGCGGATACGGCAGCGCGGCGATGACAGTGATGAGGGCGTGGACACAGAATTATCTCAAACCGCGGGCCCGGCGCTTTGGAGATCCTGATGGTAATGGGGCAGATTCTATCCATTGAACGCCGATTTTGGGCCGGAAACAAGCACTGACTGGTGGGACGCATTGTGTTGCAGGTGTGGGGCGATTCCCAGTGGCTGCGAAACTTTCGCATGCGTGGGGCACTTTCATGGAACTTTGTGACTTGCTTGCCCCTGCCCTGAAACGCCATAATACCAAGATGAGCAGCCCTCACGGTAGAGAAGCAAGTGGCGATAGCCCTGTGGAAGCTTGCAACACCAGACAGCTACCGGTCAGTCGGGAATCAATTTGGAGTTGGAAAATCTACTGTGGGGGCTGCTGTGATGCAAGTAGCCAAAGCAATCACTAAGCTGCAGCTACGAAGGTTGTGACTCTGAAACGTGCAGGCCATAGTGGATGGCTTTGCTGCAATGGGATTCCCTAACTGTGGGGCGATAGATGGAACCCATATCCTATCTTGGCACCGCAGCACCAGGGCACCAGTGCGTAAACCGGAAGGGGTACTTTTCAATGGTGCTGCAAGCACTGGTGGATCACAAGGGACGTTTCACAAACATCCACGTGGGATGGCCAGGAGGGTTCATGATGCTCGCGTATTCAGAAGCACTACTCTGTTTAAACGGCTGCAGCAAGGGACTTACTTCCCAGACCAGAAAATAACAGTTGGGGATGTTGAAATGCCTGTCGTTATCCTGGGGACCCAGCCTACCCCTTGATGCCATGGCTCATGAAGCCATACACAGGCAGCCTGGACAGTGGTCAGGATCTGTTCAATTACAGGCTGAGCAAGTGCAGAATGGTGGTGGAATGTGCATTTGGCCGTTTAAAGGCTCGCTGGCGCACATTACTGATTCGCTCAGACCTCAGCCAAACCAATGTCCCTATGTTATTGCTGCTTGCTGTATTCTCCACAATCTCTGTGAGTAAGGGGAGACCTTTATGGCGGGGTGGGAGGCTGAGGCAAATCACCTGGCCGCTGATTACGCAGCCAGACACCAGGGAGATTAGAAGAGCACACCAGGAGGCGGTGCGCATCAGAAGCTTTGAAAACGAGCTTCATCAATGGCCAGGAGTACAGTGTGACTGCTGTGTTTGTTGATGAACACCCACCCCCTTGATTGACTCAGTCCCTGTAAGCAACTCCCCTCCCCTTCGAGTACAGCTTACTTATGCAAATAAAGTCACTCTCATTTAAAAGCATTAATTCTTTATTTTTCATTATAAAGAGGAGAGAAGTAAGGGTGTGCTTTGGGAGGAGGAAAGGAGGGATGGAGAAGGCCATTAAAAAAATTCAGAATGCGGCATCCTTCTGGTTGGGCTGTCCACGGGGGTGGAGTGGGCGGGTGCAGGCCTCCCCAGCGTTCTTACACGTCTGGGTGAGGAGGCTAAGGAACATGGTGAGGGGAGGGTGGTTATACAGGGGCTGCAGCGGCACTCTGTGATCCTGCTGCCGTTCCTGAAGCTCCACAAGGCCGGGCATGTCAGTTTGATCACGCAGCAGCCCCAGAGTTGCATCCCGCCACCGCTGATCTTCCTGCCGCCACCGCTGATTTTCCTGCCGGTCTTCCTGCCGCCACCTCTCATCTCGGTTGTCCCTCCTGTCCTCACGTTCATCCCTCCTGTCCTCACGTTCACTGGCCTCTTTCCTGTAATTTGAAACCACGTCCTTCCACTCATTCAGATGAGCTCTTTCATTGCGTGTAACTTCCATAATATCTGAGAACATCTCATCTCGCGTCTTCTTAATCCTCCGCCTTATCTGTGCTAGCCTTTGGGATGGAGGAGGGACGCTTGAAAAATTTGCAGCTGCATGAGGGAGATAAATATTTAGAAAGATACATTTTACAGAACAATGGTTATACTCTTTCACAGTGAAAAGCACTATTCACCTTACATAGCACATGTGATTTCCCTACAAGGTCGCATTTTCATCTTAATAGTGACTGCTTGCATCTCTGGGGTTACAGATCTCACAGACACAGGTCCAGGCATCAGGATTCAGCTTGCATGCGGCCATGGTAAGCCACTGTCTCAGTGATTTACCCCTCCCCCCCCAACGCATGGCTAATACCACGCTGGCTCCTGCTAATCAACAACCTTCCCCCTCCCCCACCCACTGCTTGTCCGGTGGCTTGGGAAGATCGCCTCGCCGGTGACCAAACAGAAAAGATCATCGACATTTCACCTCCCCTCCCCGCCGCTACGTGCAGGAAAGTGTTTTTAAGCTGCTGCATTCCACGAACCCAGTAGAAAAATGGCCACCCCCCTTACTTAAATTCCTGATTTTTAACCAGGTTATCCTGAACGATATCACTTTGCTGAGGATAACAGAACAAGATAAAGAGCGGATGCTTCTTGAATGCCAGCAGTCCCGGGACCATACGCTGCGATGCTTTGCCACGCAATGATACCTGATTACTTGCTACATGCATGGCATGGTAAAGTGTCCTACCACGGTGGGCAGAACAAGGATGCCTTGCCCAGAAACCTTCTGCAAAGGCTTCTGGAGTACCTACAGGAGCGCTTCATCGAGATGTCCCTGGAGGATTTCCTCTCAATCCCGGACATGTTAACAAACTTTTCTAAGTAACTATACTGTCTGCGAATGCATCCCAAGTCCTCAGGGCAAATCAATCATTAAAAAGGCTTGCTTAAAAACACTGTTTGCTATTTGCAAAGGTACACTCACCAGAGCTCCCTTCAGGGCGTCATTCTCTGCAATAGTTGCTTGTGAGGGCTGGGAGCAGGGTAATTCCGTCAGGGTGATAAAAGCTCCTGGCTGCTGGGGGTCACGGGTGCTGTGCTCTCTGCGAGGTCTTCCTCTTCTTCTTCCTCTTCATCTTCCCCGTCTGCATAATCCTCAGACATGGCAGAGATTACAACCCCACCTCGGAATCCACAGTCAGGGTGGGGTACTTGTGGCAGCCCCTAAAATTGCATGCAGCTCAGCATAGAAGCGGCATGTTTTTCGACCTGCCCCGGACCTTCCATTTGCTTCTTTGGTTTTCTGGTAGGCTTGTCTGAGCTCCTTAACTTTCACTCTGCACTGCACGGAGTCCCTGCTGTGGCCTTTAGCAGTCATAGCCTTAGAAATTCTTTCAAATACTTTTTCATTTCGTCTTTTGGAACGCAGTTCTGTTAGCACTGAATCCTCCCTCCATGTAGCGATCAGATCCAGTACCTCCCGAGCGGTCCATGCTGGGGCTCTTTTTCGATTCTCAGGAGACTGCATTGTTAACTGTGCTGATGAGCTGTGCGTGGTCACCTGTGATGATGAGCTCTCCACGCTGTCGAAGCAGGAAATGAATTTCGAAAGTTGCGGGGCTTTTCCTGTCTACCTGGCCAGTGCATCCGAGTTGAGAATGCTGTCCAGAGCGGTCAGTGGTGCACTGTGGGATAGCTCCCGGAGGCCAATACCGTCGATTGCGGCCACACTAACCCTATTCCGATATGTTAATACCGATATTAGCGCTACTCCTCTCGTCGGGCAGGAGTACAGAAACCGATTTAAAGAGCCATTAAAATCGATATAAGGTGCCTCCTAGTGTGGACGGTTGTGGCGTTAAATCGGTTTTACACTCGTAAAACCGATTTAAACGCCTAGTGTAGACCAGGCTTATGACGGCTAAAGGCCACAGCAGGGACTCACTGCAGTGCAGAGTGAAAGTTAAGGAGCTCAGACAAGCCTACCAGAACACCAAAGAAGCAAACGGTCGGTCCGGGCAGGTCGAAAAACATGCCGCTTCTATGCTGAGCTGCATGCAATTTTAGGGGGCTGCGCCACAAGTACCCCACCCCTGACCGTGGATTCTGAGGTGGGGGTCGTAATCTCTGCCATGTCTGAGGACTTTGCGGACGGGGAAGATGAAGATGAAGAAGAGGAGGACGACCTGGCAGAGAGCACACAGCACTCCATGAGCCCCAGCAGCCAGGAGCTTTCTCACCCTGACGGAATTACCCTCCTCCAGCCCTCCCAAGCAACTATCCCAGACAATGACGCCATGGAAGGGACCTCTGGTGAGTGAACCTTTGCAAATAGCAAACATTGTTTTTTAAGCAAGCGTTTTTTAATGATTGATTTGCCCTGAGGACTTGGGACGCATTCGCAGACAGTATAGTTACTTAGAAAAGTTTGTTAACATGTCCGAGATTGAGCGGAAATCCTCCGGGGCATCTCGATGAAGCGCTCCTGGAGGTACTCCAGAAGCCTTTGCAGAAGGTTTCTGGGCAAGGCAGCCGTGTTCCGCCCACCATGGTAGGACACTTTACCACGCCATGCATGTAGCAAGTAATCAGGTATCATTGCATGGCAAAGCATAGCCGTGTATGGTCCCGGTGACTGCTGGCATTCAAAGCATCGTTCTTTATCTCGCTGTGTGATCCTCAGCAAAGTGATATCGTTCAGGATAACCTGGTTAAAATCAGGAATTTAAGTAAGAGGGATGGCCATTTTCCTACTGGGTTCATGGACTGCAGCAGCTTAAAAAAACTTTCCTGCACTTAGCCAAGCGGGGAGGAGGAGTGAAATCCCGATGATATTTTTCGTGTTTGGGCGGCGGGGATCTTCCCCAAGCTACCAACCACGCAGTGGGTGGGGGGGTGGGAAGGGTGTTGATTAGCAGGGAGCTAGCATGGTATTAGCCATGCATTGGGGGGAGGGGTAAATCACTACAGAAGCCGAAAGACAGTGGCTTACCATGGCCGCATGCAAGCTGAATTCTGATGCCTGGACCTGTGTCTGTGAGATCTGTAACTCCAGAGCTGCAGGCACTCAGTATTAAGATGAAAAATGCGACCTTGTAGGGAAATCACATGTGCTATGTAAGGTGAATAGTGCTGTTCACTGTGAAAGAGTATAACCATTGTTCTGTAAAATGTATCTTTTAAAATATTTCTCTCCCTCATGCAGCTGCAAATTTTTCAAGTGTCCCTCCTCCATCCCAAAGGCTAGCACAGATAAGGCAGAGGAAAAAGAAGATGCGAGATGAAATGTTCTCAGATATTATGGAAGTTACACGCAAGGAAAGAGCTCATCTGAATGAGTGGAAGGACGTGGTATCAAATTACAGGAAAGATGCCAGTGAACGTGAGGACAGGAAAGACACCGGAGATGAGAGGTGGCGGCAGGAAGATGTCGGATTGTTTTGCATAAGAGTGTGGGAAACTGACATGCAAGTCTCAAGGATGAGGCTCGTTCTTATCTGCTGGGAGGCAATAACAGAATAATAAATTAGAGGGTTGGCCAGGATGCTAAATAGCCAATGAAGTTATAGCTGTGCTTGTCTGTACCTTATTAACCAATTAGCAATTGCTTGATTGCCTGTATTAATTGTATAAATGAAATATGCTGGAGAGAAATAAATGACTTAGCTGCCAATCATACTGACTGAAGAGCTTTGTTCATGCCCGCTTGAGAGGCACCGAGGCGCAACAAATGGTGACCCGGCGTGATTCGTATTGAATCATGATAGTGTCGGGAGCCTGAGCCCTGAGGCGAACGGCCAGGAGCCTGAGCCCAGAGGCGGGGAGTGCCTATCCGACGTGATTCGTATCGAATGCTGAAAGTGTCGGTGGCCTAGTCTCGGTGGCCTGTTCCAGGCGGAAGAGCCGCGGCGGGGAGTGCTGGAGAAGGGCCGGCCCCCGGGCGTCCAAAGGAGAGGCGCATCTGAGCTCAGAGGTGAGCGGCTAATATGGGAACCGCTGCATCAGCGGAAGAAAAGATAACACAGAAGCCTTTATTGCACATTATGAAGCGGCAGGGAGAAAGGCTCCCCTCTGATATGTTATCCGCCCGCTGCGGTGGGGACACAGAAGGGACTTTTCGTTAAACCAAATACAGTCTTTGATAAAACTGTTTGGGAGCGGCTACGCTCCGAGCTTTGGGAGTCGGTGACTCAGGGCGATAGGAAGCTTTCTTCCTGAGTCAAGTATGGAGTAAAACAAGGAAGAAAATACAGAAGCCTTTATTGCACATTATGAACCGACAGGGGGAAAGAATTTCCCCTGCTGCACTGATTTACTCATTAAGAAGAGAGGGGGAGTTGGGGAGGCTCCTCCTGACCGGCCTTCGGGCACAGGACGAGGAGGTGCTCCGCTGGAAGCGAGCCCTGGACGGGAAGACGTTGGAGTGCACGGCGCAGGCAGAGGCTCGTGCCGTGGCCCCGGAGGTCGTTTGGACCTACAAGCAAGTAAGTTGTTTTGGCAGGAGCCCGGAGAAGGCGTCCCACGCTGGCTGGTCTGAGCCTGGGACAGTGCCGGGAAAACCGTTGTGCTTCTCCGGTATGAGCAGCAACAACTGGGTGTTCTGACACAGGATTTACAGTTTAAAAGAAGCCAAGCAGGGAAAGTAAAGAACATCATGAGTTAATCGAAGACAGCTCATTTTTTTTCTTCTCGCCCCAGTCAAGGACACTAAGACTTGGCAAACAGCCCAGACTAAAGAGAGCTTGACTGGGCCCAAAAAAGCTAATGAGAGCTGCAAAATCCTGCCAGGCACTAACGGACTGTGTTAGCTGTCTCCTTTTACAGGTATGGAAGAGCTGCCCAAAGATCCTAGCAGCCCTGCCATTTTTGCAACCAGGAGACTGACTGGACCCATGATTTTTATTGCAAAAGACCCCTTCACATCAGGAGAATTTTCCTACTGATGATTGGCCTAATTATTTTTTAGTTCCATTGTGCTTTTAAATAGCAGGAAAAAAGGACAAGGTAACGTGCTGGCTAATTTTTCCCTTGTCCGCTGCAGCCCCCACGTCCTGATTATTTCCCCCGTAGAAGCTGATCTACGACGGTGGTGGAAAAGAAGAAAAAACATTCACGTTGTTGATATTGCCACAGTCCAGAAATTCCTGACTAAAAAGACATTGAGAACTGACCCTGGTGAAGAAATAAAGAATTGTACACTGGCAGGAAGAAATTTGGGACTCCTGCTGAGAAATGTGATGTTAATTGGATTTTGGGATTTATTCTACAGGCTGCGCCCTGTGTTTTGGATAAAATTTTTAGCATATATTGCCCTCCCTAATTGGATTGTAATGATATTACCCCCCCATTACTAATCCCAGTTTTTTAGAGTTTAATTGTTTTTTGTTTCTAAAGTTTGAGATAACTCAGCCAAAAGGTTTGTTGAGTATTTTCAAGGGGGGGGGGAGTTTATGGTGTTATTAGGCATAAATTTAGGTAATTTAGGAGGATGGCTTTGGGGTGTTATTAGGCATAAATTTAGGTAATTTGGGAGAATGGCTTTGACTTTATGTGACCCAAAGTACCTTTATGTAAAGTGCTTTGGATCGGGCCCAGGCAGGCACGCAATAGATAGAGAACTTGAAGAGGAACTAAGGATCGGGCCCAGGCGGCGGGCAACAGACAACAAGCTTGGAAAACTGGTTGATAACCTTGAGGGTGTAGTTGATAGAAAAGGTAATTAACTACAAGCGAGTAATGTTAGGCAGAGTAAAAAGTTAACTCTGTGGTTGCTAAAGGGAATAATAGCTGAATTTTGTAAAAATGCTGAGAGAGAAAAGTTTTTGGTGTTTTGAAATTTTTGTAAATACATGTAGGCAAAGAAATTAGTTTGTAATTGTTTGGCTATGAATAATTTTGTTGCATTAGCTGAAGAATGTATATAGTGCTATGTAATTGTAATTGTATTAGGCTAAGGGCATATAAGTGGTGATTTTTTTTTTTAGCGTTTAAAAGTAGAAGTTAATAGTAAGAACCCTTAAGCTGTGAATAGCTTTGAATTCAGAAGTAAGTTAGGATGCAATTGTATTACTGTAAATGATTTAATTGATGATGTAATTTTTCTTTTTTTGCCTGATGGTATTAAGGGTATTTGTATATTGTATGTGATGATTGCTTGCCCAGTAGGGGTAGTTTTGTTTTGTTTTTTAGATATTAAGAAAATTGGTGTTAGCTGTATAGCATTTTTATGTACCATGCATTTATTTATGGAGTTAAATTTATGTTATGTGTCTTATGTTTTGTTTTGTGGTGTTTATTTGTTTGTTTTTCTGGCCAGAATTGTCTTTTGCGTTTTATGTGGTTTATGTTGTGTTTTTAGGACCCCCCCACTCCCTCAGTGTCAGTTTGATCGCCTGACATCTGAGGGATGATAACGTAATAGAAGTTTGCCACAAGTTGGTGTGCTATAGAGAAGGGGGGAATCCTGTAGAATTTATACCATTTATTTGTTGTGTATTTATGTTTGTTTTGTTTGATGTTGTTGGTGTTGTATGTTATGAATTGCATGGTTATGGATAAGCCTTATAGATTGAGGAAGTATTATTTGGTTTTTAGTTTTGTTTTGCTTAATGGGTTATTGTTAATTTTTTATGTGTTTTTGGAATGAGGAGAATTCCCTATGCTGGCTTGGTGGAAAATCACAGCTGCGTGGTTACGAGAATAGAGGGATGAGATAATGTTGTTATGAGAAAGTAGGGAACTGCCAGAGCGAGGCAAAGGCCAGGTGGCCTAATTGGATCAGATACGGCGCATGGGAAATGGGAAGACAGTAAGCAAGGTGGATTCCGGCGAAGTGGGTCCGGCCTTGGCTGATTTTGGCGCAGAGTGCCATAAATACAATGGCCTTCTGCCTGCTGCCCCATGTTGCTGCAGTGAAAGCCCTTATTGGAAACCTGCTTTGTGGGTGTTTGTACATTGGCAGAACCCTCCTGGCCCCTTGGGCCACTTGCGTTACCTGGAGGAGGGATGTATAGGTAAAAATAGGGCATTGCGGAAGATATTGTTACGGTTTAGTTAGGCAGCTGGTGTTTAGATTTGCTTTTAGTTTTGCTGTGTAATAGATTGTAGTAATGTGATGCTATAAGTTGAAAATGTTTTGCTGTGCCTTCCTTTTTTTTTATTATGAGAAAAGGGGGGAAGTGTCGGATTGTTTTGCATAAGAGTGTGGGAAACTGACATGCAAGTCTCAAGGATGAGGCTCGTTCTTATCTGCTGGGAGGCAATAACAGAATAATAAATTAGAGGGTTGGCCAGGATGCTAAATAGCCAATGAAGTTATAGCTGTGCTTGTCTGTACCTTATTAACCAATTAGCAATTGCTTGATTGCCTGTATTAATTGTATAAATGAAATATGCTGGAGAGAAATAAATGACTTAGCTGCCAATCATACTGACTGAAGAGCTTTGTTCATGCCCGCTTGAGAGGCACCGAGACGCAACAGGAAGACCAGCAGGAAAATCAGCGGTGGCGGCAGGAAGATCAGTGGTGGCAGGATGCAACTCTGGGGCTGCTGCATGATCAAACTGACATGCTCCAGCGTCTGGTGGAGCTTCAGGAACAGCAGCAGGATCACAGAGTGCCACTGCAGCCCCTGTATAACCACCCTCAACCCTCACCATGTTCCACATCCTCCTCACCCAGACGTGTAAGAACGCGTGGGGGGAGGCTCCGTGCACCCGCCCACTCCACCCCCGTGGACAGCCCAACCAGAAGGCTGTCATTACTGTGAAATTTTTAAATGGCCTTCTCCATCCCTCCTATCCTCCTCCCAAACCACACCCTTACTTCTCTCCCTCTTTTTATAATGATTTAATAAAGAATTCCTGATTTTTATACTATAGTGACTTTATTTGCACAAGTAAGCTGTACTCAACGGGGGAGGGTGAGTTGCTTACAGGGAATGAGTCAATCAGGGGGGGGGGGGTGTTCATCAACAAACACAGCAGTCACACTGTACCCTGGCCATTGATGAAGCTCGTTTTCAAAGCTTCTCTGATGCGCACCGCTTCCTGGTGTGCTCTTCTAATCTCCCTGGTGTCTGGCTGCGCGTAATCAGCGACCAGGTGATTTGCCCCAGCCTCCCACCCCGCCATAAAGGTCTCCCCCTTACTCTCACAGAGATTGTGGAGAATACAGCAAGCAGCAATAACATTGGGGACATTGGTTTGGCTGAGGTCTGAGTGAGTCAGTAATGTGCGCCAGCGCGCCTTTAAACGACCAAATGCACATTCCACCACCATTCTGCACTTGCTCAGCCTGTAATTGAACAGATCCTGACCACTGTCCAGGCTGCCTGTGTATGGCTTCATGAGCCATGGCATCAAGGGGTAGGCTGGGTCCCCCAGGATAATGACAGGCATTTCAACATCCCCAACTGTTATTTTCTGGTCTGGGAAGTAATTCCCTTGCTGCAGCCGTTTAAACAGAGTAGTGCTTCTGAATACGCGAGCGTCATGAACTCTCCCTGGCCATCCCACGTGGATGTTGGTGAAACGTCCCTTGTGATCCACCAGTGCTTGCAGCACCATTGAAAAGTACCCCTTCCGGTTTACGTACTGGATGCCCTGGCGCTCCGGTGCCAAGATAGGGATATGGGTTCCATCTATCGCCCCCCCACAGTTAGGGAATCCCAGTGCAGCAAAGCCATCCACTATGGCCTGCACGTTTCCCAGAGTCACAACCTTTCGTAGCAGCAGCTTAGTGATTGCTTTGGCTACTTGCATCACAGCAGCCCCCACAGTAGATTTTCCAACTCCAAATTGATTCCCGACTGACCGGTAGCTGTCTGGCGTTGCAAGCTTCCACAGGGCTATCGCCACTCGCTTCTCAACTGTGAGGGCTGCTCTCATCTTGGTATTATGGCATTTCAGGGCAGGGGCAAGCAAGTCACAAAGTTCCATGAAAGTGCCCTTACGCATGCGAAAGTTTCGCAGCCACTGGGAATCGTCCCACACCTGCAACACAATGCGGTCCCACCAGTCTGTGCTTGTTTCCAGGGCCCAAAATCGGCGTTCAATGGATAGAATCTGCCCCATTACCATCAGGATCTCCAAAGCGCAGGGGCCCGCGGTTTGAGAGAATTCTGTGTCTACATCCTCATCACTGTCATCGCCGCGCTGCCATATCCGCCTGCTCCTCGCCTCGGTTTGAAGGTCCTGGTTCACCATATACTGCACGAGAGTGCGAGAGGTGTTTAAAACATCCACGATTGCGGTATTGAGCTGAGCAGGTTCCATGCTTGCTGTGCTATGGCGTCTGCACAGTTCACCAAGCAAAAAAGGCGCGAAACGGTTGTCTGCTGCTTTCAGGGAGGGAGGGGTGAGGCTGTACCCAGAACCACCCGCGACAATGATTTTTGCCCCATCAGGCACTGGGATCTCAACCCGGAAATTCCAACGAGCGGGGGGAGGCTGCGGGAACTATGGGATAGCTACGGGATAGCTACCCACAGTGCAACGCTCCAGAAATCGACGCTAGCCTCGGACCGTGGACGCACACCACCGATTTAATGTGTTTAGTGTGGCACCGCGCAATCAATTTTATACAATCTGTTTTGCTAAACCGGTTTATGTAAATTCAGAATAATCCCGTAGTGTAGACGTACCCTGTGTGTCAGTGTAGATGCTGCTGTTCATTATATCACCATAACTGGCCTCCTCCAGTATCCCACAATGCCCGCCGTGAACTCGCCTGCCCTGCATTCCTGCTACAGAGCCATGGGGCCCTCCCCTTTCATAGCTCTGGGAAGTTCTGACAGCTGAGCCTGCTGCTCTGCTCCGGCAGCCAGGAGCAAATCACTGCCGTGGATGCTGCTCTCTCCCTTTCTGCGAACACAAAGCCGGTGGCAGGAACTTCCTTACATGGGGGGCCACCGGCATCTGAACTGTGACACCCCCAGGACACCCCTTCCCTCGAGGAGGCTCTTACCTTCTAAATAGGGATGGCTGTTTTCTAGTAAAATCACTGAAAGGGAAGAAGAAAACTCGAAAGAGGTTCCTCCTGGCGCTCACGTCCTTGAACCCGAATACTCTCTCAGTCCTCAAAGAGAGACCTGGAGAGGGAGACTTGCTGAAGCAAAGCCACAGGGGTCTCTGAGGTTTCCCTGGCCCCTCGCCCCTGTCCTGCCTGGCTGATGGCAGCATTTCTCTGTGAGGTCACCACCTCCCCACCACCTTTGACCAATAGTCTGAGGTCCTGCAAAAGGCCTTTGTGATGTCACTGCCTGTCACGGACTCACAGATCGTGCCCACTCATGGCCCCGTGCGGTCCGTGGGGGGTGCCCCTTTCAGTGCGACAGCCCATCGCGGGGGTCCACTCTCTCTCGGGGTCAGGCCTCTCCACCTCCTGGAGCCGCACCTATCTGAGCCTTAGCACGTCTGTCTCTCGCCGTGGGCCCCCTCAGGGAGTCCACGTGCTCTGGACCCCCTGGGCCTCCTCACCCCCGAAGGGGTTGCTGCCCCCTGTTCTCTAGACCGGAGTGACTCTCAGCCAGCATAAAACAGGAGGGTTTATTGAGAGTTGAACACAGCACAGGAAACTCTCAGGGCCTCAGGCCTGGCCTCCCTCAGCCCAGCACATCCCAGTTCCCCTGCAGCCAGGTGGGCTCTGCCTGCTTCCCCTCACCAGCCCCGAGCCCCCCTGCTTCCCAGCTGGGCCTCTGATATCCCCGGCCCCAGGCCCCGCCTCTGTCCATTGTCTTTTCTCCAGGTAAACAGGGTTGCCTGGGCCTCCTCCCCTCTCTGCCCTCCTCTGGCTGGAACAGGTTGGTCACTGGGTCCTCTCCCCGCAGCCCATTGTCCTCTCACTGGCCAGAACTGGCTGTGACTCCTGAGCTGCGTCTCCGGGTCACCAGGTCACCAGGTCACCAGTCGCTGGGGTCTCCATCCTCCAGGCCAGAGCATTGGCCTGAGCCGCCAAGAAGAAGTTCCAGCGCTGAAGGGAGCAGGACTTTCAGCACAATGGTAAACCTGCACGAGCACAACCACGAAAAGATTTAAACCCTCAATCGCCTGATCCGAAGTCAGACACCTTATCCATTAGGCCATGTGGTTACATAGAAAAAAAAGGCCCTCCAGGCACTTCTTTGGAAAAGGCAGACACTGACACATCCAACGAAGTGGGGATTCAGCCACGAAAGCTCATGCTCCAATACGTCTGTTAGTCTGTGAGGTGCCACACGACTCTTTGCTGCTTTTGCAGACACTGTGTTTCTCGGGTCAGCTACTGAGGGGGGCTGAGACTCTTTGGGCACAAGAAGTCGAGTTCCCAGTGACACGTGAGACTTAATTCTCTGGAGCCAGGTGCAGGGCTTTGGCAGGGAGGCTCAGGCATGGGGACTGTGGTGCTACGGACGGACCAGCTGTCTAGGTGTGGAGATTTATTCTCACTGAGGAGGAGGAGGGGAATCCTGCTGATAGGCAGTGGCCAGGGCCAGTGCAACCACTAGGCAAACTAGTCGGCCGCCCAGGGTGCCAAGTGGTTGGGGGCACCAACAAACGCATTATGGGGTGGTGGGGGAGTGGAGGTGCGCTGGGGCAGGGGGAGGTGTGGAGGAAGGGCTGCCTGCAGCAATAACAGGGGGCAGGTGTGTGTGTGCAGGTGAACCGCTCCCTGTCCCAGTTCACCTCTGCTCCGTCTTCTCCCCTGAGCACAACGCCCCGCTCTGATTCTCCCCTCCCAGGCTTGCCACACTAAACAGCTGATTGGCACCACAAGCCTGGGAGACGGGAGACGTGGCGAGCTCAGGGGAGAAGGTGGAGCAGAGGTGAGCTGGGGAGGGGAGCTGCTGCAGGGGGGGCTGCCCGGCTCGTCCCCATGGCCCCTGCCCCTGCACTCACTGCATGGTAAGTGGAGTGACCCAGCCCCAGCCTGGTCCACTGCCCTTGCTCCCAGCAACGCCGCTGGCGAGTGCGGTGGGGCGGGGCCCCCTCCCACCAGCTTGGGAGCCAGGGGCGCCGCGCAGGCTGGGGCCGCAGGTCTCGGTGGGGGGAAGCAGAGGGGGGCTGGTCCCAGGCCATCGTGGGACCAGGGGGGCCGGCTAATTCCTGCGGGAAGTGGAGTGACCCAGCCCCAGCCTGCTCTGCTCCCCTGGCTCCCAGGCTTGTGTTGGTGTTGGCTGGATTTGTGCGGGTGTTTGTGTACATTAGCAATTGTGTGTGTGTGGCTGGATTCATGCATGTGTTTGTGTATGTTTGCAATTGTGTGTGTGTGCGCATGCTCTGCTGCCCTCTGCCAGTGCAACAACCGTTTCTCTATATGTCACAGCCCCCATACCGTTGACCCCGATGGTGATTTCCCCATCTTACAAGGGCTGGCTGGCCTGACCCTTCTCCCCTCTGCGGAGTGTGGCAGGGGCTGCAGCTCACCCCCTGTGGGGCAGGAGTGCCACGGTGTGGGGTGCTGGGCTCCAATGCACCTGGAGAGCAGCTCAGGTGAGGCTGAGCAGGGCGTGTGGTGTCTGTGCTGCATTGCCTGGTGCTGGGCCATTGCACAATCCCCAGCCACGCCACACACGTCCCGAGAGGGATTGGGGGGCCAAGCAGATGATCCAGCAGGAGGGGATCATTCTCATTGGTGGCTGTCCAGTGGCAGTGAGTTCCACAGGCCTCGGCACAGGCTGTGTGGGGCAGGAGGTCCTTGTGTTGGGAGCAGTGGGAGTGAACTGTGTGCAGTTGTGTCTCTGTGCAAGATTGCGAATATTCTGGTGTGTGTGTGTGTGATTGAGAGTGCGGCTGTGGGGTGTGATTGTTTCTCTCTGTGGGGGTTGGGCTAGCATGCCCCTCTGTGTGTGTTGTGTGTGAGTGTTCTTGGGATTGTGTGAGTCCCTTTGTGCGTCAATGTGTGTGTGTGTCACTTGCTGCAGGATACAAAATCCTGCAAAGCCACCACACACACACACCCGGGCGCAGCCCCGCCAGCAGGGGGCAGCAGGGACACATACGTCTCTCCTGGGCCAGCTTGGACAATTTCCCATCACGACCCGGCACAGTGCTGGTGCCCCCACATGGGGGTGGGCAGTGACCAGGCGGGGGGGGGCAGGGACAGAGCTTTGGGGGGATGGGGGAGCAGGGGCAGGGAATGAGGGGGGCAGGGCAGGGCTTTGCGGGAAGGCCAAGTCTGTCTGCGGGTGTTTACAGCCGGGCTCACCCGGGAGGGGCGGGGCCGGGGCAGCGGGAGTCGGGGTGACACGGCCGGTGCTGAGGCCAGCGGACCCACCCAGACCCGCTCACACCCAGATGCAGGGGTGGGTTACAGCCCCAGCGAACAAGGGGCGCCGGGAACATTCCCGCGGGGTGGACACAGGGATCGAGTCCCCGGACAGAGCCAGACCCGGCCCGGACCCGCCCCGCACAGACCTGCCCTGTGCCGGGGGTGGGGCATTTCGGCGGCAGGAGCTTCCCCGCCCCCGCCCCGACCAGCCGCTTTGTGCGGGGCGGGGAAGAAGTGAAGCGGCGCAGCGTTCCTGCGCGGGCAGCATCATACCTTCAGAAACCACGGTTGAGAAACGGGTAAGTGGTAAGTGGGTCGAGGCTGGGGCTGGGAGTGGGGCTGTTGCTTGCTGGGGAGAGAGGTGCAGACAGGGGTAAGGGGGTCGAGGCCGAGCTGGGAGCCAGGGGCCCAGGCTGAGGGTGGGGTTGGGGAAGAGCTGGGACAGAGTGGGGCTGAGCGCTGCTCCCTCCATGGGGGCTGGCTCAGGCCCTGAGGTGCCCCCATGAATGTTCCTCTGTGTCCCCCTAGGAGTCATGCCCCACATTTTGGGGACCACTGAACCCTACTCGCTAAGCAGGGGCTAGTGATGCCAAAGCCCAGGGAAGGGAGAACAAGTGCGGGGCCCCAGCACTGGAACCATGACCCCCCGTTACTGTCTGTGGCTCTGCCCCCTTCCACACCTTCCACCCACAGCCCCATCCACTGTCACCTCTGTTCCACCCCTTCCCCCACTGGCCCCACCCTGTCACTCCTTTACCCCTGCCCCGCTGTGGCCCCGAGACCAGAGATGCTCTGTGCCCCTGCTGCAGCCCCCGGGCCGTAGCAGGGAGTGGGAGCTCCTCCAGCCCTGGGGCCGACATGGGGGAGAGTTTTCCAGGGGGCCCAGTTTGGCCAGGGCCCCTAGTCATGGGCCCCACTGCCCCCTGGGCGACGCAAGGTTTGGGGAGGCTGAGCCCCCCGAGCCTCCATTATGAGCCGCCCAGGCTACCTCTGCTCAGTGGGTGGCCAGTCTCCCTGTGTCTCTGCTGTTCGTGCTGGGGAGCCCGGCCGGCCTTAGGGGTGGGGCCCCCGGCAGCCGCCCAGGGCTCCAGGGGTCAAAGGGCACCGTGTGGCAGTGCAAAGGTGCTCACTGCTCTCCCCTGCCCCAGTGCTCCTCCGTGGCCCCACAGAGGGTGGGGGGAGCGAGGAGCAACACTATGTGCTCCATGCGTCCTGGTCACTTTCCCCACCTGGTGCTGTGATGGGAGCATCAGAAGCTGCTGCTCTCTGCCCTCCCCTGATGCAGCCCGGCTGAGGAAAGTGACCTGGATGCAGGGAGCTCGGATGATGTCACTTCTCGCCCCTCCCCACGCCCTGCAGCCCCTCGGGGTGCCCGGAGGAGCAGCATCCCAGGGAGGAGCAGGCAGCAATGCCAGCGGCTCCATGTACACAGGTCAGTGTCCCCACATGGGTGCAGGAGGGGGTGCAGGGGTTAGGGATGAAGGGGGTGCAGCAGAGGGGCAATGGCTGGTGGCACAGGAGCAGGGGCGGCTCTAGGATTTGCGCCGCCCCAGTAGGGCGGCACGCCACGGGGGACGCTCTGGCTGTCGCCGGTCCCGCGGCGCCGGGGCATCTCCTGCAGACGGGGCAGCAGAGGGTCGCTGGTCCCGCGGCTCGGTGGACCTCCGCAGGCATGCCTGCGGATGCTCCACCAAAGCCACGGGACCAGGGGACCCTCCGCAGGCACGTCTGCAGGAGGTCCACCGGAGCCGCCTGCCGCCCTCCCACGGGATGCTGCCCCAAGCGCGCGCTTAGCGCGCTGGGGTCTGGAGTCAGCCCTGCACAGGAGGGGAGTGCGGGAGTTAAGGGCAAAGGCGACAGTGTAGGGGTTAGGGCACAGGAGGGGGCAGGAGTTGGGGTGAAGGAGGCACAAGGGTTGGGAGTGCAGGAGCTAGCTGTAAACGGGGAGGCGGATCGTCCGGGGAAATGGGGAAGTGCCAAAGTACAAGTTTTGCCCCGGGCACCATTTCCCCTAACGCTGGTCCTTGGTCACATTTCTTGCTGGGAGGGGGAGGGGAGAAGAGGCGTTTTCTCTCTGTTTCTTTCCTCTCCATTTCCTGCTCCTTCCTTCAATTCCAGAAACCTCCCTTGTGTTTCAGACTGTGCAGTGACGCCCTCCCCACCCCAGGCCTCTGGAGCCTTTGGAGCAGAAAGTTCCCAGGAGCTGAGGGTGTATCCAGGGTGAGTAGCTGGCAGGAAGGAGTCCTAGCAGCTCTTCTGGGAGCGCAGGGAGGAATGACTCCCCCCTCTCTAGATTCTCCCCATGGGGCTCTGGGGAGCAGGGAGGGTTGTGTGATAAATTCCATCCAACTCCCCCTTTGTTCCAAGCCGAGGGACGTCTCAGCTCTGCACGATCCCCTTGGCAGCACCAAACAAGGGATGTTTTCCACTGCCCAGGAGACACCAGCCAGAGACTGATGTGCTGGAAATATGTTGGGAAAAGGGACTGTCTGAATTGCCAAGGCAGGGAATGAACAATCTACAGTAACATCATTAACCACAGACACACTCTAGCCATGCTCCAGCCAGTAGGGAAAAGGGCAGGAATTCTTGCTGCTCAGCCATGGCCACATGTACAGAGCTGCACAGCAGTGAGTGTGCTGGGGAAGCTGGTCTGAGCAAACAATTGGAAATGACCCTTCAGTGAGAACAGAACCAGAGTGTAGAAAGATCCATGTGTTAAGTGGTTGTGGCTGAGGGCTTAGGGAGCTGAGCTATGACACCATAGAGGTTTTTCTGTGGAAGTTTGATTCTTGCCAGCTAGGGAAGGCTGGTGTGTGGTGTCTCCATGGCTGTACTTTCAATGATGCAGATTTCTCTCTCCCATTGTTTTGTGGGCATCCTACTAGATTGCCAGCTGCCTTTCAACTGCAGTGTGGAGACTTTGTGTGTGTGGGGAGAGACAGTGAGTGTGTTGAGGTAGGTAGGAGCGGATCATTATTATCCCTCCTTGAAAGAGGGAGGAGCTAAGGCTGAGAAAAGAGAATTGACGTGTCTTAGGTCACACAGCCAGCCCATGGCAAGGTTGGGAATAGGACCCAAGAGCCCTGATTTTCAAACTAACCATCACATCTTGAATTTCAGACATTGAATGACCTGAATAAAGTGCTCTCGGATGAGCTCCAGACCAACAACAGTGCACAGTAATTATTCAGCAAGTATTTGAGGAGAACTGCAATGTTAGAGAGAACCATGAACTGCTCAGAGACCATTAATGCAGCAAAGCAGCAAAATTCATCAAACATATGACTGGTTCTGACTTATTTCCTTGGTCTTAAAAGAGAACAACAAGGACCTGAGTCTCCTCCCTGTCAATAACCCCCTGCTCAGCCAATCAGGGTAGAGACTGAGGATGGGAGGCTGAGGGTTCTCACCAGAGAGCCCAAAGGATGGCCCAGGTCACCAGTGGGGATCACTGCCCGAGCACTATTTCAGCCCCACATTTTTGGGTGGGCCTCCCACAATGGGAGCTGTCGAGCACTCCCCCGCAACACACACACACACACACACGCACACACACACTGCTCCTGGTGTTGGGAGGGGAACACGTGAAAGGACAAAAGAAGCAAGAGACAAAGAGAAAGGAGGAAGGGATGGATGGAGGAAAAGGTGAAACAAAAAGGACAAACTCTAATGACCACAGTGATTCTAAAGGACAAAATCCCAGGTGCGGAATAAAATTCTGCCTCCTTAAGTTTGTATTTTCCATGCCTAAAATTCAACTGTCACTAGATGGATCAGACTGAACAGGTTTCAAACCTCAAGGAGGCTCTTACCTTCTAAACTGGGATGGCTGTTTTCTAGTAAAATCAGGAAAAGGAAAGGAGAAAACTCGAAAGAGGTTCCTCCTGGCGCTCACGTACCTGAACCGGAATACTCTCTCTGTCCTCAAAGAGAGAACTGGAGAAGGAGACTTGCTGAAGCAAAGCCACAGGGTCTCTGAGGTTTCCCTGGCCCCTCGCCCCGTCCTGCCTGGCTGATGTCAGCATCTCTCTGTGAGGTCACCACCTCCCCACCACCTTTGACCAATAGTCTGAGGTCCTGCAAAAAGCCTTTGTGATGTCACTGCCACACCCCTCCCTTGCTGTGCTAATGTCCTGCCCCTGGCCAGGCACTTTGGAGGATTGAGCTACTCCCTGTGGATCACCCCACTCAAGGAGCGTTCGTTCTAGGAAGCAAGCCGGCTAGACAGGAAAACATCAGACACTTCTCCCAATGCTACACTCAGTTTTTCAGAAATTAGTCGACTTTATGGCCAGAAGAGACCATTAGAGCATCTAATCTGACCCCCTGCATATCACAGGCCTCCTATATGACACAATAGCTACTTTTGGGGCAAATACATTCTAGAAAGGCATCTAGTCTTCATTAAATGACATCAGGAGATGGCAAATCCATCACTTTCCTTGATAGCTTGTTCCTGTAGTGAATCATCCTGGCTGCTGAATATTTGTGTCTTATTTGTAATATGAATTTGTCTCTTTTCACCTTCCAGCCATTGGGTCTTGTTATACCTTTCTCTGCTATATTAAAGAGCCCTTTCATACCCAATCTTTTCTCTCCATTAAGGCCTTTCAACACTTCAATGAAGTCACCTTTCAATCTTCTTTTGATAAGCAAAACAGGTTGAGCTCGTTCAATAGCTCAGTAGAAGGCATTTTTCTCCAGCCCTCAGAACATTTGTTGGCTCTTTCGTTATCAGACTTCTCAACTGCAGCTGGATGTGGTTCTTGTTCTTCTGCACAGCACAGCTCCTGGAGAGGAGGGATCTGCAAATGTACATTCGTATGATACCTTTGTTTAATTGATGAAAACATAAACTGGACACTTAGAGGATTGGAACTGATTTCAGCTGATGGACAGCTTCGCTAGGTTTTTATGCATTTGAACAGCAAAATGTTGAGTGTTTACATTCATATCAAGCACCCCCGTATAGAGGAGCTCCTGAACATAATGGAGAATGGAAATGAAAATGTTTTCCTTTTTTAAAAAAAAGAAAAAAGGTTATAAGAGAACACAGGAGTTTGACCAAGTACCACTGTGAGCAGCAAGAAGCACTCTATCACTGAGCTATACCCCCGTGACAACAGGAATATAGAATTGTGATCTCCAGGACTTTGCAGGATAGACCCTGCTTCATCGAGCTCCTTTGCCATTCCCAGACCACAGGTGGTTTTAAAAATGGGGTTTGATTAAACTTCTTAAATGTGGCAAACACCACAGCTTGCACACCCACCGATATAGCTTCTCCCACTGACATAGCTGCCACCTCTTGCAAAGTGGATTAACTGCACCCACAGGAAAACTCTCTCCCCTCTGCCCCTCACCTGCCTAAGGCTCTGGGAGGGAGTTTGGGTCGGGGGAGGAAGTCTAGGGTGCAGGCCCTGGGCTGGGGCTGGGGATTGGGGTGCAGGCTCTGGGGGGAGTGTGGGTGCAGAAGGGGTGAGAGGCTGGGCTCTGGGAGGGAGTTTGGGTTGGGGAGGGGGTCTGGGCTGCAGGCTCTGGGATGGAGTTTGGGTGCTGGGTGCAGGCTCTGGGCTGGGGCAGGAGGAAGGGGGAACAGGAGTAGGGGTGGGGTTGTGGGCTGTGGGAGGACGATTGGGGTAGGCGGGAGGGGGTGTGGGAAGGGGTGGGGGTGCAGGCTCAGGAAGGGGTCAGGGTGTGGCGCTTACCTGGGGCTCCAAGGCAGGGCAGGCTGGGGGCCTCCATGTGCTGCTGCCCCAGGCATCACCCCACAGTGTCCCATTGGCTGCAGGGGGCTCGGGACAGGGGCAGCGCGTGGAAGCACAGACCCACCCCACCCTGCCATGCGGAGGGGCCGGCAGCCACTGGAGTGAGCAGGTAGATGACTGGAAGGGTTTTCCAATCCCTGTAATAGCTACATGAACAGAACAATTCTTCCTTTTCTTTAGCACTATCTAACCAGGGCTTAGGTCACCTTAACTCTATGGGTTGGGGGTGGGTTTCACACTCTAAGAGACGTCACGCTGCCAGTTCAGTGCCCAGCGTACACCAGCCCTTAGATCCCTCTTGGCATTTCAATGTAGGCACTGACCTGTGAGAGGAAAACATCAGCTCACAAACACAGAGACTGAATTCCCCACATTTAATCTCGCTGCACTTTCCAGAAAGTCACAAAATTCAATTCATTCTTGCTAGGACAGAGAAAAAATAAGCAACATTAAGTTTTTGGCTTGATTAAATAAAATTAAGTGTTTAATCAATATAGTAAAAAAATCTGTCTTGATTCCTCTAACTAACACCACAGCGTGAAATAGGAACAGAGACAAAGCTTGTCAGTGACGACTAATTTAGCAAATGATCTTCCCATTATTAATTTCCACGCTGCCCCCATTGGAGGTCTGGGCATCTCCAGTGTCATTGCTCTGCGTTCACCTTCCTCTTCGAATTGTTCTCAGACATTCGCCTTCCTCTGCAGCATGGGGCTCGGGTCACTTGCTGGAGGATTCCCTGCACCTTGAGGTCTTTAAGCCACGATTTGAGGCCTTCAATAACTCAGACATAGGTCAGGGGTTTGTTACAGGAGTGGATGGGTGAGATTCTGTGGCCTGCATTGTGCAGGAGGTCAGACTAGATGATCATAATGGTCCCTTCTGACCTTAAGTCTATGAATCTATTTATCTTTTCCCAAATTTGGAAAATTGTGCAGTTCAGAATGTGAATAGTGACCCCGTCTCCTTCCTGCACCTGCTCTACATTGCTCCACAGCAGCTTCTCCCCATGCAGAGTCACCCCAGCACTGCAGTGCAGCCGCCCAGGGTTCAGCGGGGCCCCTGGCAAGGACAGTGGGTGCAGCTAACAGCCCGGTGTGCCTGGCCGTGAGGCAGCTGTAAAAAAGCAACCCACCCCCCCAGAAGTACAGAGACTGAATTCCCCAACTGTAACATCATGACCCCCTGTAGAAAGCCACACGTGTCAGTTGTATTGTCACAGGGAGATGCAAAAATACTGTGGACATAGTCACTCCCATTTGTGGATTTTTGGGGAAGTGGAGCCAGCTGCTGGAGGGTTTTGTCTCTTCCCCTCCATAACAGCCAGTCCATGCTTCTGGGCCTCAGTTTGGGCCTCTATTTCTCTGTCTCTTAACTCCAGGGCTCTTGTGTGAGCAGCTCCCTCCCTGGCTGCCTCTGCTTCCATAGCCCTTCTGTGCACAGGTGCCTCTGCTTCTTTGAGCTTCCATTGAAACTCCCGGTCCTTTGCCTTCTCTTCTGCTTCCAGTCTGGCCAGCTCTAGTTAAGTAGCTGCCTCTCTGGTAGTCATTTTCCTCCTTTCTTGTGCTGAGACACCCCCTCTGCAGTTCACTGAAACTGGGATGCACTCAGCTCAGGGGGCTTCTTAGTTAACAGAGACTTTCCCAGCGCCCAGTGTTCAGCCTTTCTGGGCAGCAACTTGCAACCTGTGCAGTTCCAGCTTCTTCTGCTCTTCACTCTTCATTAGTTTGCTTATTTTTCTTTCCCTATTTCCCTTACCCGAAAGGAGCAAACAGAAAATCATAAACCAGTAACCACTTTGTCTGTTCTCCAGCCACCACACCCAACTCACTACCAGTCTCTCAAAGCAATCAGCTGTGCGTCTGGAGGTCAGGACTGGGATAGCAAGGGCTGCGTGTCAGGAGTGAGGGGCACCGTCAGAGCTGGAGGGAGCCCAGGGGCCTGCGAGTCGGGAGTGAGGGGCACCGGTAGGGCTGGGGGAAGCCGAGGGGCTGCGGGTCGGGAGTGAGGGGCACCAGCAGAGCTGTGAGTCTGGAGGTCAGGACTGGGATAGCAGGGGCTGCAGGTCGGGAGTGAGGGGCACCATCAGAGCTGTGAATCTGGAGGTCAGGACTGGGATAGCAGGTGTAGCGGGTCGGGCATGAGGGTCACCAGCAGTGCAGTGACTGGGGAGCTCAGCGGGAGCCCAGGGGGCTGCAAGTCGGGAGTGAGGGGCACCAGCAGAGCTGTGAGTCTGGAGGTCAGGACTGGGATAGCAGGGGCTGCAGGTCGGGAGTGAGGAGCACCAGCCGCTCAGTGACTGGGGAGCTCAGCGGGGAGCCCAGGGGGCTGCGGGTTGGGACTGAGGGGCACCGGTAGGGCTGGGAGTGAAAACTGTGCAGTTCAGAATGTGAATAGTGACCTCGTCTCCTTCCTGCACCTGCTCTACATTGCTCCACAGCAGCTTCTCCACCTGCAGAGTCACCCCAGCACGGCAGTGCAGCCGCCCAGGGTTCAGCAGGGGCCCCTGGCAAGGACCGTGGGTGCAGCTAACAGCCCGGTGTGCCTGGCCGTGAGGCAGCTGTTAAAAAAGCAACATCCGCCCCCCCCCAGAAGTACAGAGACTGAATTCCCCAACTTTAACATCATGACCCCCTGTAGAAAGCCACACGTCAGTTGTATTTTCACAGGGAGATGCAAAAATCAAGTGACCAATTTTTAAGTTGAGTAAATAAAGTTGAGGAGATAGTTATTAACCTCACAAAAATATACTAAAGATCCCTCAACATAACACCTGAAGGTGAAATATGACCAGAGACAAACCTTGTCAGCAAAGGCTCATTTCCCAAACGATCCTCAAAATGTTACTAATTCCCACCCCTCCTCCACAGGAGCTCTGTGCAGTGTCACTGTTCTGCAGGCAGCTTCCCATTCAATGCTGTTGTGGGACATTCCCAGGCCTGCAAATGTACCAACGACAGAATTTGAAGAGCAAACCTGGCTCCTCGCCCCAGGCGGGATTTGAGTGTTTTGTCCCTGTCACTTAGTTTTTGTCAATAGTACAGATGCCAGGGGCAGGACTCCAGGCTCTGCTTGAGGGATCCTGGCACAGGGGCTGGGGGGGAGAAAGGATTGTAGATTCTCACCTGACCTCTGGAGAGGAGGTAATAATTGAAGGGGGCATTTTTGACTCCTCCCCTCCTCAGTGTCCCAGGGCTGGAATTCTGGAATATATGTATTCTGTCTGCAAACACCCCTCCCCCGTCCCCCGGGGCGGGCTGCAGCGCTCGCTGGGGCTGTCTCCAGTGGCTGAAGTTGCCTCCATCTCTACTTTACCTGGGGGGTGTGGGGGAGACAAAGAGAGGAGATGGTCCCAGGGTGTGAAAGCAAAATTAGGGGGCTGGGAAAGAAGGACTGTTTGGAAAGGTGGGTTTTTTGCGAGGGGATGGGAGGTCATTCTTGTATTGGACCAGCTTCCGGTGGGGAGAGAGCGAGAGAGCGAGAAGCAAAATGTAAGCTGTGCTCTTTCCCCAGCAGCAGGTGGGCCACGTCGTCTCTCTGCTGGCCTGGCTTCCCGGGACGGGACCCGGCTACCACTACAGGGCAGGCAAGAGTGGCGGCCCGGGCGGGCAGGGGGCGGGGCCCGAGCGGAGGGGCGGAGCCGCGTGAGCGGGTATGCAGATCTGTGTGCGAGCAGAGCATTGTGGGAGCGGACGCAGGCTGCCAGGCAGGGCCCGACTTTGGCACCGGGAGCTCGGCGTGGAGAAGGGAGGGGCTCCGGGGGACGCGTCGGGGCAGCTGTCGGCAGTGGGGGCCGGTGTGGGCGAGGCCGGCGATCGGTCCGCCCCGTGTGTTATAAGTGCAGGGCGAGTGAGGGCAGGCGGCGGCCAGGCAGCAGGAACTCATACTTACCTGGCAGGGGAAATACCATGATCACAAAGCAGCAAAGAATCCTGTGGCACCTTATAGACTAACAGACGTTTTGCAGCATGAGCTTTCGTGGGTGAATACCCACTTCTTCGGATGCAAGCAGTGGAAATTTCCAGGGGCAGGTGTATATATAAGGAAGCAAGCTAGAGATAAAGAGGTTAGATCAATCAGGGAGGATGAGGCCCTGTTCCAGCAGCTGAGCTGTGAAAACCAAGGGAGGATAAACTGGTTCTGTAATTGGCAAGCCATTCACAGTCTTTGTTTAGTCCTGAGCTGATGGTGTTAAATTTACAGATGAACTGGAGCTCAGCAGTTTCTCTTTGAAGTTTGGTCCTAAAGTTTTTTTGCTGCAGGATGGCCGCCTTAAAATCTGCTATTGTGTGGCCAGGGAGGTTGAAGTGTTCTCCTACAGGTTTTTGTATATTGCCATTCCTAATGTCTGATTTGTGTCCATTTATCCTTTTCCTTAGAGACTGTCCAGTTTGGCCTATGTACATAGCAGTGGGGCATTGCTGGCATATGATGGTATATATTACATTGGTGGACGTGCAGGTGAATGAACCGGTGATGGTGTGGCTGATCTGGTTAGGTCCTGTGATGGTGTTGCTGGTGTAGATATGTGGGCAGAGTTGGCATCGAGGTTTGTTGCATGGGTTGGTTCCTGAGCTAGAGTTACTATGGTGCGGTGTGCAGTTGCTGGTGAGAATATGCTTCAGGTTGGCAGGTTGTCTGTGGGCGAGGACTGGCCTGCCACCCAAGGCCTGTGAAAGTGTGGGATCATTGTCCAGGATGGGTTGTAGATCCCTGATGATGCGTTGGGGTTTGAGCTGGGGACTGTATGTGATGGCCAGTGGAGTCCTGTTGGTTTCTTTCTTGGGTTTGTCTTGCAGTAGGAGGCTTCTGGGTACACATCTGGCTCTGTTGATCTGTTTCCTTATTTCCTCGTGTGGGTACTGTAGTCTTGAGAATGCTTGGTGGAGATTTTCTAGGTGTTGGTCTCTGTCTGCGGGGTTAGAGCAGATACGGTTGTACCTCAGTGCTTGGCTGTAGACAATGGATCTTGTGGTGTGCCCAGGATGGAAGCTGGAGGCATGAAGGTAGGCATAGCGGTCGGTAGGTTTTGGTATAGGGTGGTGTTAATGTGACCACCACTTATTTGCACCGTGGTGTCTAGGAAGTGGACCTCCCGTGTAGATAGGTCCAGGCTGAGGTTGATGGAGGGTGGAAGCTGTTGAAATCATGGTGGAATTTTTCCAGAGTCTCCTTCCCATGGGTCCAGATGATGAAGATGTCATCAATGTAGCGTAGGTAGAGAAGGGCGTGAGTGGACGGGAGCTGAGGAAGCATTGTTCCAGGTCGGCCATAAAAAGATTGGCATATTGTGGGGCCATGCGGTGCCCATAGCGGTGCCACTGATCTGGAGATATATATTGTCATTAAATTTGAAATAGTTGTGTGTGAGGATAAAGGCACAGAGCTCAGCAACCAGTTGTGCTGTGGCATCATCAGGGATACTGTTCCTGACAGCTTGTATTCCATCAGTGTGTGGGATGTTTGTGTAGAGAGCCTCTACATCCATAGTGGCTAGGATGGTGTTTTCTGGAAGGTCACCAATGCATTGTAGTTTCCTCAGGAAATCAGTGGTGTCACGGAGATAGCTGGGAGTGCTGGTAACATAGGGTCTGAGTAGAGAGTCCACATATCCAGACAGTCCTTCAGTGAGAGTTCCAATGCCAGAGATGATGGGGCGTCCAGGATTTCCGGGTTTGTGGATCTTGGGTAGTAGATAGAATAACCCTTGTCGGGGTTCTAAGGGTATGTTGATTTGTTCCGGTGTTAGTGTAGGGAGTGTCCTGAGTAGATGGTGCAGTTTCTTAGTGTATTCATAAGAACATAAGAACATAAGAATGGCCGTACCGGGTCAGACCAAAGGTCCATCTAGCCCAGTATCTGTCTACCGACAGTGGCCAATGCCAGGTGCCCCTGAGGGAGTGAACCTAACAGGCAATGATCAAATGATCTCTCTCCTGCCATCCATCTCCATCCTCTGACGAACAGAGGCTAGGGACACCATTCTTACCCATCCTGGCTAATAGCCATTTATGGACTTAGCCACAATGAATTTATCCAGTCCCCTTTTAAACATTGTTATAGTCCTAGCCTTCACAACCTCCTCAGGTAAGGAGTTCTACAAGTTGACTGTGCGCTGCGTGAAGAAGAACTTCCTTTTATTTGTTTTAAACCTGCTGCCTATTAATTTCATTTGGTGACCCCTAGTTCTTGTATTATGTGAATAAGTAAATAACTTTTCCTTATCCACTTTCTCAACATCACTCATGATTTTATATACCTCTATCATGTCCCCCCTTAGTCTTCTCTTTTCCAAACTGAAGAGTCCTAGCCTCTTTAATCTTTCCTCATATGGGACCTTCTCTAAACCCCTAATCATTTTAGTTGCTCTTTTCTGAACCTTTTCTAGTGCTAGAATATCATTTTGTAGGTGATTATACCACATCTTTACACAGTATTCGAGATGTGGGCGTACCATGGATTTATATAAGGGCAATAATATATTCTCAGTCTTATTCTCTATCCCCTTTTTAATGATTCCTAACATCCTGTTTGCTTTTTGACCGCCTCTGCACACTGCGTGGACATCTTCAGAGAACTATCCACGATAACTCCAAGATCTTTTTCCTGACTCGTTGTAGCTAAATTAGCCCCCATCATGTTGTATGTATAGTTGGGGTTATTTTTTCCAATGTGCATTACTTTACATTTATCCACATTAAATTTCATTTGCCATTTTGTTGCCCAATCACTTAGTTTTGTGAGATCTTTTTGAAGTTCTTCACAATCTGCTTTGGTCTTAACTATCTTGAGTAGTTTAGTATCATCTGCAAACTTTGCCACCTCACTGTTTACCCCTTTCTCCAGATCATTTATGAATAAATTGAATAGGATTGGTCCTAGGACTGACCCTTGGGGAACACCACTAGTTACCCCTCTCCATTCTGAGAATTTACCATTAATTCCTACCCTTTGTTCCCTGTCCTTTAACCAGTTCTCAATCCATGAAAGGACCTTTCCTTTTATCCCATGACAGCTTCATTTACGTAAGAGCCTTTGGTGAGGGACCTTGTCAAAGGCTTTCTGGAAATCTAAGTACACTATGTCCACCGGATCCCCCTTGTCCACATGTTTGTTGACCCCTTCAAAGAACTCTAATAGATTAGGAAGACACGATTTCCCTTTACAGAAACCATGTTGACTATTGCTCAAGAGTTTATGTTTTTCTATGTGTCTGACAATTTTATTCTTTACTTTATTTTATTTATTTTATTCCTCAGTGGGATCTAAGGGAAGTAGCCTGTAAAATTTGGTATTGGAGAGTTGTCTGGCGGCCTCCTTTTGGTAGTCAGACCTGTTCATGATGACAACAGCACCTCCTTTATCAACCTCTTTGATTATAATGTCAGGATGGTTTCTGAGGCTGTGGATGGCATTGCGTTCTGCACGACTTAGGTTGTGAGGCAAGCGATGTTGTTTTTCCACAATTTCTGCCTGTGTACTTCGGCTGAAGCATTCAATGTATAGGTCCAGACTGTCATTTTGACCCTCAGGAGGAGTCCCTGTGGAGTTCTTCTTCTTGTGCTGTTGGTGGGAGGGTAACTGTTTACGAGTGCGCTGTTCAGTGTTGTCCTGGAAGTATTCTTTGAGTCGGAGACGGCGAAAGTAGGCTTCCATATCGCAGCAGAACTGTATCATGTTGGTGGGGGTGGCAGGGCAGAAAGAGAGTCCCCGAGATAGGACAGACTGTTCTTCTGGGCTGAGTGTGTGGCTGGATAGATTGACGATATTGCTCGGTGGGTTAGGGGTATCACGGTTGTGGCCCCATGTGGCAGGTAGGAGTTTAGACAGCTTACAGTCCTTTTTCCTTTGTAGAGAGGTGAAGTGAGTGATGTAGATCTCCTGTCTTATTTTAGTGAAGTCCGTTTGTATGGAAGTTTGGTTATTGATGATCACAAAGGTGGTTTTCCCAGGATGAGGCTCATCCATTGCACTGCGGGTGTGCTGACCCCTGCGATTTCCCCAAATGCGGGAAACTCAACTGCATAGTTTGTGGTAGTGGGGGACTGCGTTCGCGCTCTCCCCTGGCGATTGGTTTGAACAACAGAAAACCGACAGTGGGCTGCTTAGGCTTAGTGCACTGCAAAGCAGACTCTCGGGAAAGCAGTTGTCAGTCTGGGCCTTTGGGAGTGCTCTTTTCCACAGGCCCTGTACTTCTAGGTATCTTTGTCACAGGTTCCTCCTTGTAAGCAAAGCTCAGCTCTGGAACTTTACTTGGGTCTCTCTGTGTTCTTGGCTTTCCCTGGTCTTTTGCAGCTGATCTGCTCTCTAGTCTGCTTTTGGGGGGCTTGGACCGGTGCCTTCTTTGGCTCTAAGGGGAGCTGCCTGCCTGCCTGCTCTGCTTCTTTCCCTGCTTGTAGCTTCTTCCCTGGCCCTTCTTCTCGGGCTCTTCCTCCTTTGACGGGAGGACGGCCTGTCCAAAACGCCTATCCCACCTGGTCTCCTCGTCCAACAGGCAGCCTGCCCCCTGCCCTGGGGCCGCTTTGGCTTTCGCTGTCTGTTCCTGTCTCTTGGTGGCCACCCTGTCTGTGCTACGGAGACTAGGCTGTCACAACCCCATGCTGGAGGAGGGGCTTTCCGTCGCTTGAGGCCCACCCACCGCCTCCCCGAATGCCCTTAGCTACGCTGCGGGTTAGGGCGGCGTGGCCATGTCGCCCAGGAGCGGGTTTTCCCTTTTGCACACCTCTGACGGACGGAGCTGTTTTGACTTAACTGTTCAGCACGCACCGACCCTCGGGCCTGGGCTGCACGGGGAACGTAAATCGGCACGGCTACATCAGTCCGTGCCTTGGTCGGAAGAATTCTTCCGTCGACCTAGCTCCCGCCTTTCGGGGAGGTGGATGGCCGGCACCAACGAGGAAAACCCTCTCCAGGACCCTTCTCCGGGAACAGGGCCCTTCCGTTTGGGGAGATTATGCTGCTTTAAAAAAGAGAAATTGTTTAACTGCCTTTCTCTGAGGCAAGGTTGATTTGTATTGCTTCCCTCGTGGCTCCTTATAGCAGTTGTGTTCTGAAATCTTTAGGGTTTGACTTCATTTATGATGAAATCTTGCTGTAACTTTATTCTAATTTTCAATGAGTAACTAGACCTGAGCTGTTTCGTGTGTTAGTGGAGGATTGTTTAAAAACCTGGGATTCCACTTTCGGCTGCCTTTCCATTACATTTCCTCTGAAAGCCACCGAAAGCCTCCACTTCCCACATAACTCTCTCAAACCTGCAGCCATCAGGCATACAGAAGATGCTTACAGTTTCACTCCATACGAGTCCAGTTCCTTGCTGTTTCCTGTCTAACCACTGCACACATATGGTATCCCCTCCCTACCCGGAGCTGCTTCCTGGCTTTTGCGCTCAGGACAGGAAAACGAGAATGGAGAGGTAAGCTGTGCAGGGAACTCTTCCTCAGCTCACTCCACCCCCAAGGGCCTTTCGAGGTCTTCTACGGACTTCAGGTTTCATTTGATTTCCAAGGTTTATGGGCTCATTAATTAGCCATCTCTCCTAATGCAGGGATCCTATGGGTCAGACCAAAGATCGATGGCCCAAAGAGCTAAGAAACAGAAATAAAGGTGAGCGCTAGGCGTTACATTCAGATGAGCATCCAGAATCTGACTGTGCCCTGGCAAGTTCAACGCTGCTGAAAAGAAGGAGCTCGTCAGGTCCCTCTGCTAGCACCCAAATCTGGTGGCTCGTCGGTCTGCTGGGACAGAAGGAAAAGAAATGAATTAAAGGAGTCAGGCAATAACAAGGAAATGAAGAGGTTTGTCAGAAGGTTCTGTCTGATTGACTGTCTTCCCAGCTACCCATCAAAGTTAAAGACCTAGCCCAGTATCCTGTCTGCTGACAGCAGCCAATGCCAGGTGCCCCAGAGGGAATGAACAGAACAGGGAATCATCAAGTGCTCCATCCCCTGTCGCCCATGCCCTTCTGGCAAACAGGGATACCTAGCTAGGGATACCGCTGGCAAAGCGCCATAGATGGACCTATCCTCCATTAATTTATCTAGTGCTTTTTTGAACCCTGTTATAGTCTTGGCCTTCACGACATCCTCTGGCAAAGAGTTCCACAGGTTGGCTGTGTGGTGCGTGAAGAAAGACTTCCTTTTGTTTGTTTTAAAGCTGCTGCCTATTAATTTGGTTTGGTGACCCCTGGTTCGTGTGTTATGAGAAGGAGTATATAACTCTTCCTTATTTACTTGGTCTACGCCAGTCATAGATTTACAGACCTCCCTCGTATCCCCCTTTAGTCATCTCTTTTCCAAGATGAAAAGTCCCAATCTTATGAATCTCTTCTTAGATGGAAGCTGGTCCATATCCCCTCATCATCTTTGTTGTCCGTTTCTGAATCTTTCCCATTCCCATATATCTTTTTTGAGATTGGGGCGACCGCATCAGCATGCAGTATTCAAGATGTGGGCATACCATGGATTGATATTGAGGCAATATGATAGTTTCTGTCTTATTACCTGTCCCTTTCTTAATGATTCCCAATGCTCCGCTGCACATTGAGTGGATGTTTTCAGAGAACTATTCACAACGACTCCCAGATCTCTTTCTCGAGTGGTAACAGCTAATTTAGACCCCATCGTTTTATAGGGATAGTTGGGATTATGTTTGCCAATGTGCATTACTTTGCACTTATGAGCACCGACGTTCATCTGCCATTCGGTTGTCCCGTCAGCCAGTTTTGTGAGATCTCTTTGTGGCTCTTGGTAGTCTGCCTGGGACTTAACTCTCTTGAGCAATTTTGTATCATCTGCAAATTTTGCCACCTCACTGATTAGCCCTTTCCCCAGATCATTTATGAATAAGTTGAACAGTACTGCTCCCAGTACAGACACCCGGGGATAAGAGAGGGAAGATCCTCTTCTGACACTGGCAGACCAGGTGCCAGCTCATGCCAAGGCCCCTAGGCCTTACTGAAAAGTGACAAACGCATGGCTGGAAACTAGTCTTGCTCACCTGTTTGTTAGTGTTGTTAAAACAGGCATTAGCTTTATAAAAACGTGTTTAGAGTCTATGACAAGCTCGTGAGTTGCTGCATGCATTATTCTCACCTATAATAGCCGTAGCCCATGTTGTAAGGTGATATATAAGCGTTGGCACTAAAGCTGTAAACCCCCTTGCCACGCCACACCCATCAGGAGAGAAGCATTACCAAGTGTGAAATGCCAGTTTACCAGAAGAGGCGTCATCTCCTTTCCAACAAGAGAAGGCCCTGACTGAGACATCAGGCAAGCCACTGTGGATCATCCGTGGACAAAAGACTTGGTTGATTGCTCCTCCTCACACACCTACGAGGAGGCAGAGCCCTGCACAAACACTTGCCCCCATCAGCTTGAGCTCTGGGGGAATGGAATAAAAATCCCTGTCAGGAAGAAACTGTTGTTCCCCCCTCCCCACGATGCTGCTTGGACTTCAGGGAGCCGGCACACCTTCTAAGCAGCAGCAAGGGATCCCGGCTGTTTGGCTAGGGTTAGCCCTAAAGGACATACAGAGCTTGCGTGTTACAGCAGCTTCTACTACCCTTGGGTAGCAAGATAGAGTCAGGGTGCCCAAGGGGTCTGTCTGTGACTCCATGTTAAGGCTGTTCTAGTGCCTGAGGAGTTCACACTTGATACTTGGTGGGTGAAATTAAAGTGAGCCCCGCTGCCTGCCAGCCCCAGGCGCCGGGGGCTGCTGCTCTCTGGGGCTCTGGCCACACTAGAAAGGTAAGTTTCTAGCTTGCCTGGTTCAGAAAACCAGAAGGGAAAGAAAGAGAACCCACATTACATTTTTTAAAAAAAGAATCCTCCTGATTTGTAAGCCACTGTCATGATTTGGGGGATTTTCCAATAGCGAGGATGGCAACAATGAGAAGCTAAGGGTTATTATGTAGCATTTAGATTACAGTAGGCTTGGGGGGGGGAAACCAGGATTGGGGCCCCTGTGTGCGGGTGCAGCACGACACCGAGTGCCTTGTCTTGATCTTACGAACCAAGATACATAGAACGTAGGCCGGGTGGGGAGAAGTCTGTGTAACTCATGCAGTTGTGGATATACACGTGACCTCAAATATTACCAACCGCCCCACCCCACCCCCGAAAAATACAAAAAAAACAAAAAAATCCCATCTCCCCAACAGACCCAGAATCTGGAAAGCATTTGTCCCTCATACTGTTGAAAAGACTCACAGCAGAAAGAAGGAGTCCAGCTTCTTAAATAACTCTCTAGCAAGACAAAGAAGAACCTCTCACATCTATAGACTCACAAAACACTTCCAAGAAACTGTAAAGAAAGAAAAACACCCAGATTTTTCTGCTACTTCAAAAAACATTTGCTTTAAAGAAAGTATCACAGTTCAACTCTTTTCTGCTTTTCTAACCAGAAGGTTCTCCTCTAAAGGAGATACACCGATCCTGGAAGCACTGCAATACCAGATCAATGCATAGGGCAGACAAAGCAAGCTTCTGTTCTAACCCCCCCTGCTTCAAAAATCAAGTTAATATACAGTCCTCACATCAAGGATGTATCAGAGATTAAACTGATAAGAACAGACACAACACTTTGATCTGAGCTCCAAGGAGCCCAAAAACAATATTCACATTCTGCTATGCACGCACACCCCTGCGCCCACCCATTTCGACCTCACCAGGACGAGCTCCCAGAACCGCAACAACCACCACAACTCGGGAACTCTACCTGAGAATCACTTCCCCAAAATGACTCCAGTGGAAGACTTCGAAGCAAGAACCCTTAACACACAATTCTGTTCAAAGACAGACAAGTCTTGCAGACGCCTTCCTCTCCCTAGTTTCCCCTCTATACTCCTAATTTCCATAAAGCCACCCACTGACCTGGACTACCAATCTCTCACGGTTAACTCTTACAGCAAAACAGGGTAAAGAAAGCCTATGCAGGCGCTATTCCACAGCCCCGAGGCGCTTTTCTGCTCCTTCCCACAGAACTAGCTCAAACAGACAGTCAATTGCATCAAAGCAATTCCTTGCCATTTGGGGCATTGGTGCCCCTTAGTCCCTCTGAGGTGATCGGCTGCTTCCTTCTGGCCTGAAACGCTAGGAATCTGACTCAAAGGGCCACAGCCTTCCTCTTCTTCTGCGCCTATGAACTAGCACTCATCTAGGCAAAACGTTGACCATTTCCTAAGTTAAAACACTGGTGTTTTCCCCACAGGAAAGGGATGGACAATTTCTCTTCTGTGGGAAGACGAGGGAAACCATGCAATCACCTTCTGGAAGGTATATTAAGGAGGGCGGCAGAAGAGCCCTCACGGACTAGACTAAGAAAGCAGCTCTTGAACTGACCTTCCAGCAATGACAAACTAAAATCTGCAAGAGCAGCCTTTCAACTCAGGGGCCCAATAAGAAGCCGTTACCAATAACTAACCGAAGAGTTACAAATGACTCCAAACCAGACACTTTTAGGAAAAACCAAACGTTAACACAAACAACAACGCATTTCTTTGCTGCTCTTCAACCGTGATACTCTCCTCCACCGTTCCTCCCAAAAACATACAAAACCAAAGAGCCAGTAGAATGCACATCACAAAACAGTCCCCTGCTAGCTAGGAAACAATCTCACTAACATGAGAATCTTAAAGTAAATAAACCATTTTCAGAGCTCTGAGCTTTTTTCATATACTATAGATAAGCTTCAGCCAGTGACACCAGTTCAGGTAGCCCCCTTCTGTTTTTCTCACAGCAGGCAACAGCCTTGCCAAAGCAAAGCCTTAAAAAAATGGGTACAAACTCATCAACATTCCTCTCCACGGAAAAATGCAAAGGGAAATAGGCTGGCCAGGGGCATGAGGACAATGGCCCAGACAAAGGGGGAGGGACTTGGTCCAGGGGTGGAGGAAGACAGAAAAAGGGACAGGCATGGGATTGGCTTCCTGTCTTTTTTCCTTTGCTCAGCATTTTACCTGTGACTGTAATGGGGAGACTTGAGAAATACCTGTGATGCTGGTGAGGTAGGTGGCTGCCCGAGAGCACAGAGCTGAGCATTTTCCACTGGGTTGCTGCCTGCACCCTCAGCGCCTGGCCATGATCATATAAAAGCAACAAAGAATCCTGTGGCACCTTATAGACTAACAGACGTCTATTAAGTCTTGCATCTGAAGAAGTGGGTATTCACCCACGAAAGCTCATGCTGCAGAACGTCTGTTAGTCTATAAGGTGCCACAGGATTCTTTGTTGCTTTTACAGATCCAGACTAACACGGCTACCCCTCTAATACATGATCATATAGTGGTTAGTGTTCTGCGCTCTGGCCGCAGCAGCCTAGGTTCGAATCCGGGTCACGGCATTGCTTTTTGGTGGGGAGGGGCTATCCTGCAGCACGCCTCGTGGCTCAGTCTGATGGCGTCCGTTTGCAAAGAGAGCCATCAGCCGGTCCTTAGTTTCTGCTTGGTAAAGGCAAGTCAGTGGGGTCCATTGGTCAGAAAAAGAGTACCAGGACTTCTTGCTGGGCGTCAGGGTCCAAAAGCAACACATTACCTACTGGAAAGGGCTGTGTTTCGAATGTCCATCCAGTGTGCGTTGAAGGGAAGGATCTGCGTGCCTGGGAAGCTGCGTCCCTCCAGAGGCGCTTGAGAAGCCAAAGGGGCCATGGGTGAGTTTGCGATGAGGTGAGTGTGAAGTGTGGAAGGGGGAGGGTGGCAAGAGGAGGTTTTGAGAGGAAAAAAGGTGCTGCTGAGCTGGTAGGTGAGGGTAAGGTCCCAGGCGGGTGTTGTGTGAGGAGCTGTGTAGGCCCGAAAAGGCGTTGTGCTGGGCAAGGGCAGGTGAGGAGGGCCAGGGCTTGTCCCAGGGCTGTTACTGCAGCCAAAGCCTTTGGGAAGCAGAAGAGGGCCATCTCGCTAGAGGGTTAAATTCACAACTCTTTCAACTCCCAGAGCCCGTCTACAGCACAGATGATTTGTATACACCTTCACCGTGAGCCAAATTGGCAGGTTTCCGGGAGCCCTGTGAGTCCGATGTTGTTTTAGTCTCCCTGCTGATTTATTAGGAGAATAAAAGATGGACACTAGAACTGAGGCAGACTACGGACACCGCATTCTGAGAAAACAATGGTGAACCTCCAACTCCAGCAGTGTGGGCCACATAGACAAGTAACCAGCACCCACAATCTTTACAAGCTTTTTCCAAAATAACTCATCTTTTGGAAAAATAGGTTGAAACCTTTTGACAATCTGGCTAAAGATTTTAGTGCCTAACTGGAGCCTAGTTCTTCTGCAAATCTGGCCCTAGCGGTGGGTGTGAGACCTTCTGAAAATTCTGGCCAATGTGTCTGGAAGCTCCAAGAAGCATCGCAACTTTGAGCATTTACTAGAACAGGATGAACAAAACCTTCCTTCCTTGACCGACAATCACCTTGATTCCAGGTTGAGGTTTCAAGAGAATTGATTTGATTCTTAGATGCACTGCAAACAAACACCCTCCTGTAGACATTGGAAGGGGAGGCTGAAATGGATCTGCCACTAAACCACGTTGCCTTTCATCAGTAGCCACCTGAGCAAGAGGGTAACCACTGGCCTAGAGGTGAAAGGCCCATAGCCCATGCTCAGAAGCCTTCAGCGGCTAGATCTGAGGAATGGAAAAGCTTAATGATCTTTCTCCGGGGTGTTACTTCCAACGACTTGTATATAGCGCTGGGTGAAAGGTTTTTGGATGAATATTATATTTAGTGAAATATTTTGGTGGACCCAAAATGATTGTTTAGTTTGGTTTGGTTTCACCAAGAAAAGTGAAAAGAAAAGAAAAAGATCTTGGGTCAAAGTGCAATGTTGTTCTAATTTAGGTTAGGCTCGGTAAGAAGGAAAAACTAAATTGTTTGCACAAGTAAGTGTATTTGTGTAAAAGGGTGCAGAGGCTGGGCTTTAAGGGGCAGATAGCCATATTGTAGTAGTTGGAAGCTTTGCTTTCCCCATGGCCTCTAAAGAGTTTCCGAGCATTCTGAAGGAGGCCAGGAAGTTGCATTCTTCTGGTTGAACTCCAAGCGAGGAAGGCAAGGTAGGCTTTGTTGAAGAGGATAACTCCCTGACCGGGAATCGAACCCGGGCCGTGGCGGTGAAAGCGCCAAATCCTAACCACTAGACCACCAGGGAGATAACAGCTGGGGGGGTTGGGCATAACTTTCTAGGCCTACGAAGAGGCCATTCGTTCATCTTCAAAGGAGGTTAACACAAGCTCTGAGCTCTTTGTTTCCTTACAGTTCCCTTCCTATTTTTAGCACTGATATGAAAAAGAAACAGAAAACATATTAAGACAATTTCCAGTATTGTTATACATTGAGGCCATGTCTTTTTAAAAAAAAACAGTTTTGTTGCTATCTTGTTTTACTCTCCATGGGCTTACAGAAATGTATGAGGGATGAATAAGATGTGGTGGAATCGTCAGCCTTAAGCAATCTCCATCCCAATGAAGAGGGCTGGTGGAGGATTTGAGAAAGAAGCAGTTATCTCAACTACTGAGCGCTGGCGAAGATATAGAAATAAGTAGAGAAGCTCTAGATGGCTGCTCAGGGGAGGGCAATCAGCTTCTGAAAGGTTATTTTCCCTCTCTTGCCTGGGCTAGAAGAGACTCAACTCTCTTAGGACCATGGAATTGTCAATGTGTCTTGTCTTCATGATGTACTAAGGTCCGAGACCGCCTCAGCTGGTTGAGAGGACAAAGAGTGGATTCCGTTATGCTCTGAGACTCTAAGGAGAGAGTGATGTTGAAGAATGCAAGATGAAACGCCCAACGTGGGGCTCGAACCCATGACCCTGAGATTAAAAGTCTCATGCTCTACCAACTGAGCTAGTCCTCAAGGGGTAGCAAAGGCACAGACAGTGCAAAAGAAGAGCGAAGGAAGTTTCTTTGCGTGCTGAGATTCGTTTCCTGACATTTGCCTTCTTTCCTGGTTCCTTCACTCTCCAGCTAGCAAACAGGGCCGTTCCAAGGCTAGTTAGATGCTGGTGTCTAGACCAGAGAAGTGGGAAAATCATCTAGCAGCTGCTCAGAGAAACCTGGGTGGGAGGGTGGAATTTAGGATTCTCCCAGCAGGAGGAGGTGCTGTTTCTCAGAAAAAGCTTCTCAGCGCCCAAGAGGGGCAGAGAAGACAGTTCCCGCCGCCAGACACATCTTTCGCAGGGAGTCAGAACCCCCTGGGGTAAAACTCTTCCAAGGATGTGCGGCTCCAGGAATGTCAGAGAAGGGAAGGACTGTTTGCTTTAGGAGGTGGGTGCGGGAACCTGCAGGTCCTTAGGTCCCTCCAGCGTCCGATGAAAGCATTTGGGGGGAAGGGGCCGGGATAGACAAAGACAGGAAAGATGGGCTTGCGGCTCCTATGCAAACACCATGTTGCCAGCGGTCCAAGAGAAGCGGGTGGGGGTTCGAGCATTTTGGCTGCTTCCTGAGGGCATGGAACTCACAACCTGGCAATGCTCAGAGCCCCGTTCCTCGGGAGTTTTCTTTGTGTTGGTCTTGTGATGCTGAGGAGGAAGCTGAAGCATCATTTGAGTTTGTTTCAGTGCCTTCGGTTGGGCTAAGGTTGTGACCCTGAGCACAGGGGTTCCAGCTCTTAACCCTGAGGGAATGGACAATGGACCAACTTAATCTGTTGGACAGAAAGTAGCCAGAAAAAATCTAATGATGCTTCCGGTTCCTCTGTCAGGATCACAAGAGAAACACAAAAATCCCAAGAGGAACAATTCTTCTCTGCTTTGTTACCTCCATCGCAACCCTCTCCACCTCTTCTTCTGCCTACCTAGCGGCTCTTTGATGGAGAAAGATCCTGGAGCGGATAGAATTTCTGAGATACAAACTGAGAGAGAGGCTTTGAGACCTCCTGATAGGATGTTGACACAATCTAACAGGGCTCTTGGTTGTAGCTGCCTCCTGTCTCTGCTCCCTATGTTGTCAATTCTGTGCCCTCATGAAGCAGCCAAACCAGAGTACGTAGAGCACCCAGTTTAGGGCTCAAGCCCAAACCCTGAGACTAAGAGTCTTACCTTCCCTTTATCAGTGTCTACTGTACTGCTCCCTTCTTCCTCCACCTGTATATGTTTGACATCCATACCTGCCCAAGATCAAGCAATGCCAACTTTCTGGTGGGGAATAAACTGGAATTTACCCAACTAGGTGCCTTGAGCGCATGGATTCTGAAGGTATTTACGATTCCCTCTAATTTCTCTTGCCGCTACTCTAAGAAAGCTCCTAAACAAGGGCTCTTCCAGTATGTTACAAGGGCAATTGAAACCAGGCCACCTCTTGAGGTGGAATCAAGAGGTTGTGTCAGGAGTGGGATTTGAACCCACGCCTCCTGCAGGAGACCAGAAGCCCCAGTTGTGGGAAAGACAGAGCCTTGAGTCTGGCGCCTTAGACCACTCGGCCATCCTGACGCTGGGACAAAAGCAGCTCTCTCAACCCTCCTTTTCTTCAATATTGTATGAGCCGCTCAAGGAGGCCAAGACAGCATCTCTCGTTCAACACCTACATCACATCTGGTTTTTAGACACCATCACCCTCATCTAAAGTTTCAGGTTTCCTACAACCCTGTGCCTTCTGAGGTGTTCTAATCTCCCCCCTCACTTATTAGATGGACACTAGGACAGAGGCAGAATAGAGACACTTAGCTTAATGAGAACCTCAAACTCCCATACGGTGGGCCACAGAGTCAAGCAGCCAGCACTCACAATCGGTACCGGCCTTGTTTGGTTTTTGTCCCAAACTAGCTCAGCACTCAGGGTGTTGAGCCCTTCTGGAAATCTTGCAAAAGAGTTTGGAGCCTGAATGGGTGTTGAGTTCTTAAGAAAACCTTGTTTTTGTTTTGTTTCCCCAAGAAAATTGGGGACAAAAGATTAATCTAGGGTGAACCTGGATGTTTACTGCTGTTTTCGTTCAGCTCCACTAGGCTCTTTCAAAGCTGGTCCGTTCCCCATTACAGAGGGTCCAAGCAGAGAGTGAAGGAACCCCTGTGCTCAGCATCACAACCTGAGCCCGAGGAAAAGCACTGAAACACGCTCAAATGACGCTTTAGGTTCATCCATCAGAATCACAAGAGCAAGACAAAGACATCTCAAGAGGAAGAGTCCTCAGTTTTCATTTACCCCATCGCAACCCTCTTCACTTCTTCTTCTGCCTACCTAGAGGCTCATCCAGGAAAATCACTCAACTGATTATAATTTGGGCAGAGAAACCCAGGCAGGGCTTGTGCTCCCCCTCCATGTGAGCGGATAGCACTCTGACTTCATCTACGGGGTCTCTCAGCTTTGGCTTCCCCAGTTTGTCAACTCGGTGCAGGCAGGAAGCAGGCTCTCCTCGGCTTTGGCAAGCCACTTTCTGTCCAAATTGGGAAACCGGTCCACTCTCCATTCCCCTGTGAGAACAAGAGCAGAGAGTTCACCAGCTGAACCCAATCCGAGGCATTGAAAAAAATGGAATTATGCTTCCCGTTCCTCCGTCAGGATCACCAGGGAAACACACCAAAATCCCAAGAGGAACAACTCGTCTCTGTTTTATTTACCCCCAACGCAATCCTCTCCGCTTCTTCTGCCTCCCTCGAGGCTCTTCCAGGGACAAAACTCATTGAGCTGATAGGATTTGGGGGATGGAAACGGAGAGAGGGGGTTTGACACCTCCTGAGAGGATGTGGACGCGATAGAACAGCTCTCTCGGTTTTAGAAGCCTCCTAGCCTGGCTCTTTTGTTGTCAATTCTGTGCCATCAGGAAGCAGCGAAAGCAGGGTAGGTAGGGCACCAGTGACGTTGCACTCCATACGTTTTATGAAAAGATGCTTATAAGTGTGAGTATGATGTAAGTGGAATATGCTTGATGCAAAGGTCTCTTGTAAGGTATCATAACAAAGGTTCTAACCTACTGAATATATGCCCCTATTTGTATGCATGTCTCATTCTTGTCTCTGAAGCTGGAAATATGAAGTCTAACTCTGAGGTCCTATTGTAATTGTGCAAAGCGTGGGCCACTAATGGCGGTTTAAAACCTTGACGGCTCCCATTGACAATTGGTTGTAAATGGTTTATTGACCTGCAAACCTTCCTGTGTACGTGTGGGCCAACCCAGGAAGAATGGAAACTAGGGGGTCTTACAGAGACCACGATAGTGGAATCCATCTTAAATCTGGTATTTTTCCATTTAGAAGGAAGGGTGAGGACCCAGAGAGACAAAAGATTCCGCCTTATGCCAAAGCTATAAAAGGGGTGAAGCAGGACAAAGGGCTGCCAGTCATGAGAAAACCCCTGCCAGTCATGAGAAAACCTAAGATGTCTGCTGGAAGTAACAAAGACCGAAGCAGGGGAAAGGATTGGGCCCAGACTAGGCAGGAGTCTAGTCTGTGAAAGAAGCTGATTGGAACACCTCTGAGGGTGAGCTATTCCCTGGAATCAGTTTCTTAATGTATTAGGCTTAGGCTTGCGTGTTTTGTTTTAGTTTGCTTGGTGACTTCCTTTGTTCTGTCTGTTATTACTTGAAATCACTTCACTCCTACTTTTAACCTTAATAAAAATGACTTTTGTTTATTAATAAACCCAGAGGAAGTGATTAATCCTGGGAGCAAACAGCTGTGCATCTCTCTCTATCAGTGATCTAGAGGGTGAAGAATTTAGGAATTTACCCTGTATAAGCTTTATAGAGAGTACAAGGGATTTATTTGGGGTTTTGGATCCCACTGGGAGCTGGGTGCTGGAGACAGGTGCTGAGCTGTTTTGAGTTAAAGTCTGCAGCTTTGGGAGTGTGGCCCAGAGCCTGGGTCTGTGTTGCAGCAGGCTAGGGTGTCTGGCTCAACAAGGCAGGGTTCTGGAGTCCCAAGCTGGCAGGGAAAACGGGCTCGGAAGTAATTTCAGTCCCAAGGGGATCTCTGTGACCGAACCCATCACAGTGGCGTAGTCGAGCAGGATATGTGCACAGCTGATTGCTTTGAGACACTGGTAGTGATTTTTAAGTGTGTTGCCCGGAGGACAGACAAAGTGCTTATTCGGGAAAGGGAAGATGACAACTTTGGTTGCCAAATTGGCTGGGAAAGCTCTGGATATATTCAGTAAGATGCCTATTGCTGATGCTTCAAACTATGGTCTATTTAAGGAATTGGTTTTGAAACAGTTTCAGATTAGGCCCGAAACCTAGAGGGTTAAATTCACAACTCTTTCAACTCCCAGAGCCCGTCTACAGCACAGATGATTTGTATACACCTTCACCGTGAGCCAAATTGGCAGGTTTCCGGGAGCCCTGTGAGTCCGATGTTGTTTTAGTCTCCCTGCTGATTTATTAGGAGAATAAAAGATGGACACCAGAACTGAGGCAGACTACGGACACCGCATTCTGAGAAAACAATGGTGAACCTCCAACTCCAGCAGTGTGGGCCACATAGACAAGTAACCAGCACCCACAATCTTTACAAGCTTTTTCCAAAATAACTCATCTTTTGGAAAAATAGGTTGAAACCTTTTGACAATCTGGCTAAAGATTTTAGTGCCTAACTGGGAGCTTAGTTCTTCTGCAAATCTGGCCCTAGCGGTGGGTGTGAGACCTTCTGAAAATTCTGGCCAATGTGTCTGGAAGCTCCAAGAAGCATCGCAACTTTGAGCATTTACTAGAACAGGATGAACAAAACCTTCCTTCCTTGACCTACAATCACCTTGATTCCAGGTTGAGGTTTCAAGAGAATTGATTTGATTCTTAGATGCACTGCGAAACAAACACCCTCCTGTAGACATTGGAAGGGGGAGGCTGAAATGGATCTGCCACTAAACCACGTTGCCTTTCATCAGTAGCCACCTGAGCAAGAGGGTAACCACTGGCCTAGAGGTGAAAGGCCCATAGCCCATGCTCAGAAGCCTTCAGCGGCTAGATCTTAGGAATGGAAAAGCTTAATGATCTTTCTCCGGGGTGTTACTTCCAAAGACTTGTATATAGTGCTGGGTGAAAGGTTTTTGGATGAATATTATATTTAGTGAAATATTTTGGTGGACCCAAAATGATTGTTTGGTTTGGTTTGGTTTCACCAAGAAAAGTGAAAAGAAAAGAAAAAGATCTTGGGTCAAAGTGCAATGTTGTTCTAATTTAGGTTAGGCTCGGTAAGAAGGAAAAACTAAATTGTTTGCACAAGTAAGTGTATTTGTGTAAAAGGATGCAGAGGCTGGGCTTTAAGGGGCAGATAGCCATATTGTAGTAGTTGGAAGCTTTGCTTTCCCCATGGCCTCTAAAGAGTTTCCGAGCATTCTGAAGGAGGCCAGGAAGTTGCCTTCTTCTGGTTGAACTCCAAGCGAGGAAGGCAAGGTAGACTTTTGTTGAAGAGGATAACTCCCTGACCGGGAATCGAACCCGGGCCGTGGCGGTGAAAGCACCAAACCCTAACCACTAGACCACCAGGGAGATGACAGTTGGGGGGGTTGGGCATAACTTTCTAGGCCTACTTTCTGTCCAACTGAGGCCATTCGTTCGTCTTCAAAGGAGGTTAACACAAGCTCTGAGCTCTTTGTTTCCTTACGGTTCCCTTCCTATTTTTAGCACTGATATGAAAAAGAAACAGAAAACATATTAAGACAATTTCCAGTATTGTTATACATTGAGGCCATGTCTTTTTTTTTTAAAAAAAACAGTTTTGTTGCTATCTTGTTTTACTCTCCATGGGCTTACAGAAATGTATGAGGGATGAATAAGATGTGGTGGAATCGTCAGCCTTAAGCAATCTCCATCCCAATGAAGAGGGCTGGTGGAGGATTTGAGAAAGAAGCAGTTATCTCAACTACTGAGCGCTGGCGAAGATATAGAAATAAGTAGAGAAGCTCTAGATGGCTGCTCAGGGGGAGGGGGGCAATCAGCTTCTGAAAGGTTATTTTTTCCCTCTCTTGCCTGGGCTAGAAGAGACTCAACTCTCTTAGGACCATGGAATTGTCAATGTGTCTTGTCTTCATGATGTACTAAAGGTCCGAGACCGCCTCAGCTGGTTGAGAGGACAAAGAGTGGATTCCGTTATGCTCTGAGACTCTAAGGGAGAGAGTGATGTTGAAGAGTGCAAGATGAAACGCCCCACGTGGGGCTCGAACCCATGACCCTGAGATTAAAAGTCTCATGCTCTACCGACTGAGCTAGTCGGGCAAGGCCTCAAGGGGTAGCAAAGGCACAGACAGTGCAAAAGAAGAGCGAAGGAAGTTTCTTTGCGTGCTGAGATTCGTTTCCTGACATTTGCCTTCTTTCCTGGTTCCTTCGCTCTCCAGCTAGCAAACAGGGCCCGTTCCAAGGCTAGTTAGATGCTGGTGTCTAGACCAGAGAAGTGGGAAAATCATCTAGCAGCTGCTCAGAGAAACCTGGGTGGGAGGGTGGAATTTAGGATTCTCCCAGCAGGAGGAGGTGCTGTTTCTCAGAAAAAGCTTCTCAGCGCCCAAAGAGGGGGCAGAGAAGACCGTTCCCCGCCCGGCCGCCAGACACATCTTTTCGCAGGGAATCAGAACCCCTGGGTAAAACTCTTCCAAGGATGTGCGGCTCCAGGAATGTCAGAGAAGGAAGGACTGTTTGCTTTAGGAGGTGGGTGCGGGAACCTGCAGGTCCTTAGGTCCCTCCAGCGTCCGATGAAAGCATTTGGGGGGAAGGGGCCGGGATAGACAAAGACAGGAAAGACGGGCTTGCGGCTCCTGTGCAAACACCATGTTGCCAGCGGTCCAAGAGAAGCGGGTGGGGGTTCGAGCATTTTGGCTGCTTCCTGAGGGCACGGAACTCACAACCTGGCAATGCTCAGAGCCCCGTTCCTCGGGAGTTTTCTTTGTGTTGGTCTTGTGATGCTGAGGGAGGAAGCTGAAGCATCATTTGAGTTTGTTTCAGTGCCTTCGGTTGGGCTAAGGTTGTGACCCATTCATATATATAGTATGAACTATATACACTAACTATACTACAAACGAATAAAGTTAACTACAACTATATAAATCTGAACTATATATACAAGAATTAACGAGAGAAACTACGAGTAGCTAGGGAAGTGGAGGTCAGCTAAGCGCTCCACTGTTCCAACGACACGGGCAGTAAGAAGGAACTGAGCGGGTGGGTCAGCAGTGGTATATATCTGGCGCTATAGCGGCGCCACTCCAGGGGGCACCCATCCGACCCACCGAGTGTTGCTTGGGTAAAAATCTTCCGACGAACGTGCACACGGCGTGCGCACACCTAACTGGAATGCATATGAGCAATCACTCGAAGAAGAACTCCTTCTTTCTTGTATATTGCAAAGAAACCTGGTGTTATTTTTCACCAAGGAAGCTGGTAGATGTTTGAACACAAAGTATTGCAGCTTGGGAACAATCCCCCAGAAATGGCATCTTCCCCCCCTCCACCCCGGAGCTTCCCTGCCTGAACGTAAAGAGTGCCCCGCGCGCGTCTCTCTCCTTGCTGCTGCTGCTGCCGCCCCTAAGGGCTACAGCATAAGAGCAGTGCTAGCTGCTGTAGCACCTCAGGAGGAGGGACCCTGCCATTTTTGGCAGCCTTCCTCTCCCGCTACCTGGAGGAGACACGAAGGGGACTTCCGGCCAGGAGACGGACTTCACTCACCTTAGCAGCTGCTGGGGCTTCTGTGAGTGTTTGACCCTATGATTCCACCCCCGCCCCGTCCCCTGCCCTGCCCCTGCCCCATGCTGGGAAGGCAGCCCCATCCCCATCCAGAGTGAAGTTATGGTGAGGGGCAGCAACATGGAAGGCCACCTGTGATGGCAACCCCCCCATCCAGTACCCATCATAGAGGAGGTGAGTGAGCTTTCTGGACCTGAGAGGGGCCCTACGAGCATGTGCAGTGACTGTGGTGCGGAGTGAGTGTGCTGTGGGGGCAGAGGGGCAGAAGAGGGGTCCCTCCCCTGGAGCTTGCTGCTGCCAGTGGTGGTGATGGGGAGTCCTCTCTGGCCCTAGCCCTGGGGCAGCCTGTCTGCACCCCAAGTTCCTCATCCTCAGCCCTTCCCCACCCCAAAGCCTGCACTCCCAGCACTGAGCACACTCCTGCACTGTGAACCTCTCATCCCCAGCCCCACCCCAGAACCCTCACCTGAGGGGAAAAACATGCAACTTAAATTTGGTGGTCAGTTTGGAGTATCATTTTGTTTAGCATGATACTTGACTATTTTACACCCCTTCAAAGTATGTAACTGGTCGTATACAGGTGTTACGAGGTGGGAATGTGCTTAATGTTTTCTCTGAATACTGTCTGTGTGCCTCAGTTTCCCCAATGCATTTCTTAAGGCTCTAGATGGTGGGATAAGGGGTGTGATTGTTGTAAAGCCCTAGAGGCCAGTGTGATGGTGTCTGCACAGAGAATGGCCGAAACCCTGTCTCCAGGCAACTGATGGCCTGAGCCCCTCCTGCAAAGGTGCCAGCTGAAGGTGTTGGAGACAAAGAGATCAGGTGAGCAGAGAGGAGTGGGGGCTGGAGGGGTTTGGGAGTCTGGAGCTGGCCCGGGACCAGGCGTGAAGTGCAGACAAGGGGTCTGGCTCACTGCCCCAGAATGGACCCGGCCTAGGGGTCCGGTTCACTGTACCTACAAGCTCTGTTTTACACCCTGTTCCTGTCATCGAATAAATCTCTGTGTTACTGGCTGGCTGAGAGTCACGTCTGACTGCAAAGTGGGGCAGGACCCTCTGGCTTCCCGAGGACCCCACCTGGGCGGGCTCGCTGTGGGAAGCGCACAGAGGGGCAGAAGATGCTGAATGCTCCAAGGAGAGACCCAGGAAGGTGAAGCCGTGTGAGCTTCTTGCCCAGAAAAGTCTGCTCCGAGGAGAGGAGGCTCCCCAAAGTCCTGCCTGGCTTGGTGGGAGCAGTTCCAGAGCATCGCCCAGGGACTCCGTGACACCCGGTACCCACCACAGGGAAGGCAGTGGGCTTTCTGTGCAGTGACTGTGGCGCAGAGTGAGTGTGCTGCGGGAGGTGGGGACGATGGGTCCCTCCTCTGGAGCTTGCGGCTGCTGGTAACAGGGAGGGGTCCTCTCTGGCCCTAGCCCTGGGGCAGCCTGTCTGCATCCCAAGTTCCTTATCCCCAGCCCAGCCCCACCCCAGTCCCAGCAACCCCAGCCCTGAGCACCCTACGGCACAGTTAAACCCACATACCCACCCCAACCCCAGAGCCCCCACCTGAGGGAAAAACATGCAACTTAAATTTGGTGGTCAGTTTGGAGTATCATTTTGTTTAGCACAATACTTGACTATTTTACACCCCTTTAAAGTGTATAACTAGTTGTATACAGGTGTTACAAAGTGGGGCTGTTCTTAATGTTTTCTCTGAATACAGTGTGGGTGCCTCAGTTTCCCCTGTGCATTTCTCAAGGATCTAGATGGTGGGATAAGGGGGTGTGATTGTTGTAGAGCCCTAGAGTGCTAGTGTGATGCCGTCTGCACAGAGAATGGCTGAAACCCTGTCTCCTGGATACTGATGGCCTGGGCCGCTCTCCTGCAAGGTGCCAACTGAAGGTGTTGGAGAACAGAGAGATCAGGTGGCCTCCTAATGCCTGGAAAGAGACAATGGCCAGAGGATGGAGTGTCAGAGCCTGTGCAAAAATACGGGAAGCGCACGGTGTGGAAGGGGATGCTGGGATGCTTTGGAACAACTCCATACAAAGCCAGTCAGGACTCTGGGGGAGCTTTCTCTATCGCAGCAGACTGTCTCCAGTGCAGGAAGCTTACACCTTCCTGGGTCTGACCTCGAAGCATTCAGCCCTTCCACACTGTGCGCCTTATGCAGCCAGTCTGCCCAGGCAGGTCCTGGGGAAACCAGAGGTCCCTGCACCCCCAACTCCACAGTCAGACGTGACTCTCAGCCAGACAGTAAAACAGAAGGTTTATTAGATGACGGGAACACAGTTTAAACAGAGCTTGTTGGTACAGAAAACAGGACCCCTCAGTCAGGCCCATCTTGTGGGGTGGGGAGCCCAGAACCAAGTTCTGTGTCTCTCCCCATTTCCCCAGCCAGCTCCAAACTGACACTCCCTCCTCTGGCCTCTGTGTCTCTTCTGGACAAGGAGGCCACCTGATCTCTTTGTCCCCAACACCTTCAGTTGGCATCTTGCAGGAAACTGAGGCACCCACACAGTATTCAGAGAAAACATTAAGAACATTCCCACTTTGTCACAACAGGTGCAACAAAATATAATACCATATATTGAAGTAGGCAAGTGCCTTCTGACTTTCCACTTTTAATTGACCCTTGTAATCTTGTGGCACTGACGTTGTAGCTTCATTTTATATCGACACAGGGCGGGGCGGGGGCACCACCATTTTGGGCCCCACCAAAATTATACAAACCTGTCGCCTATAGGCAGGCATGGGGGTTTCTGGCAGGCGAGGGAGAAGGTGAAAGGAGGCGAGTGGTGGGTGGGGACTGACTAGGAGGGACGCAGCAAGCCAGCGGGGGCTAGGGGGTGAAGAGGGGTGTGATGGTGGGGCCCAGCAGGGAGGGGGCAGGTCCTATTTTACTGCTGTGATCTGGTCACCCCATGTGCAGTTTCTTCCTGCCCCCACCGAACCTTGTTTCGATGGGGCGGAGCTGGGGAAGGAGGGTTTGTTTCCATGGGGCCGGGCGCGCTGGGGAAGAAGGGGCAATTTTATATTAATAAGGAAATGTTTTATAAATTTTAATAAAATAAACATTAGTGAAGAAAATCAGTTGTACAACTATCAAAACAAATTATTTTCCTGATATGAAAGTGCAAATCAGCTAATTAATATATGATGCAATGTATGTAATAGATAATTTTGTTATTATTTATATAGTCATGAGAAAGTAAATAATACATGGAAGAAATGAAAGGGGTTTTTTTTAAGTGTTTTTGTTTTAGTCATCCCTGCCGGGCCCCATCGAAACTGTTCAATTGGGCCCGCACTTCCTGAAGCCGCCCTGGCAATGAGGCTAATCATCTAGTGGAACAAGCTCCGCAAGAGACGTGGTTAATTCCCCATCACTGCCCTGTGTAAATGAAGACCGCAGCTCTTGCTGCAAGACACCTGGTGTGTGGGTGTCCCTGTTCCCCCTTCAGAACCTCTGGTACATGGTGCTTCCCTCCTCCCAGTTCAAGATCCCCATCATGTGGGTGCTCCCATCCAGGATCTCTGGTGGGTGTCTCTGTCCCCCACCCCATGAACTAGCTCCAGTGTGTGGTTTCCCCTGCCTGCCCCCATCCGGGATCTGTGGGTGTCTCTGTTCCCCTTTTCAAGATCCGTGTTGCAGGGGGGCATCCCTCCCCCCAAGTCAGACTCCCCATCGTGTCGGTGCTCCCATCCCCCCTTCCAGGCTCTGCGGGGGGGGGTGTGTGTGTCTAAAAAGAGACTGTGTCTCACTGTCTTGCCCAGGCTACACTGCAGGGCTATTCACAGGTGCGATCCCACTACTGATCAGCACAGGAGATTTGACCTGCTCTGTTTCCAACCTGGGCAGTTCACCCCTCCTTAGGCAACCTGGAGACCCCAAACTCCCCCGGGATCACCATATTGATGCTGAACTTAGTGCGGACACCCAATCGGCACAGCCCCCTGCAGCCCAGAACTCCTGAGCTCAAGCGATCAACTGGCCTCAGGCTCCCCAGGAGCTGGGATCACAGGTACCAGCCATGGAGCCTAGCTTGTTTCTCAGCCTGGCAGCTGGAGCTTTAAACTCTGCTTGTGAGCTCTGTGCCTTGGCCAGATGGGGACAGCCTGGAACTGGGAAATGCTCCTGCTCCCCCTGCCCCCGTCTCATGTCAGGGTGCAGGCACCGCTGTCCTCCCAGGTAAGATCCCGGATGTTTGGTGCCCCTTTCCCCGCCCAGGTGTCAGGTACCTCTCCCCCCATACAGACTCCTGGCTGTGATGGTGGCCATCCCTCTGCAGAGGATCCCTGAGTGTGGATGCCCTTGTCCCCACAACATCCTGGGTGTGTGGGTGCCCTCTCCCCGTAGATCTCTGGTGGGTGGGTCCCCAGGGTGTGAGTGCTCCCATCCCCGATACAGGCTGGGAGTTATAACTGGCTCTCCTGTCCTGCCCAGGCGGTGCTACAGCAGCTGTTCACAGGGGCAGCAGCCCCACTGTCAACCTGCAGCTTTAACCTGCTCCAGGGGTGACCTGCTTCACCCTCCTGTGGGAGCCGGGGACCCGAACTTCCCAGAATCACCTGATTGATGCCGAGCTTAGCACAGACACCGGCTCAGCCTGGCAGGAGCTGCCTGAGCCCTGACAATCAGCTTCCCTCCGCCTCCTGCTGCACAGCGAGGATCCCACGCGAGCCGTGCCCAGTTCGTTCAGGGCGTCCCAGGCTCCAGCTGTAAACTCTGCTGGTCAGTTCTGATCTTTGGCCACACGGGGCGGCACTAACGGTCCCATCTAAACGCTGTTTGCGTTCGGCCCTTCGGATCCCAGATTGTAACCCGCGGGCAGATCTCTGAGCGCAGCCAAATCCCTCCCCAAACTGAACATTGAAGCAGCAGCTCCCGTTGGAAAGATCAGGATTTTTGCCTTTAAAAACAAGGGAAATATCTGCAGTGAGAAACTGAAGAAGCTCAATTGATTTCATTGACTCCATGAATGTTCCTCTGTGTCCCCCTAGGAGTCATGCCCCACATTTTGGGGACCACTGAACCCTACTCGCTAAGCAGGGGCTCGTGATGCCAAAGCCCAGGGAAAGGGAGACCACGTGCAGGGCCCCCAGCACTGGAGCCCTGTGACGGGGCTGCAGGAGAGGCAATGGCTGGTGGCCCAGGAATTAAGGGCAAAGGGGGCACAGGAGGGGACAGGAGTTAGGGGTGAAGGAGGTGCAAGGGTGGGGAGTGCAGGAGCTAGCGGTAAAGGGGGAGTGGGGATCATCCAGGGGCAATGGGGAAGTGCCAAAGTACAAGCTTTGCCCAGGGCACCATTTTCCCTAATGCTGGTCTGAGCAAACAATTGGAAATGACCCTTCAGTGAGACCAGAACCATAGTGTAGAAAAGCCCCTTTGTTAAGTGGTGGGGCTGAGGGCTTAGGAGATGGGTTAGAAAACAACAGCCACTTGTCTGTGGAGATTTGATTCGTGCCTGCTAGGCCAGGCTGGGGTGTGGTGTCTCCATGGCTGCACTTCCAGTGTCTGATCTGCCACAGGAGCCAAGTCTAGACATACTCAGAGGCTCTATGCCAGGGTTCCTCAAACTTCCTTTCACTACAACCCCTTTTTGCCAAAAAAAACCCAAAAAACTTACTACCTGACCCTAGAAAGACGCACCAAGCCCCTCTACACTGAGCACAGGCAGAGGAGACAAAGCCTGAGCCCTGCCCCAGTTGGGAGGGCAAAACCAGAGCTTGAGGGATTCAGCCCTGGGTGGTGGGGCTCAGACTTTTGGTTTCAGCCCCAGGCACCAACAAGTCTAATGCCAGCCCTGGCGACCCCATTAAATCAGGGTTATGACCCACTTTGGGGTCCTGACTCACAGTTTGAGAACCACTGCTCTAGGCTGATGGGAGAGAGTTTTCCTGTGGGTGTAGTTAATCCACTTCCCAAGAGGTGGCAGCTATGTCAGTGGGAGAAGCTATATCAGTGGGTGTGCAAGCTGTGGTGTTTACCACATTTAAGAAGTTTAATCAAACCCCATTTTGAAAACCACCTGTGGTCTGGGAATGGCAAAGGGCTCGATGAAGCAGGGTCTGTCCTTCAAAGTGGTGGACATCATGATTCCATACTCCTGTTGTCATTGGGGATATTGCTCAGTGTTAGAGTGCTTAACTGCAGTTCAAATAGTCCTCAGTTCAAACCCCGTGTTGTCTTATAACCTTCTTTCTTTTTTTTTAAAAAGTTAAACATTTTCATTTCCATTCTCCATTATGTTCAGGGGCTCCTCTATACAGGAGTGCTTGATAACAATGTAAACACTCAACATTTTGCTGTCCAAATGCACAAAAACCTAGCAAAGCTGTCCATCAGCTGAAATCAGATCAATCCTCTAAGTGTCTAGTTTATGTTTTCATCAGTTAAACAAAGGTATCATACGAATGTACATTTGCAGATCCCTCTTCTCCAGGAGCTATGTTGTGCAGAAGAAGAAGAACCACATCCAGCTGCAGTTCAGGAGTCTGATGACCAAAGAGCCACAAAGTGTTCTCAGGGCTGGAGAAAAATGCCGTCTAGTGAGCTATTGAACAGGCTCAACCTGTTTAGCTTATCAAAAGAAGATTGAAAGGTGACTTCATTGAAGTGTTGAAGGGCCTTAATGGAGACAAAGATTGGGTATTAAAGGGCTTTTTAATTGAGGAGAGAAAGGTATAACAAGAGCTTGTGGCTGGAAGGTGAAAAGAAACAAATTCATATTAGAAATAAGACACAAATATTCAACAGCGAGGATGATTCACCACAGGAACAAGCTACCAAGAAAGTAGTGGATTCTCCATCTCCTGATGTCATTTAATGAAGACTAGATGCCTTTCTGGAATGTGTTTGCCCCAAAAGTAGCTCTGGTGTCATACAGGAGGCCTGTATGATATGCAGGGGTCAGATTAGATGCTCTAATGGTCTCTTCTGGCCATATAGTCGACTAATTTCTGAAAAACTGAGTGTAGCATTGGGAACTGTTTCGATGTTTTCCTGTCTACCGGCTTGCTTCCTAGAACAAACGCTCCTTGAGTGGGGTGATCCACAGGAGTAGCTCAAACCTCCAAAGTGCCTGGCCAGGGGCAGGACATTAGCACAGCAAGGGAGGGTGTGGCAGTGACATCACAAAGGCTTTTGCAGGACCTCAGGCTATTGGTCAAAGGTGGTGGGGAGGTGGTGACCTCACAGAGAGATGCTGACATCAGCCAGGCAGGACAGGGGTGAGGGGCCAGGGAAACCTCAGAGACCCCTGTGGCTTTGCTTCAGCAAGTCTCCTTCTCCAGGTCTCTCTTTGAGGACTGAGAGAGTATTCAGGTTCATGGACGTGAGTGCCAGGAGGAAGCTTTTCGAGTTTTCTCCTTCCCTTTTCCTGATTTTACTAGAAAACAGATGTCCCTGTTTAGAAGGTTGAAGCCTCCTCGAGGTTTGAAACCTGTTCAGTCTGATCCATCTGGTGACAGTTGAATTCTAGGCATGGAAAACACGAACTTAAGGAGGCAGAATTTTATTCCGCACCTGGGATTTTGTCCCTTAGAATCACTGGGGTCATTAGGGTTTGTCCTTTCTGTTTCACCTTTTCCTCCATCCATCCATCCCTCCCTCCTTTCTCTTTGTCTCTTGCTTCTTTTGTCCTTTCTCCTGTTCCCCTCCCAGCACCAGGAGGGGTGTGCGTATGTGTCTCAGGGGAATGCTCTGCAGCTCCCACTCTGGGAGGTCCACCCAAAAATGTGGGGCTGAAATAGTGCTTGGGCAGTGATCCCCACCAGTGACCTGGGCCATCCTTTGGGCGAGAACCCTCAGCCTCCGTCCTCAGTCTCTACCCTGATTGGCTGAGCAGGGGGTTATTGACAGGGAGGAGACTCAGGTCCTTGTTGTTCTCTTTTAAGCCCAAGGAAATACGTCATAACCAGTCATATGTTTGATGAATTTTGCTGCTTCGCTGCGTTAATGGTCTCTGAGCAGTTCATGATTCTCTCTAACATTGCAGTTCTCCTCAAATACTTGCTGAATAATTACTGTGCACTGTTGTTGGTCTGGAGCTCATCTGAGAGCACTTTATTCAGGTCATTCAGTGTCTGAAATTCAAGATCCGATGGTTAGTTTGAAAATCAGGGCTCTTGGGTCCTATTCCCAACTCTGCCACTGACTGGCTGTGTGACCTAAGACAAGTCAATTCTCCTTTCTCAGCCTTAGCTTCTTCCTCTTTCAAGTAGGGATAATAATGATCCTCTCCTACCTACCTCACGGTGGGTGGGGATCCATTGGAGAGTGTCACTAGGAGTAGTGCATAATATGCGGTGTCCTATCACATTTACTCAGAGCAGATTATGACATAATAGAATAGCTGAAATAGTCTATTTGATTTGTATTTTTTTTATTTTGAAATTGTTAAGAGCAGCAATTACTTAGCTCAGACTGAAGCATCTTATCTAATGTTTGAGATCTAAGTGTCTCCTCTTTGTGTGCGACGAGACAATTTAACACACTGTGACAAACAGGAGATGCTTTTGTTTTGCAACAAAATATTTTTGCAAAGAACTTTCATCCCACTTGTTTTGATTTCGAGAAACAAACTGGTTTAGTCTGAAGGGGATTTTCTGACAGAAATGGTTTCAATGAAATTTCCCCACCATCTCGATTCCTGGGCTCTATCCTTTTCTCTGCTTTTTTGTCCATTAGAACAGGAGTCAGGACTGTTGGCTTCTCTTTCTGGCTCTGTCACCACCTTGCTGTGTAGGCCCTTGGAAGGTCACTTCCTTCTTCTTTACTTCAGGCTTCTCCCATCTGTCCAATGAGAACAGGGACAGTTCTCGAACTCTGGGCAGTCATTTTCAGCAGGCCCCAGGGATAACTAAAATTTATAAGACTTTCATTTCTTAGGAACCGGTTCCCTATAAAAAGTTCTGATTTAAGGGATGTGCCACAGTATGTATTTTTTGTACCAATAGCATTACCATGCATCTGTATTTTCCCAGGAGGAATTTTTAAATTTTTTAATTTTAAAAATTCCTCCCAGACAGTGATTTAAGAACCAAAAAGCCTGACATGTCCAGGAAAATATGGGTGTATGTTAACCCTACCTAAAGTTCTTTTTTAAAAAGATGGGCCTGAACCAGAAATGAGCTCCGTTTCATATGTGTGGGTCCCCACCACTCCCTGGGGGTGTGCTAGGGTGACCAGATATCACGATTTTATAGGGACAGTCCCAATTTTTGGGTCTTTTTCTTATATAGGATCCTATTACCCCCCACCCCCAGCCCGATTTTTCACACTTGCTGTCTGGTCACCCTAGGGTGTGCACATGTGTGGGTCCCAGCTGCTCCCTGCCCCCCTCATTGAAGCAGGTGTGCAGGGTTACTGCCCTGGGAACTGCAGGCACCAGTGGCCATGGGACTGGCTGGAGGCAGGGCAGGGGCTGACTGGAGGTAGGGTCTGGCTGCAGGCAAGGCAAGGGGTGTGGGGCTGGCTGGAGACGGGGGTGTGGGGCGGGCTGGCTTCAGGCAGGGCCGCAGGGGCGTGTGGCAGGGGTTGGCAGGGCTGGAGACAGAGGATTGTGGGACTGGCTGGCTTCAGGCAGCAGGTGGTGCAGCAGGGGTTGGCTGGAGACAGGGCAGGGGCGGGCGGTGGTGTAGGGCTGGTGCAGGCAGGGGGTGTGGGGAGCTGGCTGGCTTCAGGCAGAGCCGCAGGGGTATGACAGGGGTTGGCTGGAGACAGGCACGGGGTGCAGGGCTGGCTGCAGGGGATGTGGGGCTGGTGCAGGCAGGGGTGTGCAGGGGCTGGCTGTGAGCAGGAGGTGCAGAGCTGGCTGGAGACAGGGGCTGGCTGTGGGCAGGGCAGGGGTGTGGGGCTGGCTGGAGGCACGGGCTGGTGCAGGCAGGGCAGGGGTGCGGGGCTGGCTGGAGATGGGCTGACTGTGGACAGCGGGGTGTGGGCTGGCTGGAGACGGGCTGGCTGTGGGCAGGGTGTGTGGGGCTGGCTGGAGGCAGGGGCTGGTGCAGGCAGGGCAGGGGTGTGGGGCTGGCTGGAGGCAGGGGCTGGAGGCAGGGCAGGGGGTGCAGGTACAGAGGGTACAGCCCACCCTGTACGGTAAGTGCCCCCTCCTCCCTCTGTCAGCACCGGGGTAGCAGCAGCCCGGGGCTTGGGGCTATTTAAATGGCCTGGGGCTCCCCTGCTTCTACCGCCCGGCCCTGTAAATAGCTGTGGGAGCCCTGGGAAGCGGGGGCTCTGGGGGCTATTTAAAGGGCCGGGCAGTAGAAGCAATGGGAACCCTGGACTTTTAAATAGCCCCAGCGCCCTGCAGCCCTACCCCAGCCCTATCCCAGCCTGCTGGGAGCCCCAGGCCCTTTAAATTGCCCCCTGAGGAAGCCGGGCCACCCTGGTACAGCGCACCAGCTCTTGCCAGTACGCAGTACCAGGGCTTGGGCACGGGGCCCTCTTAGGGGTGGGGCCCAATTCAGGGGAATCAGGAGAATTGGCCTAAAGCTGGCCCTGTGTGGGGGTGGGGTGGGGTGGGGCAGGACTTGGTCCCATTCTGGGCACCACCAAAAATTATCCAAACCTGCCGCCCCTGTCCAGCCCAACCTTCTGCTGATGCACCTCAGCCCACACCCCTGCAGGGTTTTAAGCTTCCATTGCTTAAATTCCAGGACACTGGGGGATTTCAGCTCCCCTTTGCCCAGAGGGAGCTTTCACCCCACTCCCAGCCAGGTTCTTGTCCATGGGATCACTGTAGGGGGCTGGGTCCCGCTGGGTCTTTTCTCTCTCTACGACAGGCCAGGGTGCAATAACTGGGGCATCTGAGCACCCAGGACCTTCTGTGGGGCTGCCATTCCCTTTCCCCTTCTGTGGTCTCATCAGTCATTGACTCCAGCCTTTTTTCTACCCATCGTCAGCACCATCCCAAGCCAGCTGCACTCACCTCAAAAAGACAGTGTCCCCTGGTGGGTGTGAATCACTGACCTCCCTCCTCCCTGAGCACTGACTGCCCCTCTGTTTCCTTGCCTCTCAGTCTGTGCAGATGGGACCTTTCCCTCCAGTGCTGGAGGATTCGCCCTTCTCATCTACCCTTGTCCCAAGCAGCACAGCGGATGGGAATCTTACATGTACTGAGGTGACTTAGGAGCAGAAACCGCCCCAGACCTTCCATGCAATTGGCACTTGCCCCTCACTGAGCAGGGTTGAAACTCCTGCAGGGAGACTGCTGGGCCACATCCCCTCTGGGCATGAGCAAAGCACCAGGGTGAAAAAGGAACCTGGAGATTGAACCCAGGGCCTCATACATGCAAAGCATGTGCTCTACCACCGAGCTACATCCCCAGATAGTTTTTGCTTGCTATGGGTTACACCAGGGGTAGGCAACCTATGGCACATGTGCGGAAGGTGGCACATGAGCTGATTTTCAGTGGCACTCACACTGCCCAGGTCCTGGCCACCAGTCTTGGGGCCTCTGCATTTTAATTTAATTTTAAATGAAGCTTCTTAAACATTTTAAAAAACCTTATTTACTTTACATACAACAATAGTTGGTTATATATTATAGACTTATAGAAAGAGACCTTCTAAAAACATTAAAATGTATCACTGGCATGCGGAACCTTGAATTAGAGTGAATAAATGAAGACTCGGCACAGCACTTCTGAAAGGTTTCTGACCCTGGGTTACACTCAGAGCTGTCCTATTCCCAGAGCACCTAGTGGCCTAAGAGCAGCCAGGGGGACACATTCCCTGCTCTGAGGGCCAAACCTGCTGTCCTGGAGGCTGCTGGTTCTTGGGGTCACTTTGCAGCAGGGCCAGATTCGATGTGTGGGGCAGAGAGAGTGGGTGCCCTGGACTCAGGGTGCAGAGATACACTCAGCCCTCTCCCCAGCATTGGGTGGGGGGTGCTGCCACCCCCTGCTGGAAGGTAATGGGAGGGGCGCTGTGAGTCACTCAACACCTGACCCTGGTGGCAGCAGTGCTGTGGGGAGCTCCAGGTGTTTCTAGGATCTGCTATTGCCACCTGCCTCTGAAGTCCAGCTTTCCCCAGCACATTCACTGCGGTGCAATTGGGTCACTGTTTCCATGGCTGAGCAGCAAAGAATCACTCCCAGTTTCCCTTCTATCGGCAGCAGGATTAGCCTGTGTCAGTGGTTAATGAGGTGGATCTAGTTGTAGATTGTTATTTATTCCCCACCTTGACAATTCACACCGTCCCTTTCCCATGCAGATTCCCAGCACCTCAGTGATCCTGGTAGCAGGAGTTGGGTCCTGAGATTTTCAGGGTTCTTTTCCCCTCCACCTGGAGTGAACTCAGCTTTTCCCCCATCCCAGACAATCCATGAAATAACAACAGGAGCATAAAGAAAGAGGGGAGGGAACATCTCACGGCCAGGGCTGGATGTGTCCAGGGCCCCCTGCTTGTCCATTGTTTCCATGGAATTTGGCCCCCTGCTTTGCACAAGGGACAGAGAAGGATCTTGCTGTTCCTGTGTCTGTGCAAGGAAAATTGTGCTTCCCTAGGAAAGAGAGGTGGGAAATGGCCCCATGGTGGGACAATATCCTCAGGATTAAGACCTAAGGACTCAGGCTGAGAACTGAAAGAACTGCACTCATCTGGGATTTAACAAATTATCTTTCATGGAGCAGGGCCAGATCCAGCGTTTTTGGCAACCCAAGCGGAAAAAAAAATAAAAAAGCTGCAATCAATGGCAGCTCTACCTCTGCCGCTTTTGGTGGCAAGTCCTTCCATCTGAGAGGGATTGAGAGGGCCGAATTGCCGCTGAAGCCTCCCCTTTCCATTGACTGCCTCAGGCACCTGCTTGCTGCGCTGCTGCCTGGAGCCAGCCCTGCCATGGAGACACTGGGAAGATGGGGGAATCAGGAAAATAACATGGATTTATTTACATTGCAAGCGAAGAAAAAGCAAAGCTTTCTTGGTTTAAGGTCATTTTTCCCTGATTGGGAATTGAATCCAGGCTTTAGCAGTGAAAGTGCTAAATCCTAACCACTAGACCACCAGGGTGGTGAGGAGATTGTTTTTCTTCTCACTTATACTACACTTTCTTAGGCTACTTTCTAGCCACTTTCTGAAATTGCTCCATTTTCCACTCCCTGAGGGGCTAGGAGCAGAGAGTGCAGGAACCCCTGTGCTCAGGGTCACAACCTCAGCCCAACCCAAGACACTGAAACAAACTCAAATGATGCTTCCTCCAGCAGGATCACAGAGCCACACAAAAAAAACCCATGAGGAACAATCCTCCTCTGCCTTCCCCATCGCAACCCTCTCAGCAGCCCGCTCTTGCGGGAAGGACTGAGCTGATAGGAGCTCTGGCACAGAGACCAAGGGAGGGGTGTTGCTCCCCCTGGGTGTGAGCTGATCACAGTCTGACTGTGTAACGGGGCTCTGAGCTTTGCCATCTTGTGAGTTCTGAGCACTGAGCCCCCCGGACCCTTCTGCTGGGCGCATGGGGATTGCACAACAGCTGCAAGCCCTTTTCCCGTCTCCTTGTCCTCCTCGGCTTCCCCAGACCTTCCCCACAAATGGTTCTATCAGGCGCTGGAGGGATTTAAGGACCTGCAGGTTTCCCTCACCCACCTCTTAAGGCAAACAGCGATTCCCTTCTCTGACACTCCTGGGCCTGGGCTTCTTTTGAGTTTTTCCCCAGGAGACCTGATTCCCTGTGAAAGTGTGTGTGGCATGTGGGGAACTCAGACTCAGACTCTCCCCCACTAGATGAGTCCAACAGCACCTCCCCTTGGTGGGAGAATCCTAAATTCCACCCTCCCACCCTGGTTACTCTGACCAGCTGATGGCGACAGCATGTTAAATCAATCCCAGCTCTCTGGGCTAGAAAGCAGCATCTAACCAGCCTCATGACAGCTCCGGTTTGCTCGCTGGAGACATAACGAACCAGGAAAAAAGGCAAATGTCAGACAGGGAACCTCAGCTCACAAATAAACACCCTCAGGCTCCTTCTACACTGTGACTGGGCAGCTGACTGACTTTAAATCTAGCTAGCTCAGTTGGTGGAGCATGATGGTCTTTCAGGGTGTGAAAAACCCCAAAACCAGTATAATTAAGCTGACCTAAGCCGTGGTTAGATAGTGCTAAACGAAAGGAAAGATTGTTCTGTCAATGTAGCTATTATAGGGATGGAAAACCCCTCTAGTTACTGTAGCAGCTGTCTACTCTACAGTGCTAGAGCAGTGTCACAGCAGCATTTTAAGTATAGCCAGCCTCACAGTGAGACCAGATCTAGCTCTGTGGACACTCAGGCACTAGCAACATACTAATGCCTCCATAGTTGGCAGGATTCAAACCTGTGTGGGGAGACATCAATGGATCTTTAGTTTATCACCTTAACCACTCAGCCACAAGTACTTAATGTACAGTTACTTCACTACACCATGATTCTGTTCTCACAGAATTGTCACTTCAAATTGCTCAGACCAGCTCCCCCAGCACACTCCTGGCTGTGCATTAGTGTACGTGTGTCCATGGCTGAACAGCAAGAGTTCCTGCCCATTTCCCTTCCAGCTGGAGCAGGATGAGAGTGTGTTTGTGGTTAATGACATTGCTATAGGTTGTTGTTCATTCCCCACACTGACAATTCAGACAGTCCCTTTCCTATTCGAATCTCCACCATATCATTCCAACAGCCGGGGTCAGGATTTCTCTGGGGCACTGAAATGTTTCAGGGGGTTGAACTCAGCCTTGCATTCCATCCCTGATGTTTCATGGACTAACAGCAGCAGCAGAAAGAGCTGAGCCAATATCTCACTGTCAGAGGTGAAGGTGGCCACGTCCCCTCTGTCTGACCATCGCCATTGCAGGAGAGAAGGTTTCAATGGAATCGAATGCTCTGGCTCAGACAAGAGACACAGGGAGGTTTCGCTGTTCATAGATCTGTGCAAAGGAAATTGTGTCTCTGTGTGAAATTGAGGAGGGAAATGAAATGTTCACATGGTGGCCCAATGCCCTAACAAATGTGGGTGAAGGAGTTGGGCTGGAAAATGATTTTACAGGAGTTTGTATCAATTTATTGCCCTGATTAAAATCTATGGCTAAAAGGCAGCCACTGTTGTTAGTACTTGAACCTGTGTAGGGACACCCCAGTGGGTATCAAGTCCATTGGCTTAACCAGGGATAGTCGATTATTTTATTAAGATCTAAATTTCTTGGTCAAGATATAGTCAATGTCTAGACAGCAGAGAAAATAATACACCGATGATAATAAGAAGAATTTAGAAATAATTTGCACTATGGGCATAACTATGATGATTGTCTCGTGTTTCACTCTTTATATCTGGCACGACTGCCTTTCCCTTTAGTTTTGTAGTTTACCAAGAATAAAACTAAACATCTCTTCAGATACCAGGGAGTGTTTGTGTTCATTCCAGTTAGCTACACAGGGGTTTGATGTAGCTGCTTTCAATCCTCTGGCTCTGCCCTGATAAGTAACATTTCAGGGTGTCACTGAACTGAAGGAGGGAGATCATTTTTTGACAGATGACGCCGCCTCTTAAAGGTGTTTGTCTGGCTGGCAGCCCTGGTTCCCAGGTCTCTCCTGAGGGAAGAAAGTTTCTGTGCAAAATACTAAAACTTTTAACAGAGAGGAGGGAAAGGTGATGGCCACATGATGGGGCCAGTATGTACGACAACCTGGTTCTTTTATATGGGATGACTCTGAACACTGACTGATCTCCACTCCCTTGGATTTGAAGAGATGTTTAGTTTTCATTTAGGAACCTATAAGGCTGAACCAATGTTACGGATGGTGACACTACGATTGAAGGGTTATTTAATGTTGTAGAAATTGTTAAAAACACTGAGCTTAAACAGGAACTGCCTGTTATTAAAGGCTGGTTTCCCCACGTCAGTTCCATAAGCTCTGCTAGAAACACCCTGGCTTCTCTCCTGCCTCGGTGGGAACTGGAGGGAATCGTCCCCTGCTGCCCTTGGCTCCAGGCTGGTTTTTCTGGGGAGGGGACGTGGAATTGATTTGTTTGCTGTTGAGAAGGGAGCCAGGCCAGTTCTCAGGGAACGAGAACTTCCAGCATCTTCCCAGCCCAGCCCAGCCTAGGCTGCTGCCCTGTCCCAGCCTCTGTTCCCCTGGGGGCCCTGCGTGTTTGACTCTAGAGCAGGCCGGGAGCAGCAGCTGAGGCAGAGGACAGCCTGGGCCGGGCAGATAAGAAGGAGTTTAGCCAGAAAAAAAGGTAAAATGGCAGGGGAGTATTACCTTGGACTCGACGGCATTTCTCCATTGGTCTGTCTGCTTTGGGGCAGGGACAATAACACGTCCTGCTGCTTTTGTTATTTCAAAGGGCGGTTTAGGATTTTCATTCTCACACACGGTGCACAAAGCAGGACTCAACCTTTGCCGTAAACTAAACAAGCTGCTCACAGATTCTGGCAGCCACAATGAGCATTTGGGTGACAGCTCAGACCTGCCCCTGTACCAGAGGGAGACAGGGGTCATCTGTGTGGGGACTGGACCACTGACCTACCCGCTCCTAACTCCCAAACCTTCAGTAACTCTATTATCAGTGCCTGTGAGTGTTATTTAAACCATAAGGAAAACCACACTGGGCCAGACCAAAGGCCCATCTAGCTCTGAATCTTGTCTTCTGACAGTAGCCAATAGCAGGTGCCCCAACAACCAGGCACCACTGGGAGTTGAACCCAGGATCTCTTGTTTACAAAACAGATGCTTTAGCCAGCTAAGCCATGGTGCCTGTGGGTGACTAAAACACACTGTCTGCCCACACCTGACTCCCTGCCATCGCTACCAGGGCCTGAGAAGCTTTGCTTGTCTTTGGATTCTCCAAAGCAGAGGAGCAGGTGACATTTTCCTTGCAAGCTGTGTGTGAGTAAATCTTTGGCCATGTCTGCACTACAAAGTTGTTTCAGCAGAATTATATTGCTCAGGTGTGTGAAAAACACACAACGCTACCTCGGTCGGCAGCTTGTGGCTGGTGTACACAGTGCAATGCCACATCTGGCGACAAAACTGCCCTGTTTTGCTGACAAAATAAAATGCCTTCGATGAGAGGCCTAGAGCTTTTTGCAGCAAACTTAAAGTAACAGAGTAGACTCTGCTGTTCATTATATCACCATAACTGGCCTTCCCCAGTATCCCACAATGCCCGCCGTGAACTCGCCTGCCCTGCATTCCTGCTACAGAGCCATGGGCCCCTCCCCTTTCATCGCTCTGGGAAGTTCTGACAGCTGAGCTTGCTGCTCTGCTCCGGCAGCCAGGAGCAAATCACTGCCGTGGATGCTGCTCTCTCCCGCCCTGCGAACACAGAGCTGGAGGCGGGAACTTCCTTACATGGGGGGCCACTGGCATCTGAACTGTGACACCCCCAGGACACCCCTTCCCTCGAGGAGGCTCTTACCTTCTAAACAGGGACGTCTGTTTTCTAGTAAAATCACTAAAAGGGAAGGAGAAAACTCAAAAAAGGCTCCTTCTGGCGCTCACATTCGTGAACCCGAATACTCTCTCAGTCCTCAAAGAGAGACCTGGAGAAGGAGACTTGCTGAAGCAAAGCCACAGGGGTCTCTGAGGTTTCCCTGGCCCCTCACCCCTGTCCTGCCTGGCTGATGTCAGCATCTCTCTGTGAGGTCACCACCTCCCCACCACCTTTGACCAATAGTCTGAGGTCCTGCAAAAGGCCTTTGTGATGTCACTGCCACACCCCTCCCTTGCTGGGCTAATGTCCTGCCCCTGGCCAGGCACTTTGGAGGTTTGAGCTACTCCCTGTGGATCACCCCACTCAAGGAGCGTTCGTTCTAGGAAGCAAGCCAGCTAGACAGGAAAACATCAGATGCTGCTCCCAATGCTACACTCAGTTTTTCAGAAATTAGTTGACTTTATGGCCAGAAGAGACCATTAGAGCATCTAATCTGACCCCCTGCATATCACAGGCTTCCTGTATGACACAATAGCTCCTTTTGGGAGCAAACACATTCCAGAAAGGCAGCTAGTCTTCATTAAATGACATCAAGAGATGGAGAATCCACCACTTTCCTTGGTAGCTTGTTCCTGTGGTGAATCATCCTCGCTGTTGAATATTTGTGCCTTAGTTGTAATATGAATTTGTCTCTTTTCACCTTCCAGCCATTGGGTCTTGTTATGCCTTTCTCTGCGAGATTAAAGAGCCCTTTCATACCCAATCTTTTCTCTTCATTAAGGCACTTCAACACTTCAATGAAGTCACTTTTCATTCATGAAGGACCCCCCGCCGCCGAATTGCCGCCGAAGACCCAGAGTGGAAGAATCTCCGGAGGCCCGGACCCCACGAGAGTTTTCCAGAGCTCCCGGAGTTAGTGAAGGACCCCGCTCCAGGAGCCCCAAAAAACTCTTGTGGGGGCCCCTGCGAGGACCAGGGCAAATTGCCCCACTTACTCCACCATCTGGGCGGCCCTGATGGGACCTGGAGCTACTGTTATTTCAGGACTCCTGTGAGACCCTCAGCTGGTTGGTTTGCACTCTGCTCTTGGGACTCTCTCTCCTCCTCCCTCTCTGCTGCTCTCCTCCCCTAGACATTGAACCCAGCCCTTGCTGCTGCCAACACCAACTGGCAGAAGGGCCTATAAGTCCCCTGCCTGAGGGGAGGCCAATGCATGTGGTCGGCCATAAGCAATATGATATTTTCTGTCTTATTCGCTATCCCTTTCTTAATGATTCCCAAGATTCTCTTTGCTTTTTTGCCCGTCGTTGCACACTGAGTGGATGTTTTCAGAGAACTATCCACAGTGACTCCAAAATCCCTCACTTGAGTGGCAACAACTATTTTTGGCCTCGTCATTTTATATGTAGAGCTGGGATTATGTTTTCCAATGTGCATCACTTTGCATTTATCAACAAATCTGTCATTTTGTTGCCCTTTCACCCAGTTTTGTGAGCTCTTTTTGTAACTCTTCGCAGGCTGTTTTGGACTCAACTTTCCTGAGTAGTTTTGGATCATCTGCAAATTTAGCCACCTCGCTGTTTACCCCTTTTTCCAGATCGTTTATGAATATGTTGAATAGTACTTGTCCCAGACCTCCTGGGGGACACCGCTATTGACCTCTCTCCATTTTGAAAACTCACAATTTATTCCTACCTTGTAACCAGTTATTTACCCATGAGAGGACCTTCCCTCTCATCCCATGAGAGTGTAATAGAGCAGAATAGGGCTTCCTTGGGAGGGGGGAGTGAACAGAGAATATATCAGGGGGTTGTGCACATTTATTGTCCTGGTGAAAAAGTGTGTCTGATACTCAGTCTTTGCTGTTCCTGCCAGCTGTGACTGCTGAGGACATTTTCCTTCTACTCCAGGGTCTCTCCTCTGCCAGATTCTCAGCAAGTCAGGCCCCCTGCAGACTATGGCAGAGCAGTTTGGTAATAGGCTGCAGGACTCACCACGTAAGAATGTAACTGCTGTAACCACTTGACTGTCCATGGGCCAAATCCTGCAGCCCTGGCAGCCCAGGAGAACCTCCCACTGATGGTGATGGGAATTGAGCCTTTGTAACTAGCTGCTGGTACCTGTGGTCTCAGCTATGGATTAAACTGGTGGCAAACACAGCTTCAGCCAAAGAAGTGAAGGCTGTAAGTGAAAGAGCAAAGCTGGCCATCCGGGGAGCTGCTGCAGTCCCGTAACCACAGCTGGAAGGGAGAAGAGGAAAAACTCCCTAAAGTGCTGGGAGCAGCCCCGAGAAAAGGAAGTTTATCAGTGAGATCAGTAGCAATAACTGTGAAATGAAGGAGTGCTTTCTCCTCTGTGCTGACATGGTTGAATTGTGTTGCTTTACTGTGAGGATAAGCTTTAAAATATCCTGCTCCAATTTCAGGATGGGTCTGTAACCATAATCAGTCTCTGTGGGAAGTGGCCTCTAGATAGTGATCTTTGGGCAGAGCTGGCTGAAGAGCCGTCCTACTCACCAGGAGATCCTGGCTTGGCCTGCCAGTTCTTCCTTGCGGAACCTGGCTTTTCTGTCAGGCTCCTTTCTTTTATTTCTTCTCATAAAAATAAAAGACCTCACTACACAATCCTTGTAAGTGCTTATTCAAGACACAGAGAACCTTCCTTGCAGCTAAGTCTTGGAAAGTGTTAAATGGTAAGTCTGGAGCTGATGGAAAGGTTACCATGACTCAGAGTTGAGCTGAAGTTGCTGTGAGTGGAACACAGAGCACTAATCAGTATCTGATCACAGCAGCTTGTGGGAGAAGCACATGTTAGAAGCCCTCTGTCAGCTCAGCTGTGGCTTTCTGTGCACTGAGCCAGCCTGCTCAAGGTCTGCAAGTCTTGATGGAAATGAGGAACATTTTACTTTGGAATTTGAAGGTGTAGTCTTGGACCATCAAGTGTAGTGGTTGCAAATGCTCCCTTGGGAAGGCACCATGGCTTAGCTGGCTAAAGCACCTGCCTAGTAAACAGGAGATCCTGGGTTCAACTTCCAGTGGTGCCTTGTTCTATAGCTGTTGTCTCCTCTGCTCACATTTTCCTGTGTCCTTCTAGGATACAGAAGAGACCTCCCTTGACGATCCAAGTAATTGCTTGTGAAGGGAAAAGGCTTCTTTCCAGCGGAGCGTTGGAGAGAATCAAATCCTCAGTCTGGAGTTGATCAAAAGGCTATTGGCATTGGCAAGGAGGTTGCTCCGGCTGCAATATGTTGTGACAGGAGAGGCTGTGTTGGGCACCCATGCGATTCGCTGGGGATATCTGTGCACAGAGCCCCTTCTAGAGGGTTCTCTGGAGGGCTTGCAGGAAATGGAGAATTACTGTCTTTTCACCTTTCATGTTATTGTTGATGAAAAATGGAACAGTTAGGGGAGAAGTCCCAGAGCATGGCACCATGGCAGAGCTTGCCAAGAGAGCTGCTGGATAAAGAGCAGATTCAGGATCCAGCATCCAGTGCTGCCTTGCTGAACGTGCCTCCTCTTGTCCCCTTTTGGTCAATCTTTTTTGTTAACGGAGAAGCTCGACTCTGGCTAGCCATACAAATGCTTGCAAAAGAAACGGGTCTTTTTGCTGACAACTGTCAAAACATGGAAACAAAGTCAAGGTCACTGAAACTCATCTTGCATGTGCAGTTGTTGAAGCTACAAAGCAGAGCACTAAGCACAGTATTACCATGACTGGTCACAGCAGGATCTCTGTGTGGTGGGATCTGTGGGGTACAAGCCCAAACTGTGGAACTGCTCTGTCCTCTTCTCTCTCCAGTCTGGGCTGTGTCTTACAATGCTGCACTAGTGACAAGCAGCAAAACCCCCTCCGTGTGCTGTGATCACTCAGCCAACAACATGCAGCAATGCACCCAACTAAGTTGCATGAAAGCTCTGTAAATCACTCCTCAATTATACATAGAGAGACACCAGCATATCTCCCCAGCCCTCAGCCTTGCACCTCAGAAATGTACCGTCTTACACTGCTCAAAACCTCTTGAAAAGTGCAAGCTCATTAATTAATTCACCCCTTCCTCAAAAAGAAAGTGAACATGCACCAGCCTTTTTAATCTGAGCAGCTTTCCCAAGCACTTTAGACAATTTCACAAGTAAGTATAAAACATTAAAATAAGTTTATTAACTACAGAAAGATAGATTGTAAGTGATTATGAGTGTTAGGCAGAGAGGTCAAAGTTGGTTACATAAATGAAAATATCAGAGGGGTAGCCATGTTAGTCTGGATCTGTAAAAGCAGCAAAGAGTCCTGTGGCATCTTATAGACTAACAGACGTTTTGGAGCATGAGCTTTCGTGGGTGAATACTGTGGCAGAGCTCTGACCTTGCTCCCATGGGTCCTGTGCTTCCAGGTGGTTTATGCTGCCTCAGTGGCTCACTGCGACCCTCCATGTAGCCCTTCTCTGTCTAGGGCCAGAGTTACAGTCTACTGAGCCCTTTTCATCATAGGCTGCAAGGAGGTTGGGGAGAGAACTCCCACAGTCTCTGTTCAGCCTCCTGTCCTAACAGGGACCTGACTTCCCCTCCCAGGAGCTGTTCCTGTAGTGGTGGGTTGGGGGGAACCCGGGCCCACCCTCTACTCCGGGTTCCAGCCCACGGACCCTAATGGTAGCAGTTGTTGGCAGCCAACCTTTCACTGCCAGAGTTGCTGCATTTCCCTGGGCCACTTCCCCACAGCTCTCCTGCTACTCCCTTCTTCACCCTTACCTTAGGGCTCCTTTAACGATGGTTTGAGGGTGTCTTCAGTAACCAGCCCTTCAGCCACACTTCGTCTCCTCTGGCTCCCTGACTCTTCCCTGCCTGACTGGAGTGAGCCCTTTTTATAGTATCAGCAGGGCCTTAATTAGAGTCAGGTGGTCACATTAACTGAATGGCCTCACCTGACTCTTTACAGCTTAATTAGAGTCAGGTGTTCTCATTAGCCTGGAGCAACCCCTGCTCTGGTCAGTCAGGAAACAGAAAACTGTTAATCCAGTGGCCAGTATATCTGCCTTCTGCTATTCTGCTGTACCCACCTGGCCTGGATCTATCACAATGCCCACTTCGTCGGATGCAAGTCTTGCATCCGATGAAGTGGGTATTCACCCACGAAAGCTCATGCTCCAAAACGTCTGTTAGTCTATAAGGTGCCACAGGATTCTTTGCTGCTTTTATAAATGAAAATAGAATCTCAGTGTCACATTCTATACCTTTGGGAGCGGGCTGTAACCCCCATATTCCTCATTTTCATATAATCATGATCTTACATATAGAGCATGACTTGTAAGATATCAGGGGAAAGGATATGATCTGCTGAAAGTCATTTCTCTACCCATCTATGTATACCATTCATGCATATGAAGTTATGAGAATTGTGTAGTGTGGTTGTCACTATGCTGTAAGTTGGGGGAATCAGCCATCACCTGCATGAGGCCACACACGGGGAATTGCTCAGCCTTGCTTGGAGAGACGCAGTGATGCTCACCTGACTCTGAAGAGGGCCACAAAGCCAATGGGGAAGAAAGGACATGATAAAAGGAGAGACATTCGCTATGCTTTATCTCTCTCTTCCACCTACAGCCATCACCACACCAAGCGACTGAAGAGCTGATGAAAGGGGAGAGCCTGGCTGAAAAGCAACCAGCCAGCCTGTAGTGAGAAGCATCTAAGTTTGTAAGGGCATTGAAAGGGTTAAGATCAGCTTAGAATGCGTTTTGCTTTTATTTCACGAAAACAGTGAGGAGTCCGGTGACACCTTAAGGACTAACAGATTTATTTGGGCATAAGCATTCGTGGGTCAAAAACCCACTTCCCCAGATGCTTGGGGTGAAAATTGCAGATACAGACATAAATATATATTGGAACATGACATGAAGGGAGTTACCTTACAAGGGGAGAACCAGTGTTATAGGCCAATTCAGTAAGGGTGGATGTGGTTCACTCCCAATAATTGATGGGGAGGTGTCAATACCAAGAGAGGGAAAATTGCTTTTGTAGTGAGCCAACCACTCCCAGTCCCTATTCAAGCTCAAATTAATGGTGTTAAGTTTGCAAATAAATTGTAACTCTGCAGATTCGCTTTGACGTCTGTTTTTGAAGTTTTTTGAACGGCTACTTTTAAATGTTACTGAATGTGAATATAGAACAGGAGTACTTGTGGCACCTTAAAGACTAACACATTTATTTTAGCATGAGCTTTCGTGAGCTGCAGCTCACGAAAGCTCATGCTAAAATAAATGTGTTAGTCTCTAAGGTGCCACAAGTACTCCTGTTCTTTTTGCAGATACAGACTAACACGGCTGCTACTCTGAAACCTGAATGTGAATATGTGAATGGGTTAGTGAATGTGTAAATGCATTAGTGCCTATGCAAGTCACATATGGTCTAGAGGTCAGGATTCCTGTTTTTTCACCCAGGCGGCCTGGGTTCAATTCCCAGTGTGGGAACAGTCCAGAGCTTTTGCTCAGAAGGGAGGGAGGAAATGAAAGGAATGGGAAGGGATCCTGCCAGCAGGGGAGTTGGACAGTGTTCAGAGGGGATCCCAGAAGTGGGGGTGGGGGCAGTAGCATAGCTGGCGGGATTCAGCAGAAGCAGCCTCTTCCCATCAGGCTGGCAAGCAGAGAAGCAGCGTCTGCTGGCTGCATGGCCAGAGGAGCCGTAGGACGGCAGCGGCAGGCCGGTGTGGAAGCCGCGCCTGCCAGCTGGCGCTGCCCACCACACTGCTGGAGGAGTCGCAGGACAGCAGGCCGGCATGGAAGCGGCGCCTGCCGGCCGGTGCACACACACCCAAGCCCTGGGACAGGAGCCGGGGACAGGCGGCAGCGCAGGAGGGAAGGTGAGCGGGTGGAGGGTCTGGTCTGGTCTGAGGGGGAGCCAAGGGGGCGTGGCCAGAGGGGGAGCCAAGGGGGGGGCGCCTTTTTATGTTTTTTGCTCCCCCTATGCTGAAAACCTGGCTACGCCACTGGGTGGGGGGCAGAGCTCTGAGGGGAGATCAGGGAAGGATCCCGGCTGTGTGGGAAGTGGGCAGCATGGAGAGTCCAGGCCTGGCATGGGGAGTGGGAAGAGGGAATGTGTCCCTCTAAACTCACCACCGGCAGACTCGGCAGGACTGGAAGAATTACGTGTTTGTTGGTAAATGTCAATTTCTGTGTAAACACACGACCCAATGGCAAAATATTTCCATCGATAATAATCAAAATTGACAGATGGGCAAACTAAGAAACGTGCTGCTTGAGAACGTGTCCTGTTCTAATCCATTAGGGGACCCTTCTGCCTTAGGCACCACCATATGGGTGTTTCATTTCCCTCCCCATTTTCACACAGAAACACAATTTCCTTTGTACAGATCCAAGAACAGCAAAAACTCCCTGTGTCTCTTGTCTGAGCCAGGGCATTCGATTCCATTGAAACCTTCTCTCCTGCAATGGCAATGGTCAGACAGAGGGGACGTGTCCACCTTCCCCCACCACCCCCGGCAGTGAGATATTCCCTCTCCTCTTCATGCTGCTGTTGTTCCATGAGTTATCAAGGATGGAATAAAAAGCTGAGTTTACTCCAGGGTGAGGAAAGAAAGGAGCCACCAACTCCCTGAAAAATCTCAGTGCCCAGAGAAAACCTGCCCTGCTATTGGACTCACAGAGGTGCTGGCGATATGATGGGAAAAGGGACTGTCTGATTTGCCAAGGCAGGGAATGAACAATCTACAGCAACATCTTTAACCACAAACACACTCTAACCATGCTCCAGCCAGTAGGGAAATGGGCAGGAATTCTTGCTGTTCAGCCATGGCCACACGTACAGAGCTGCACAGCAGTGAGTGTGCTGGGGAAGCTGGTCTGAGCAAACCATTGGAAATGACCCTTCAGTGAGAACAGAACCAGAGTATAGAAAGGCCCCTGTGTTAAGTGGTTGTGGCTGAGGGCTTAGGGAGCTGGGCTAGAAAACCATGGGTGTCTTTCAGTGGAGGCTTGATTCTTTCCAGCAAGGCAAGGCTGGTGTGTGGTATCTTCATGGTTGTACTTTCAGTGTCAGACCACACACAGACACAGTGCACCAATTATTATTATTATTATCACCCACAGTGCACCAAGTCTAGACGTATTCAGAGGCTAAGGACATGTCAACATTTCAAACATTGAGTCTATGTCACTGCAGCTCATTAATGGAGATGCTCTATGCCAGAGTTTCTCAAACTTCCTTTCACTACAACCCCCTTCTGCCAAAAAACTTACTACATGGTCCCTGGGAAGGGAGGTGGAAGGATGTCGTATCTTATACTGACATGTGCCAACTTCTCATAAACTCAAGGCTGGATCTGTGGGAAGAACGTCTCCCTATAGAAGAGACTAACACAATAGGAACAGGGATTCTTTGTTCAATCTGTAGCTCTGAACAAGACACAATTCTTTAGTTCTTAGCTCCAAAACCTGGCAATTTGCTGACCAGGCCTATCTTAGCAAGCAAGGCTTTCTGTTTACCCAGCTTTCTCTTAGCTGATCACGATTTGCTAGGCCTCTGGTCCGTTGACCATACTCTGGACTTTGGGTCTGGAAAAGAGCTGGCACAATCCAAAGACCAGGTTGTTATACAAAATGCACATGGATTTTAACCCTTCACATCCAGTAATGGCAAAGTTCTTGGTTCAGGCTTGTAGCAGTGATGGAATAAACTGCAGGTTCAAATCAAGTCTCTGGAGTCCATCCACAGCTGGGATGGGTCATTCAGTCCTTTGTCTAGAGCTTCAGTTTGTAGCAAAGTCCCTCCAGAGGTATGAAGCAGGATTGAAGACAAGATGGAGATGAAGCATCAGCCTTGTATAGTCTCTTGCCATGTGGTCTTTGCTTTCTTTATCCAGCATGTGACATAGAAAAACCTTAAAGTTCTGTCCATAGGCAGGTCCCTGCAGACCTTGCTGAGGCACAAGGCGTATCTGCCTTCTCTCAGTGGGTCGATTGTACAGCTGATGGTCCTTAATGACCCATCAAGCAGGCTAGACAGAACTGACACCAACTTGTCTGGGGTGTTCCCCGGAAGCAAAGAACAAGTTTGAAATACGGGCAGCATAGAGCCAATATTCATAACGTCAACTACAAAAATGATAGCATCCTTATAAGCAGCCAATCATAACTTCTCCATAGACCCTTACACAACAACCTTTCTACCATATTGGCTGCAAATATAGAACAGTGGTTGCAACGGTGATCTATACAGTTACAGATTATGTCAATAACGTCACAGGAGGTGACACGGCATCAGTGAGACTGATACTGGAATATTGCCTCCAGTTTTGGTGTCCTCATTTGAAAAAGATGTTGTGAAATTGTAGCTGGGGCAGCAAAGAGCCACCAAATGTTCTGAGGGCTGGAGAAAAATGCCTTCTAGTGAGCTATTGAAAGAGCTCAATCTGCTTAGCTTATCAAAAGAAGATTGGAAGGTGACTTCATTGAAGCGTTGAAGTGCCTTAATGGAGAGAAAATATTCGGTATTAAAGGGCTCTTTAATCAAGCAGAGAAAGGCATAACAAGACCCAGTGGCTGGAAGGTGAAAAGAGACAAATTCATATTACAACTAAGGCACAAAAATTCAACAGCGAGGATGTTTCGCCACAGAAACAAGCTATCAAGGAAAGTGGTGGATTCACCATCTCTTTATATCATTCAATGTGTTTGTCCCAAAAGTAGCTATTGTGTCATATAGGAGGCCTCTGATATGCAGGGGGTCAGATGAGATGCTCTAATGGTCTCTTCTGGCCATAAAGTTGACTAATTTCTGAAAAACTGAGGCCTGGTCTACACTAGGACTTTAATTCGAATTTAGCAGCGTTAATTCGAATTAACCGTGCACCCGTCCACACCACGAAGCTATTTAATTCGACATAGAGGGCTCTTTAGTTCGACTTCTGTACTCCTCCCCGACGAGGGGAGTAGCGCTAAATTCGACATGGCTATGTCGAATTAGGCTAGGTGTGGATGCAAATCGACCTTAGTAGCTCTGGGAGCTATCCCACAGTGCACCACTCTGTTGACGCTCTGAACAGCAGTCCGAGCTTGGATGCTCTGACCAGCCACACAGGAAATGCCCCGGGAAAATTTGAATTCCTTTTCCTGTCTGGCCAGTTTGAATCTCATTTCCTGTGTGGACATCGAGGTGAGCTCAGCAGCACTGGCAACGATGCAGAGCTCTCCATTAGAGGAGTCCAGGGAATCTCAGAGTAGAAAGGGGGCCCCAGCATGGACTGACCGGGAAGTCTTGGATCTCATTGCTGTGTGGGGCGATGAGTCTGTGCATTCGGAGCTGCGCTCCAACAAACGGAATGCAAAGACCTACGAGAAGGTCTCCAAAGCCATGGCACTCAGAGGATACAGCCGGGATGCAATGCAGTGCCGTGTGAAAGTCAAGGAGCTGAGACAAGGCTACCAAAAAATCAAAGCAGCAAACGGACGCTCCGGAGCCCAGCCCCAGACATGCCGCTTCTACGAGGCACTGCATGCCATTCTTGGTGGGTCTGCCACCACTGCCCCACCAGTGTCCGTGGACTCTGAGGATGGGATAGTGTCGACGGCCAGTTCCTCGGCGATGTTCGCAGACGGGGAAGATGAGGAAGGAGATGGGGGGGGCAGTCGACAGCGCTTACAACGCTGATTTTCCAGACAGCCAGGATCTCTTCATCACCCTCACTGAGATCCCCTACCAACCCTCCCCAGCCGTTACCCCGGACCCTGAATCAGGGGAAGGATCAGTCTGTAAGTGCTTTAAACATGTTAACATTTATTTTTAATGGAGCAGGAATAGTTACTAGTTGAAAAGAAGGTCAACATATATGGGGATAGAACAGAAATCCTCTTGGGATATCTCCGAGAAACTCTCCTGGAGGTAATCGAAAAGCCTACGCATGAGGTTCCTGGGAGAGCTGCCTTATTGGGTGCTCTGAAGTAGCACACTTTTCCGTGCCAGGCTTTCATCTGGTACTCCGGGACCATTGCCTCAACGAGCATGGCAGCATAGGCCCCTGGTTTGTGCTCGCTTTCATGTAGCATGCGCTCTCTATCTCTTTCTGTGACCTCCTCAGGGTGATCTCGCTCAGAGACTCCTGCATTAAATTAGAGTAAGTTGTTTACTATTAGTATTGGGAGTGCTTCACTGTTCCTTTGCATAACAAGAAGCGTCACTTTACAGCCACGTGGTGGAGGCTGCAGAGTGTCAGCATACAGGGATCTTTCCCAGGGAACAGACGCGAAGGGGTGGAACAGGGGCAGAGTTTATGCTTTCAGGATTGCCTGCAGCAAGAGGACAGTGGTATACATTCACTTTTAAGCAGCCAAAAGTCTTTGGCTTACTATGCCTGGCTGCTCCACGGATTCTGCTGTCCTGCCCCGCTTGTCTGATCTGCAGTGCAATACCCCAGGCAATGAAAGCGAATTCCAAAAATTTGAACTGTCCCTGAGTGAGTGCGCATGAGATAGGTGGTGTGCATGGTCTTGTTCACAGAGACTGACTAGACTATGTTTCTTCTTTGCAAAAATCAAGTCTCAGAGGGGTAGCCGTGTTAGTCTGGATCTGTAAAAGCAACAAAGAATCCTGTGGCACCTTATAGACTAACAGACGTTCTGCAGCATGAGCTTTCGTGGGTGAATACATCTGAAGACTTGCATCTGAAGAAGTGGGTATTCACCCACGAAAGCTCATGCTGCAGAACGTCTGTTAGTCTATAAGGTGCCACAGGATTCTTTGTTGCTTTGCAAAAATGTATCTTTGTAAGGAATTCAAAAATGTATCTTTGTAAGGAATTCACTCCCTTTTTCCCATCACACAGCTGCAACTGTATCCCGACCTGCTCCAGCATGCCCCTCACAGAGGCTGGCGCAGATTAGGCGACGCAAGAAAAAGACACGGGACGAGATGTTCACTGAACTTATGGGCTGCTCCTGAGCCGAGGCGGCCCAGCAGAGCCAGTGGAGGGAGAACCTTTCCCAGCAGCAGCGCTCACACAGCGAACGGGAGGACAGATGGTGTCTGGAGGACCAGCAGGCGACTCAAACGCTGCTTGGACTAATGAGGGAGCAAATGGACACACTCCGGCGCCTTGTGGATGTTCTGCAGGACCGCAGGCAGGAGGACAGAGCCCCCCTGCACTGTATCTGCAACCGCCCTCCCCCGCCACAAAGTCCAATACCCCCCTCACCCTAAATAACAAGAAGGAGGTGCGCCAATGGCCGTGAACACTGTCATTCCACCCCAGCACAGTGCTCTAGTACCAAAAGCACTCATTCGCTAAATTTTGAGAAGTCCTTCCTTTCTGGGTCACCCAAGGCCAAATCCCAGTTTCATCCCCTAACTGTGTAGTTGATTATTAAAAATAGTTTGCTGTTCATTACTGTTTCCATATTTCTTTGAAGAAGACTTTGTGTGAAGCGGGGGGAGGGCTTTGGTAATTGCATAGCACAGTCACCATTACCAGGGTACAGACACGGGGGCAGGATCTACAGCAGGTCAGCAGGTCACAGCACACAGTGTCACACAGCAGGTCTCACACACACAATGCAGTCACTAGGCACCCTGGTCGGTCTGACAGTAGAGCAGCTCCCTGCAGAAATGCTGTCTGCTGCCCCAGGGTCCTAGCGCCTGCCATCCACAAATGGCAAGGCAGGCTGCCCTTACCCTGCCCTTCCACCATAGCCCTGAGCCTCTCCAATGCCCCAAACCCTCAGCCCCAGCCAGAGCCCTCATCCCTCTACACCTCCTCCCCCTTCCCACACACCCCGCACCCCTTCCTACGCCCCCAGCCTAGAGCCTGCACTCCTCACCCCTACCCTGCACACCCACCTGTAACCATCCTCCCCCCAGTCCTCCCCCGCCACAAGGCCACATAGCCCCTGCACACAGAGTCCCGAAAAGGAGGGATGGCAGGCTCCGTTGAAACAACCAGTCCGGCACTGCAGACTGCTCTAGGAGCAGGAGCCTGTCATTCCTCGAGTGCAGAAGCGGTGTTAACATCACAGCACACCCTACCCACCACAGTCTGCGTCTCTGTTTCAACCCTTTAATGTGAATTCATTAGTAAAGAAAACGTTGTTAATTAACAATATTCCATTAACTTTATTTTTAAATGTGTGTTGGAAGGGGGGAAACATGGTGAACGGGGTATGTAACCACAAAAGAAAGTCAACAGTAACTGAAACAGGGCAGGTTCAGCTTCTCTGTAAAGAAACTGAACAGTCACAGGTTACCCTGCTCTCTGAGGAATCTATCTTTCAAAGCCTCTTGGATGCACAGCGCTTCCCGCTGGGCTCCTCTAATTGCACAGCTGTCTGGCTGAGCGTAATCAGCAGCCAGGCAATTTGCCTCAACCTCCCATCCCGCTATAAAGGTCTCCCCGTAGCCCTCACAGAGATTGTGGAGCACACAGCATGCAGAAATAACAATGGGGATATTGGTTTCGCTGAGATCAGAGCGAGTCAGTAAGCTCCTCCATCTCCCCTTGAGACGTCCGAAAGCACACTCCACCACCATTCTGCACTTGCTCAGCCGGTAGTTGAAGAGTTCCTTCTCAGTGTCCAAGGCGCCTGTATAGGGCTTCATGAGCCAGGGCATTAGCGGGTAGGCTGGGTCCCCGAGGATCACTGTAGGCATCTGCACATCCCCAACAGTTATTTTGTGGTCCTGGAAGAAACTACCTTCCTGCAGGTGTCTAAACAGCCCAGAGTTCCTGAACACACGCGCGTCATGAACCTTGCCCGGCCACCCGATGTTGATGTTGGTAAAACGTCCCCTATGGTCCACCAGTGCTTGCAGCACCATTGAAAAGTAGCCCTTTCGGTTTATATACTGGCTGGCCTGGTGGGCCGGTCCCAGGATAGGGATGTGAGTCCCATCTATAGCCCCACCGCAGTTTGGGAATCCCATTGCGGCGAAGCCATCTATGACAACCTGGACGTTTCCCAGGGTCACTACCTTTGAGAGCAGGAGCTCAACGATTGCGTGGGCTACTTGCATCACAGCAAGCCCCACGGTAGATTTGCCCACGCCAAAGTGGTTAGCTACTGACCGGTAGCTGTCTGATGTAGCAAGTTTCCAGAGGGCTATGGCCACTCGCTTCTGCACACTCAGGGCTGCTCACATCCGGGTGTCCTTGCACTTCAGGGCAGGGGACAGCAAGTCACACAGTTCAAGGAAAGTGCCCTTACGCATCCTGAAGTTTAGCAGCCACTGTGATTCATCCCAGACCTGCAGCACTATGCGGTCCCACCAGTCCGTGCTTGTTTCCCTGGGCCAGAATCGCCGTTCCACAGCATGAGCATGACCCATTGCCACCATGATCTCCAAGGTGCGGCGTACCGTGCTTTCTGAGAGGTCTGTGCCACTCTGTGACTTCATGTCCTCACCGCGCTGCCGGAGCCGCCTCGCCCGATTTCTCAGCATCTGACTGTTGAAGAGGTGTACAATAAGGTGCGAGGAGTTGACAACGGCCATAAGTGCAGCGATGATCGCAGCGGGCTCCATGATTGCAGTGGAGTGCTGTGGCGTCCGCGCTGTCACTAACAGGAAAAGTGCGCGAACTGATTTCCCGCCGGCGGGAGTGATGGTTGAATGCTGACAGTTACCCAAGACCACCCTCGACACAGTTTTTCCCCCAGCAGGCATTGGGGGGAAATCCCAGAATTCCAATGGGCAGCGGGGAGTGCGGGAACTGTGGGATAGCTTCCCACAGTCCACTGCTTCCAATTTCGACGCTGTCCCCGTTAGTGTGGACTCACAAAGTCGAATTAGTGTCCTTAGTGTGGACGCACAAATTCGACTTTGTAAGGTCGATTCTACAAATTTGAATTAACTTATATCAAACTAATCTGGTAGTGTAGACATACCCCTTAGGAAAGTGTAACATAAGTGAGAAGAAAAAAACTTTGTTACTTCCCTGGTGGTCTAGTGGTTAGGCTCTAGCACTTTCACTGCCATGCCGAGGGTTCAATTCCCAGTCAGGGAAAAGTGACTTTAAATCAAAACTGCTTCAGTTATTTTTCACTTACAAAATAAACAAATCCATGTTTTTTTCCTGATTCCCCCATCTTCCCACGATTCACCAACGAAAGCTTATGCTCCTGTATGTCTGTTAGTCTGTAAGGTGCCACAGGACTCTTTGTCTTTTTGAGGCGAGTGCAGCTTGCTTGGGATGGTGCTGATGATGGATAGAAAAAAGGCTGGAGTCAATGACTGATGAGACCACAGAAGGGGAAGGGGAATGGCAGCCCCACAGAAGGTCCTGGGTGCTCTGATGCCCCAGTTATTGCACCCTGGCCTGTCACAGAGAGAGAAAAGACCCAGTGGGACCCAGCACCCCTACAGTGATCCCATGGACAAGAACCTGGCTGGGAGTGGGGTGAAGGTTCCCTCTGGGCAAAGGGGAGCTGAAACCCCTCAGTGTCCTGGAATTTAAGCAATGGAAGCTTCAAACCCTGCAGGGGTGGGGGCTGAACCTTCAAACCCTGCAGGGATGGGGGCTGTCCAGCCCAACCTTCAGCAGAAGGTTGGGCTGGACAGGGGAGGCAGGTTTGTATAATTTTTGGTGGTGCCCAGAATGGGACCAAGTCCTGCCCCACACCCCACACACACCTGCCTAAGGCTCTGGGGTGGAGTTTGCTGAGGGAGGGAGAGGGGCTGGGCTCTGGGAGAGAGTTTGGGTGCAGGAGCTGGGCTCAGTCAGGAGGTTGGGGTGTAGGAGAGTGTGCAGCTGTGCGAAGAACAACTTGGGATTGCTTGGGGAAGCCACCTTTAAAAACACAAGTGTAACATCCTAGTTACATTTTAATAAGACCAAATTAAATGGTGCAGGACAGAGCCAGCTACAGTCTATTCTCCTGGACAATAGGAGCCATCAAGAGTCCAAACCACTATTAATGGCCCACAATTTGCATCATTACAACAGGACCTCAGAGTTATAGTTCATATTTCTAATTTCAGATCCAAGAATGATCAGTTCATACAAATAGGATGAACACACAGAGTAGATTATAAGCTTTGTAATGATACCTTACAAGAGACCTTTTGCATGAAGCATAGTCCAGTCACTTTATATTCACACTCATTAGCATATTTTCATAAAATCCTATGGAGTGCAACGTCACAGCTGGGAAAGGGTTTTACTGCGGCACCTGGGAGCAGTTGAGTTTCATGTTCAGGCTGTGGGATGAGTTCCTCCAGGTTTCTTGTAAGCACACAGGGACCTTCGCGGGTGCTCTGATACAGGAATGGCCCAGACATGATAAAGTGATGGGAATTGCATTTTCCTTTTTTATTTCTGTATTTCCAATGACATTTCTGTTTGTGATTTCGTTTTGTTTTGTACAACTGTGTTTTCTCCTGGATTTGATATTTAACGAAAAAAAGAATAAGGCCTCAAGGCACCAGATGGAGGAGCAGGCTGGGGTTAGGACTGCTAAGAGAGCGAGAGTAGCAGGTTTTCTGTATTGTTTCCTGCCCTCATTTTTCTTGACTAGTTCTGTTCTGTACAAAATTTGCCAGTTTTTCACATGTGAGCCTGGCTAGCTCAGTTGGCAGAGCTTCAGACTTTTAATTTGAGGATCCAGGATTCAAGTCCCTGGTCAGGCAAAGAAACACTTTCCCTCCATGAGACCCCTGAAGAATTTCAGAAGGACTTTCCTTGACTTTAGTTTTTCCTTTTCAGGACATGGCCTTTCCTAGGAAGGGCCCTTTACTGCCTGGGACTGAAGGTGCTACTGCCTCACCTGTCCACTGGCCTCACAGTCTGGAGGAAGAAAGGCCTCTGGGCCTGCAGCAAAGTGCTGGGTGCTGACTTTTTGAGCAAATGCAGGGCTGGTCACAGAGGCATGTTCCCACTGAGTCCTCCCTGCCAGAAAAAATTGTCCCCACAGACAGGGGTGGCTCCAGGCCCCAGCAAGCCAAGCGTGTGCTTGGGATAGCAAGCCACGGGGGGCGCTCTGCTGGTCGCTGCAAGGGTGGCAGGCAGGCTGCCTTCGGCGGCGTGCCTGCGAAGGGTCCGCTGGTCCTGTGACTTCGGCGGGCCTCCCGCAGGCAAGCCACCGAAGGCAACCTGCCTGCCATGCTTGGGGCAGCAAAATGCCTAGAGCCACCCCTGCCCACAGAGTCCTCCCTGCTGGAAGTCTACAGTAATCAACAGGTGCTCTGCTGGTCCCGTGGTGTAAGGGCCAGCACTCAGGACTTTGAATCCTGCAATCTGAGTTGAAGTCTCAGTGGAATATGAGCACAATTCCTGGGCCACAAACCCGGCTGGGTCTTCCAAGGCTCTGTCTTGCTTTCTCAAAGGCCATGAAAGCCTCTACAAAAGGTTTTTTTCTCCTGCTGATAATAGCTCACCTTAACTGATCACTCTCATTATAGTGTGTATGGCAACACCCAGTTTTTCATGTCCTCTCTGAGTGTGTGTGTGTATTTTCCGGCTGTATTTTCTACTGCATGCATCCAGTGAAGTTGGTTTTAGCCCAGGAAAGCTTATGCTCAAATAAATTTGTTAGTTTCTAAGGTGCCACAAGAACTCCTTGTTCTTTTTGCAGATAAATGAATGGAGGTTAAGTCCATGAATGGCTATTAGCCAGGATGGGTAAGAGTGGTGCCCCTAGCCTCTGTTTGTCAGAGGGTGGAGATGGATGGCAGGAGAGAGATCACTTGCTCATTACCTGTTAGGTTCAGTCCCTCTGGGGCACCTAGCATTGGCCACTGTTGGCAGATAGGATGTGGGGTTGGATGGACCTTTGGTCTGACCCAGTATGGCTGTTCTTATGAAGGGAGGGGCAGAGCACTGGGACAGAGCTTCTGTAGTGTAGTGGTTATCACGTTTGCCTAACATGAAAAAAGTCCCTGGTGCAGAAACATGTGGGTTTAATTTTCCCAGCTCCTACTGGCCTATTCCCTGCTGTTGTAGGAGCAGCAGTGATTTCTATGCTCAGAAGGTCTGTTATACTTCCCCTGCTCCCACTTTTGTCTCCTCTCCCTCTCTGAATGCCTGTGAAGTGGCTTTCCCCTCCCGCTCCCTCCTGGAATGCTCATGGGATGAAGGGGCTGGTTGAAGAGCAGAAGAGCTCCCAGGTAGACAAGGTGTCTGGGACGCTAATTAGGCAGCACTCACACACCCAGAGCATGGACACTGCCCAGGGTGGAGTGTGACCAACCAGATGCAGCCAAGTCATCTCTAGTCGCAGGCCATGAGGTGCAGGCCCTTAAAAGGGGAAGGGACCCTGTGCTCAGGAGAGCACTCACAAGCTTGTACCTCCAGTGAATGCCCTTTGCCCGGACCGCCTGGCCAGTGGTTCTCTGCATTGTATTTCATTGTGCCTCAGGGAGAGTTACCTTCATCACACCGTCCATAGCTGCGCTGTGGGACACTTACCTTGCAGAATCCTGACATCTCCAGTGCTGTGCCTGTCCTGTGAGTGTGACACCCCCCGCCCCCCCTTCTTTTGAGCTTAGCTATCAATATAATAAATGTGCTGCTTTCTGCCAAACTCCGGTGGGTGATTAGTGCTTCCTACGCTGACTAGCTGGCCCAATTTTGGGTAACACCTGTGAGAAACTCAACCCCTGCAGGACAGAGGGTGATGAAATGAGCTGAGAAAAAGCCTTGGCATCAGCAGGGGAAAGCTAGAGGCTCTTGGCCAGTCACCTTTTGAAGCCTTGTGGCTTGGTCTCCTCTGCCCTTGGAGATTGGCCTATGGCGGCCGGCTCTTCCTGCTGCCTCCTCTGCGTGACTTGCCAAAGGAGGAAGTGAGGCAGGAATGGGGCAAAAGAGGAAAGTCGAGCTGAGGAAGGCAGGACAGAAGCTAAGCGCCTCAGTGCGGCTAAGTGGGGTTAGTAGAGCACCACCAGTCGTTCTGCAAAGCCTGGGGAGGTGCGGTTGGCTGCTGGGAGGCAGAATCTTGTGCCTGCCTCTTGGCTTCCCTGGGATGGCTACTTGCAGCCCAGGAGAAGGACAGTTCTGGGTGAAAGGAAGAGAAGCAAAGCTCTGGGAGGAAATTTGGGTGCGGGGTGCTGGCTCTGCGCTGGGGGAGGAGGTTGGGGTGCAGGAGGGGTGGCACTTACCCCGGGCACTGCAGCTCCCAAAGTGACTGGTACACACAACCCTGCGGCAGCAGCTCCTAGGTGGGCAGGGCCAGGGGGTCTCCGTGTGCCGCTGCCTGCAGGCGCTGCCCCCAGAGCTCCCATTGGCTGCAGTTCCTGGCCAATGGGAGCTGTGGAGTTGGTACTCGGGGCAGGGGCAGTGAATGGAGACACTCCCCCGCCCCAGGGGATGCTGAGACATGCCGGCCATTTCTGGGAGCGGCACGGAGGGACGGAGGCAGAGTGGGCAGGGAGCCACCTCAGTGCTGCTGGCACATCTCTGCACACCCATGGGGGGAGGGGAGCAGAGGGTCTCCATGTGCTGCCTGGGGTAGGGGCAGAGCACAGAGCTGCCTCCCCTCCTGGGTCTATTACAGGAGTGGGTGGGTGGGGTCTTTTGGCCTGCAAGGTGCAGCAGGTCAGACTAGATGATCACACTGGTCCCTTCTGACCTTAAGGGCTCTGAGTCTAAAAGGGAGAGGGAAGTAAAGGGGAAAAAAATAAAAAATAAACCAAACATTGTAATACCAGGATGACTTCACCTGCTCATTGTATAGTCCCGCCCCTTTCTTCCTCCACTGGGTGTTTAATGACCTGCAGGACATTGATTCTCTCATTCCATTGCTAAACTGATACAATGTGACTGAAATTAAACCAATTCCCAGCAGAGAAAACATCACATCTCTGTATTGGGTAGGAATCAAACCCACATCAACAGCTTGGGAGGCAGCTATGCTCACCACTATACCACAAAGGCAGCTGGTAAAAGTACCACTTACACTTGCCCAATGAGGCTAGACCAGAATCGAGGCGTTTTACTGCCTGTTAAAATGTACTGGAGTCTCATCACTAAAAAAAACCTACCTCTGTCTTCACCTGGGTTTGAACCATCAGCCTCTCAATTAGGTCACCAAAGTGGTTAATCACAGACCCAGGTAACTACCCTACTTCCCAAGCTTGTCTATGAAGCATGTACAGGGGCACACCTGGCTAGGGAGGGAGGCGCACTGCTGGGGTTAAGAGTTCAGGCCTCACCCAAAGCATCGGTTTTCATTCGCTATGGAGTTTCCCCCACTCACTTTGTCTAATTCACATGGAAAGCGCCATACGAGGGTGATGAGAGTAAATTCTAAACTCTGAAATGTGGAGGTGGCCCATAGATTAGAATAAGGGGTTTGAAGAGAAAAAGCTCTAAGGATATAAAACCAGACAGGCTCCAGGGGCAGGTACGGTACAACGCCTCAACAGGGAGCCATTCGGGGGAGGGGGTTTCACTTCCTCTGTTCAATGTCCTGAGAGGTATTTTAAGATGAAGGTAACACCATGGTTCACAGGTGACTGGCACGTCCTGGGTTAAAGAAAGGAAGGGACTTGGGTTAATAGTCGGAAGATTTGTGTTACCGTCACTGTCTGACCCCCCTTCAGTGCAGAGGTTTGTACTTTGTTGGGTGGAACGCACAGACTCCTGGAGAGCAGGGGCAGCTGTTTCCATGGCAGAGAGCCTGGCACTTAGGAGACTTTCTACACTTGCTGTTTTGAAGCAATTCAATAAAATAACGGTGGAGCTACAATGTCTGGTCCAAAATTTCAGCCCCCCCCCGGTGCAAAAATGCTATTTTAGGATCTAAACAGGAGGCTTCCGGCGCTAGGACACCTGACCAGAGAGCTCAGTGGGGGGCGTAAGAGCTGCTGACTCTGAGGGTCCTGGGCTAAATCCACTTGCAGGTGGAAGTGTTTTGATTTATTTGATGGATAATGAGCACCAGCTACCAGGGGAGAAACCCTGTGAACTTGCTGCCACTCCAGCTGCTGCCCCGGCGGGGGGGAGGGGGAGCCCCAGGGGGCCTGCTGCTGCTCCGGCCACCCCAGGAGTGCTGCTGCCAGGGGCCACTGAGCTGCGGCTGCTCCTGCTGCCCGCGGAACCACAGGAGGGAGATGATTTTTTGACAGTGACAGACACCTCGTCCAAAGGCCTTTGTCTGCCCCCTTCTAGTGACTGTTTGGCACAGGAATGCAGCCCTCACTCCTGAGTCTCTCCTGGGGAAATAATGTTTCTGTGCAAAACACCAAAACTTTTGACAGAAAGGAAGAAAAGGAAATGGCCACACGATGGGACTAGGACATAAGGAATGAAACACAAGATGCTTCTCCCATGTGCATTGACTTTGAACCTTGTTGTTTGCGGTGTTGTCTCTCATGTCCTGGGACCAACATGGATACAACAAGGGGGAGGAGGTCACATAATATCTTCTAAAGGACCAAGGAAGGGAGTATTATTTACTCCTTCTCATAACACAAGAACTAGGAGGGGTCACCACATGAAATGAATAAGCTGCAGGTTTGAAATGAACACACTTCCCTCAAGTTGCTGGCAATGCTTCTACTAACGCAGCCCAATCTGCTGTTAGCCTTCTTGGCAACAAGGGTGCTGTTGACTCATATCCAGCTTCTCATCCACTGTAATCCCCAGGTCCTTTTCTGAAGAACGGCTGCTTAGCCAGTCGGTCCCCAGGCTGTAGCAGTGCAGGGGATTCTTCCTTCCTAAGTGCAGGACTCTGCACTTCTCCTTGTTGAACCTCCTCAGGTTTCTTTTGGCCCAATCCTCCAATTTGTCTAGGTCACTCTGGACCCAAACCCTACCCTCCAGCGCTTGGATTCTTCACATGCTTTCACAGAGTGAAGAGCACATGTTCCATGATTTCATATGGCAGAGTTTTATGCTATAGGGAGCTTTCCCTGTGTGAATTTGACAGGTGAATCAACATAGAGACATATTGTGACCCTTCTCAGGGAGCTGAGGGCTGAGAGTTTCCTTGTTGCCACCTTCCACTAGGAAGAGGGAGTTTTGCATTTGGCAGCTGGATGTTAGTGACCAAACTCACCCAGCCCGTCAGGCACTCAAGGACCCTCCTCTGAGCTACAGCAGCCACCCTAACCCCTAAGTTCCTTCAATGTGTCCCCCTCTGGGGTCCAGCCCGGATCACCAGATACTCAGAGAAATCCCAGATTCTCTCTGCCCAAAGCAATAGTATATCCCAGGTTACTAGTTTTACTGTGGACCACTGCTACTGTATCTCACACAGCACTTGAGTATAGTTATCAAACAAGCAGAAATTTATTTAACAACCGATAGAGATTTAAACAAACGTGAGTGATGGAAACCGTTACCAACTAAACAAAATCAGAAAATGCAACCTACACTTTTTAATAGTTACCTTTCCTATCTAAGTAGATTCTCACCTCACACTTCAGTCAATTTCACTGATTCCTAGTCCCTAGGAGCCACGGCCCTGCCTTTCATGAAGCACCACTGGTCATTAGGAATCTCCTTGGTGAATGGACCCAGAGTGTTTTTCTCCACCCTGCTATGAACTGAATCAGTCTTTTGTCTTTATTCACAGAAAGGACGATCTCCTCATTCTCATATTGTCCTTGCCACTTCCACAGGGTTTCGATGTCTATAATTTGTCTTTGATGGTTTTCTATTGGCTTTTCTGGGTTGGTGCAAAGGCTGACAATGGAGCAATATCAGAGGGGTAGCCGTGTTAGTCTGGTTCTGTAGAAGCAGCAAAGAATCCTGTGGCACCTTATAGACTAACAGAAGTTTTGCAGCATGAGCTTTGTGGGTGAATACCCACTTCGGATGTAGCAGTGGAAATTTCAGGGACAGGTGTGTATAGGTTAGCAAGAAGCAAGCTAAGAGATAACCTCATTATCTCTAGCTTGCTTCTTGCTTGCTTATATATACACACCTGTCCCTGGAAATTTCCACTGCTTGCATCCGAAGAAGTGGGTATTCACCCACGAAAGCTCATGCTGCAAAACTTCTGTTAGTCTATAAGGTGCCACAGGATTCTTTGCTGCTTCAATGGAGCAATACATCACATAACTGGCTAGCAAGGAACAGGTGCCAATTCCCTCCCACTTGAATGGGCCGTTCCCAACAAGACCTATGATTGGGGTGACTCACTTTCACAACAATACCATATGGGCATAATTTTCCATGTACTTACATTACCCCTTAACTATGACTTGGACACACCTCTCGCAGTGAGTAGGAGTATCAATAATTTACAAGCTTTCAGTAGAGATCTCACTGCTATGCTTCCTGGATAAATATCATAAAAGCAGTGTATAAGCTGTGAGGAGTTTGTCAGGTCTGAGACAGGAGTTGCTTGTAAAGAACTGTGACCCCCTTTGCCAATTGGCACCAATGAGCTTTTGTCACAGATGCACTGAGCTATACCGTCACCCCCTGATAGAACAGAAAGGCCAGCACAAAAAAACAGAGAGAGGAACAATAAGATACTAAAATGACAATGGCTGGAACTCTCCATTTCTCTCAGTCTTTGCATTCATGGGCACTAAGAGCTGTAGCTACAGTTGAGGAACCAGGTGAGCGGACAGCTGGCTCCCCCTCCATACGAGTAACTTTCTCACACATAGGGAGATGGGTCAAATTTGGAATTGATGTTAAGGCTGTGTCTACACTTCAAACACTGGAAATATTCTTCTGACAACCTAACACTGTCTACACTGGGGCTCAGGTCACATTAACTACTTCTCTCAGTGGAGAGGACTTTTCACACCCCTGATAGATGTGCTCTGCCAACACAGCTTTTCAACATCGACCAGCCTTTAGCTGGCTTATTGACCTGAAAGGCAATGGATTTCAGTCTTTCTTTATATTGATGGTTGATGAGTGCAGCTGTCCTACCTGCTGGACACATCCTGAGACAGATGTCAGGCCTTTCCTTTGCAAATTAGAGAAGTGGGGAAGACAGTGACCCTTACAGTCTAAGTTGGTAAAAATTTATACAACTTGTCACCTCGAGTAGCTTTCCTTTTAATAGAAATTGACTTAGAAACTAAACAAAATAAATTCTATTTGAAAACACAAAATATTAAAATGTATACTGGGCCAATATTCTCTTATACACACTTTCTCTCACACATTCTCCCACCCCAACCGTTGGAGTGAGGTTTTCCACCAGAACTCCTTACACTACAGGGGGTAAATTAAATCAAATTAACTTTTCAAGATTAGCCACCATTTCCTGTACGACTAACAAAACAAAACAAAAACAACTTTCAGTTTTCCAAAATACTTCAGATTATCACACATTTAGTCTCTTCTTCTTTAACCAATAACTTCACCAATAATCTCATGTTAATAGATGATAAAAACATATTCAAAGATCACAAATTCTTATCATATATGTTAGTTTTCTTCTAATGCCCATTGCCAACAACTGAACCTTGGCTCAAGATGTGGTTTGTCCCAACCACTTCTGTGAGTTCAGATATCTCAGGATCTTCTGCTGTATGTGTTGGTGGAAGGGGTCTCCTATGTGGGAATCTTTGCATCATGAGGAAAAATACCTCTCGTGTCACACTTTTAATCTTTCGAAGTGAGAGAAGATAGAGAAGTGATGTAAATGCATAAAACACAAGAGAGAACTGTCTGGTCTACACTAAAGACATTTATCGGTTAACTATATTACTCCGATGTGTGAAAAATCCACACCACTGAGCAATGTAGTTACACAGCCCTAACCCCCTGTGTAGATAGCTATACATCAGCAGCAGAACTTCTCCTGCCAAAAGAGCCACTGCCGCTTGCGAGGGTTGGACTAATCAAGTCCGATGAGAGAAATCTCTCCCATTGGCTGAAAGCGTCTGTAATAGCAGCGCTACAGCAGCGCAGCTACATTGGTGCAGCTGCACCAACATCAGCTTTATTGTGTAGCCATAGCATCAGACACAAAACCATAGAATCAGAACTCAACATGCGAGTATCCGGAAGTCTGAAATTGGAGCCTGATACATTCATTGCCTCATTGGTTACCATCATTTCTACAGCCTTGAAGTCCTTGTTACCCAATCAGGCAGCCAGTTTGGGATCCACGGGGAAGGAATGTCCTTTGAAGCTCTCTCTTTGGATCCAAATGGTAAAGGATGATTGTTCTCAATGTAACCTGGCATCCTTTGGAACTGTAATCAGTGACACTGAACTAGGAAATGGAGTTGTACAAACAATTTTCCTTGGGTCACTGGTCACCATAGCTTCCTTTACTGTGGTGGAAACGAAGAACTGGGTGTGGACTCTTTCAGCCCCAGCTCTTTCCAAATCCTTGGTCTTGGTTAGGGTAAATTTACACTTCTCCGAAGTAGAATCCTTTACAAAACCACTCCAAATCTCAGCAGTGTTAGTGAGGCTTACCAAAACATGCCCAGCTTTTCTTTAATTTGGTGGCACAGTTCCAGGCAAGGGACTGGATACAGGGCTGGATCACAATCTTCATTAGTGACCAGAGTTGGAGTTTCTATTCAAAAATAGCTATTTTTCTGCAGCTATTAGATTTCCAAAACTGATTTGATTCGATATACATTTTTAGCACCTACAAAGGATAATTTCAACAAAACTCCACTTCTATTTCCTCAACATCTGCATCATGAAGGGCAGCATCTCCGATAGAATAAGATTAGCTAGGAAAGAACTTCTGTAGGGCCTGGGTTACAAAGGCTTTGGAACCAAATACATGGGCATTGTGCCTAGTTCAAAAATCACTTAGCATGGAATTTTCTCCCCAGAACATCTGGGACAATATTGACTTAAACAATTGAACTACACTGTGATCATATGCACTTCCTTCAGTTAGTTGGGGTTCTGCTGTTGTTCACCATTTCTGAGTAGAGATTTTAAATCACTGCTGTTTCTTTGTTAGCCTGTCCAGTAAATTGGAGAGTTCTCTAATGCTGACAGAACTGCACTTCAACCTTTCTCCATGACATTGTGCAGGGATGGGAAAAGCAAAGCTGAAGTGAGAAATGATGACTTTAGCAAATAGTCATTTGTCTTAAATTCTCCAATAAATCTGCGCTACATCCTATCAAACTGAACTACTATCCAATTGAGTGACCAAACAGCCTTCAGGAAAGATAGAAGCCCACATCGCAGAGAGCTAGAATACATGGCAATGAAAGTGTGAAGTGAAATTCCAGAGCAGGTTACATCTGATTATTCAGAATCAGGACAAGAGATTCTCCCATCACATTCTCCTCTGATCCATTCAAACATACTTCACTCAGCACTGTCTCAATAGCCAGTTATGTTATTTACAAAATTTTTAGTATCCAAGCATTGCTATAATTTGGGACAAAACCACTCACACCTTGCCAGAAGTGGCTTTACCAATAGATGGAACCTGCGATTTAAACTCCCAATGATCACACTGTGTTTGGGATCCATTTGAATTCCCCTTCCAGGTCTTTAACACTTTCATCTCCAGTCATAGCAACTCTGATATAGGATTAAAGAAGTCAAAGCATCATCTCCAAGCACAGACAACTGAGAACTCTTCCTCACAGGACACTTTGAGAAGTGGATGGATAGAATGTGATGATGATAACCTCTGCATGGCTCAGACAAAAGGTAACAGTTCTGCAGTGATGGGGAAGGAGGGAATCTCTGAGTCTCCACATCTTCTTCCAGTGTCAGAGGCTGAAATTACGCCTTTTTTCCTGCCCCTGCTCCTCTTCATTTAAATATAATTTGAAAAATTCCCATTATATCTGCTCTTCAGCACAACCCAGAGCAACCTGAGAACAAGTGGCAATGATACAATCTGTATCACTGGTGACTAACAATAACTTTGAAATAGGAAGAATAGTATGAATTTGATGCTCCCTGGTTCCTGATAGGAAGGGCACACTAGAATTACTCATGGGATAATGGAGGTGATAGAAAGGACAAATGGGTCCACCTCAAAACAGGGCAAACTGCAAAAGGCAAAAATGGGCCCCTCATCTGGTCAAACTGAGGGATAACCATGCTGCAAACAGTTCAAACAGCTTTAAAAGTTACTATGTGGGAATCAGGAAAATTATTAGAGAAAAAAAAGTATTGATAGCCCTAGAGGTGTTTATATTGTTGATCTTCCTTGCAGATTCTCTGATGACTAACATGGGCTAAGTGCCCACAGAAGGTTTTCCCGCACTCACTGCATTCATAGGGCCTCTCCCCTGTGTGGATTCTCTGATGTCTAATAAGGTCTGAGCTGCGATTGAATTTTCCCCCACATTCACTGCATTCATAGGGCCTCTTCCCTGTGTGGATTCTCTGATGCCTAATAAGGTGTGAACTGTGACTGAAGGTTTTCCCACACTCACTGCATTCATAGGGCCTCTCCCCTGTGTGGATTCTCTGATGGGCAAGAAGGTTTGAGCTGCGATTGAATTTTCCCCCACACTCACTGCATTCATAGGGCCTCTCCCCTGTGTGGATTCTCTGATGTTGAGAAAGGGCTGAGCTGTCAGTGAAGCATTTTCTACACTCACTGCATTCATAGGGCCTCTCCCCTGTGTGGATTCTCTGATGTTGATAAAGGCCTGAGCTGCTAGTGAAGCATTTTCCACACTCACTGCATTCATAGGGCCTCTTCCCTGTGTGGATTCTCTGATGCTGAGAAAGGGCTGAGCTGTCAGTGAAGCATTTTCTACACTCACTGCATTCATAGGGCCTCTCCCCTGTGTGGATTCTCTGATGTTGATAAAGGCCTGAGCTGCTAGTGAAGCATTTTCCACACTCACTGCATTCATAGGGCCTCTTCCCTGTGTGGATTCTCTGATGGGCAAGAAGGTTTGAGCTGTTAGTGAAGTTTTTGCCACACTCACTGCATTCATAGGGCCTCTTCCCTGTGTGGATTCTCTGATGTGTAATAAGGTCTGAGCTGCGATTGAATTTTCCCCCACATTCACTGCATTCATAGGGCCTCTCCCCTGTGTGGATTCTCTGATGTCTAATAAGGTCTGATCTGCTAGTGAAGCATTTTCCACACTCACTGCATTCATAGGGCCGCTTCCCTGTGTGGATTCTCTGGTGTCTAATAAGGACTGAGCTGCGAGTGAATTTTCCCCCACATTCACTGCATTCATAGGGCCTCTCCCCTGTGTGGATTCTCTGATGTTGAGAAAGGGCTGAGCTGCTAGTGAAGCATTTTCCACATTCACTGCATTCATAGGGCCTCTCCCCTGTGTGGATTCTCTGATGTTTAGAAAGGGCTGAGCTGCTAGTGAAGCAATTTCCACACTCACTGCATTCATAGGGCCTCTCCCCTGTGTGGATTCTCTGATGAGTAAGAAGGTTTGAGCTGCAATTGAAGGTTTTCCCACACTCACTGCATTCATAGGGCCTCTCCCCTGTGTGGATTCTCTGATGTTTAGAAAGGGCTGAGCTGCTAGTGAAGCATTTTCCACACTCACTGCATTCATAGGGCCTCTCCCCTGCGTGGATTCTCTGATGTTTAGAAAGGGCTGAGCTGCTAGTGAAGCATTTTCCACACTCACTGCATTCATAGGGCCTCTCCCCTGTGTGGATTCTCTGATGAGTAAGAAGGTTTGAGCTGCAATTGAAGGTTTTCCCACACTCACTGCATTCATAGGGCCTCTCCCCTGTGTGGATTCTCTGATGGGTAAGAAGGTCTGAGCTGCGATTGAATTTTCCCCCACACTCACTGCATTCATAGGGCCTCTTCCCTGTGTGGATTCTCTGATGCCTAATAAGGTGTGAACTGTGACTGAAGGTTTTCCACACTCACTGCATTCATAGGGCCTCTCCTGTGTGGATTCTCTGATGTTGAGAAAGGGCTGAGCTGCTAGGGAAGCATTTTCCACACTCACTGCATTCATAGGGCCTCTTCCCTGTGTGGATTCTGTGATGCTTTATAAGGATGGAGTAATCACATACGTTTTCCCCAAACTCACTGCATGTATTTTTTCTCTTTCTGCTGAGGATTTCCTGTTGTGTTGTGGTTTCCTTGAGGTCCTTCTGAGTTTCCTGACAGGAAATACATTTACCCACTTTCTCCCCTGGCTGCTTTCCCTGCTCTCCTTCTGGTCTGTGCTGAATGTCATGGATTTTTCCTGCTTATGACTCCAGGACACATTCCTTTCGATCTTTGTGATAATGCTCTGTGTTTATCCACTTGCTCAACATTTTCCTGCTGAGAATTCTGCTCCTCTTTCTCACAAACCCTTGCGTCACCTGCTGTGATAGAGACAGAAACCTCAAACAGGGATTGTAACAGGGCGGTACTCACCCCTGCCGCTGCCCCTGCTGGTCGGTCCCGGAATGTCCCTCGGTCCGGCCCTGGAGCGCCCTCGGCAGGCTGGTGACCCGCCTGTTCTCTGGCCCCGGCGTCCCTCCCTGGACCCGGTGCCCGCTATCTATAATTGGGTCTCCCCCTCCCAGGGGAACCCCACGCTACTATCCCCGCCTTGCCTCAGTAGTGGCTACTGTCAGTCATGGTCTAGCCCCACACCCTGGGGCAGACTGCAGTATCAGCCCACTCATCACAGGCGAAGGGGGTTTGGACCTGCTGCTTTGTCCTACCCCTGGGCTGCCCTCTGCAACTCCCAGTACCTTTGGCCCTTTGCTAGGCCGCAGCCTGGGGCTTTCCTGGCTGGAGCCTCCCCAGCTCCTCAGCCTGTTCCCCAGCCCTGCTTCACTCAGGTATCTAGTCTCAGCCTCTAAGCAGCCAGGCCCATCTCTCTCTGGAGGCAGAGAGAGACTCTCCGTTTGGGCTCTGGCTTCCCTGCTTCTTATAAGCCCCAGGGCTTCAGTTTGGGGCGTGGCCTCCAGCTGCTGCCACTTTCCCAATCAGCCCAGCTCTGTCAGGCCACTTTTAACCCCTTAAAACCCCGGAGCAGGGTCCACCCTGCTACAGGGATGGAAAGGGGAAGGCCAAACCAATACAAGTACTGGAGAGAAGTCAAATAAAATCAGGAACTGATCTCCCCCAAGTTCTTCCCCAAACAGGAGAGAGAAGGGGATCAATTCAGGCTTCACATCCCATCCAAATTCACAGGGGGAAGGGAGGAAACTACTGCCTGGTGTCTGCTAGGGTCTACAGGAAGCCATGAGCTATATTTACCCTCAGGATACGACCCCTGCTAGGGACAATACTGAACTGAGAGACCTTCCAAGGGCATTGTAGGGCATCCCAGATGTTTCCTTCAGGCACTTACAGATTCTGAGTTGGTTTAATATTTCCTCACCTGTGCGGGGAGCTCTCAGGGTCTCTCTTTCCTCTGAACCCTGGAGGTCTGAGACCCATGGCTCTTCCCCTTGTTCCAGCTGGGAGATCACATCAGGTTGGGAAATTGGAAACCCTGCTCAGATGAAAGAAAACAAAGGAGGTCACTTGATTTCATAACTTTGTCATAAAAAACATTCTATTAATTTAACTTCAGTGCTTAGTGTGACGGGTGTGCCTGGGGCAGTCCACACTGAAAATGCCAGGGTCAGGGCAGGATGAAAAAGGGAGAGCAGATGCTCCCAAAACTGGTGGTTAACACTGAAGTTAAACTCACCGACCAGTCACAAACTGTGCTTCTGATCCCACACACGGGTTATCGAGAAGCTGAAAAAAGAAATCACACGGCCCCTTTATTGCATTCCAGTTCTCCGACTTCCAATCAGCACCTAGGTCCAGTACAGTGAGAGGTTATTTAAAAACTCTGCTCATATACAAAATGTTTTTCTGACCCCAAAAGGTCAACCACATTACAAGATCACTATAGGTTTGGATCTTACCCAAAAGACCACACTGCCAGCCAATCCTTTAGCATGGAAAGACAAGACAGGACACGACACAAAAAAAGTTGTTAAATGGGAAAGCAGTGAGATGCATTCCAAAATCTATATATCAGGTTATTAGCAGTATTGTTGAGCTGCTGGCTTGAAAGTCCGTCTGGAACACATCCACAAGTTCGATGGGTCTTTCAGTCCTTTGTTCCAGGCTTCAATTTGTAGAGAAGTTGCTCCAGAGGTAGGAAGAGGGATTGAAGACAAAATGGAGATGATGCAGCTGCCCTTTATATTCCCTTTGCCATGTGGCTTGTACTTCCTGTGTCCCAAACACAAGCTTCACAGCACAGGGCATGGAAAAGCCTCGGAAGTCTCAGCACACAGACATACCCCTGCATGTCTTGCTGACTCAATAGGTTTATGCCCTTGATCAGGGATGGGCAAATTACGGCCCACGGGCCACATCCAGCCGACAGGACCGTCCTGCCCGGTCCCTGAGCTCCTGGCTGGGGAGGCTAGCCCCTCCCCCGCAGCCACACCACCGCGCGGGCAGCGCTCCTGCGGGGTGGGGCGGGGCTGTGCGCTCCTGCAGGGCAGTGTGTCTGGCTCTGCGTGGTCCACGTGACTGCCAGACACACTGCTCTGAGCAGCATTGTAAGGAGGTGGGGGCGTTGGATAAGGGGCAGGGAGTCCCAGGGGGCAGTCAGGGGACAGTTGGATGGGGCGGAGGTTCTGGGAGGACGGGGGCTGGATAGGTGTGGGAGTCCCAAGGGTCTGTCAGTGGGCAGGGGGGTGGATAGAGGTCAGGGCAGTCAAGGGACAGGTAGCAGCGGGGTTGGGTAGGGGGTGGGGTCCTGGATATGAACCCATATCCACACCCCCGCCCCCTGACAGACCCCGGGACTCCTACACCTATCAAACCCCCCAGTTCTCCATCCCCTGACCGCCCGCCCAACTGTCCCCTGCTCCCTGTCCCCTGACTGCCCCCCAGGGCTCTCTGCCCCTTATCCAACCCCCTGGCTCTGGCCCCCTTACCACAGCCACGCGGCCTGCTGCAGCTAGACACGGGGTCCCTCAGGAGTGCGCAGACCAGCCCCCTTACCATGCCGCTCAGAACAGTAGGAGCTCGCAGTCCCACCGCTGCAGCACTGCCCGGGAGCGGTGGGCCAGAGCGCTGAGGGCGCGGCATGTTGAGGCTGCAGGGGGACAGCGGGGGCGAGGGGACAGCAGGGGAGAGGAGGGGACGGGGGAGCCTCCCCGGCCGGGAGCTCAGGGGCCGGATGTGGCCTGCGGGCCGTAGTTTACCCACCCCTGACTTACACGTTAGTTTGTAAAAAGAACAGGAGTACTTGTGGCACCTTAGAGACTAACAAATTTATTTGTGGTTTATCTTGCATTTCTTTTGTAAACAATTCTGACTTTTATGACTTGTTACCTGTAGTCACTTAAAATCTTTTTTTTTTGGTAATTAACAATCTTGTTTTATTGTTTTATCCAACTAGCGTGTTTGGATTAAAGTGTGTTGGAAACTGCATTTGGGATGTAGCGGGGTGGACGTCCGCTCCTGCTCTGAAGGGTTAAAAACAGCCCTGGGAGGGGGCTGTGGCTGGAGAAAGCAGCTTTTAGGCTGGGCTGATTGGGGGAAGTGGTTGCAGCTGGGGCCACGCCCCAAACAGACTCAGCTGCCCTATAAAGGCACAGAAGCCAGGGGCAGATAGAGTCTCTCTCTGTTTGTAGAGGGAGATGGGCCCGGCTGCAGGGAGCGGGACACAGGGTACCTGAGTGAAGCAGGGCTGGGGAAAGGCAGAGGAGCTGGGGAGCTCCAGCCTGGAAAGCCCCAGGCCGAGGCCTAACAGAAGGCAATAGGTACTGGGGGGTTGCAGAGGGCAGCCCAGCGGTAGGCAAAGGCAGCAGGTCCAAACCCTCCTTGCCAGTGATGAGTGGCTGATACTGCAGCCTGCCCCAGGGTGTGGGGCTAGACGATGACTGGCCTTATACTGAGCCGAGGCGGGAATAGTGGGTGGGAGTTCCCTGGGGAGGGGAGACCCCAAGACTGAGGGGTTACTGCCAGAGGGCAGCACCCCAGGTAAAAGGGGCACCAGGTCCAGGGAGGGACATGGGGGGCCAGAAGACAGGCGGATCACTGGCCTGCAGAGGGTGCGCCGGAGCTGGAATGAGCTAATTCCCAGAAGTCAGCAGCAGGGGGTGCCGCAGGGGTGAGTCCACTCATCTACATGGGATAACAAGGCTGGTGCATGACATTTTCCACTGATGAAATGACAGACGTCATATGAGCTTGCCTTGTTCAGTAGTGTGCTGGACAGGGAAAGATGCACATTTCTGGGGGAAGTCTTGGAACAGAGACTTTTCTGGGGTTTTCCTGTGCTGCACTGTAACTCATGAGTCGCTGACTAGCAGCACTCAATACTGTAGCTGGGAGCGAGTTACATGCTGGAGACTGTGTGATAACTGCCCAGGAGCGGCTGCTCTCACAGTAAAACGGAGTAAAGTCACCCCAGCTTGGGAAACTGAGGGGACACAGCTGTTCAACACTCCAGATTGCACTTTAGTTAATGTCACAGACACTCATTTCAAAGAGGCTCCCAAAACACAGAGAAAGTAAATCCATGTCCCAGAAATCCAAGACTCTAGAGAGAGGGCAAGTCTCCCTGCCACTGCTTCTTGCTGACGGAGAGGTCCAGAGACAATGAGAGAGTCCTGGAGAAGCTGGGAACAGGAAGCATGGGCTGGTGGGGTTCAGTGAAGAAAGGGAACAGGAAGGGCAGGGATATTACTGAATGCAGGATGTCAGCAGTACTAGATGTCAGGATAGCACATAGTGCAGCTCATTGGAAAACATAATCCCAACTAGACATACAAAATGATGAGGTGTAAATTAGCTGTTTCCACTCAAGAGAGAGATCTTGGAGTCATGGATAGTTCTCTTAAAACATCCACTCAATGTGCAGCGGCAGTCAAAAAGCGAAAGGAATGTTGGGAATCATTAAGCAAGGGATAGAAAAGACAGAAAATATCATATTGCCTGTATATAAATCTATGGTGCACCCACATCTCGAATACGGCTGTAGGAGCTGGATTTTATAATGTACTGGGAGAATTTAATGTACGATTTGATTTCATCCTGTCAGCCACCCCGTTTGAATAGCAGAAAGGAATGACAGACCAGAACAATCCTTCTGACTGATTATGGTCACCTTTTGTTTTAGGATAAGTTACACTGTCTACTATGGTTTCCTCTATGTATTACAAATTAGGCACTCTAGTTAAATATACATGTCTTTGTTTTAAGGTTTAGTAAGTAAGAGACAGGATTCACTATTCTGTCTATGTTAAGTGGATTAGAGAAACATTGAAGGCAAGGTTTCATTTGCAATGCCTTTTTGCTCGATATAAAACACTACTGTTTGTATTCTCAGTGGGTTTGTGTGAATGAGGATGTATGCATCAGGAAAAGAGAAGGTGTAAAGGCCATTGTTATAGCCAGAGTCAAGGAAGAAGGAGTCAAGAGACTTAAAGGACATCAAAGAATCAACAACGCGCATCCATAACGAAGGGCAGATTGATGACCCTGAGGTCAAGGCTGGCACCCCTGAGGACAATTGATTAAATCAGAACAAAGGAGAGGCTGACCCTCTCGGAGGTGCACTGGAATGTTTACACCAGTTAAGAAGTAACCGATCACAAACTGATACAGCAAAATCCATAGACTTCAACAAAGGAAAAAACCCTATAAGAACCAGGGTGCTTGGCCATGGGACTTTGGGTTCATCTTGCCACACTCCCGGAGCATTGGATTGCGACCGACAAGAGCCCAGCCCCACACTCGTGCTCAGTGTAATTGGCCATTAGATTGACTTCATCTACAACAGACCAGTAACTATGAAGAGAGAGAGAGAGAGAGAGAGAGAGAGAGAGAGAGTGAGAGTGTGTGTGTGTGTAAAAAGCATATGGTAACTGTTATATTCTCAATAAATGCTGTGTATTTACCTTCCTCTATAAAGATCCCGTGTGCTTTGTAGGAGCATAACACTGCATGCAGATGTGGTTGCCCCATCTCAAAGAAGTTTACTTATGCAAACAGGAGATATTTGACACTGTGCAATACTGTTCCTGTGTTCTGCAGCAGGGGAGTGTCTGTGGCAGTGTGTGGGTCACTGGCATATTGGGGTGATGCAGAGACAGGACAGAGCAGAGGTGGCATTGTGGGGCTGGCGTGAACCATATCTCTTCATTTCCCCTTCCAAGAACTGAGGGGACAGGAATCCTTACCCAGCGAGGTCACAGTCTCATAGTTCTCCTGCATGACGTCTCTGTAGAGGGCTCTCTGAGCAGAGTCCAGCAGAGCCCACTCTTCCCTGGTGAAATACACAGCCACCTCCTCAAAGGTCACTGGCATCTGAAAGAGCAAGAATCCAACACTCAGTACCTGCTGCCCCACTCACAGCCCCACTATTTGTGGGGGAGAGAAGCCAATCAAATGCAAGCTTTGGGTGGATCACAGTCAGAGTCCCACCTCCACCCCACTCAGAGCATCCTGGAAACACCAGATTAAGGGGACGAATAGAGAGTCCCTTTTCTCTCCCAGCAGATCCATCACACTCCTACTAGCCACAGACCGATACAGGAGATGGAGCCCCTAGCAGGGACCAGGGAGAGATCTCCGGTAGGAAGCCCAACACCCTCCTCATTGTGCAGAGCTGGATACGAAAGGAGGGGAATCTCCCCTAAACCTCACTAGTGGGTGCCCCCTTCATATCTCACAGCAGCCACTAGTTAGTCAGGTCAGGCTCCAGCACTGGGAGTCTGGTCAGTTTTCCTAGCCCCATGTAGGAGGGTTATTTTCTGTTTCACAAATTAGGGTATTTCCACCTCCTAATCTCATGGGTCTGTTCCTAGAATCTGGGGCATTCATTAAACTCCCCCCAGCAGGAATGTCACAAGCTGTCCTCCTCCCTTCCCCACCTTGTGCATTTCCTGCCCGGCTCCAAACCAGACTGTGCAAATCTTCCCATCTCCGATGTATTTGCTGTCCCTCTCCCTCCTGCAGGAACCCACCAGCAACCCCGACAATCCCTACCTGAACAGGCTCCTCTGCAGCCATTTCTCTTCCCTGTCCCTTGGCAGGATGGGATGAGCTGGAGTGAAACATGGACGTCATTCTGCAGCCTGGGAGGGTGAGAAGGGCAGTTGTGGGGGTTACAGAACAGGCTTTAGTTAATTTCACAGGACGATTCTCCAAGGCCCTTTCCCTGCAGACAGACATCCTAGATTCTGCCATCCTGGGAAAATGCTCAATCTCTTTATTACAGTGTGGAGCTGGTCCCTCCTGCCAGGCTAAGCCCAGAGAGAGATTTTTAACCTTCCTTCTCCCTCCCCCAATTGGATAACAAAGTCTCTGAACACAAGGCTGGAAAAGAGCAGAACCAAAGGAGTCACTGTGGGGGATTCCTCGGACACTGACCCTCGGCAGTCACACCCCAGCAGGGGGAATATGGAGTCAAGAACCAGCTTTTCCTCTGTCTGATCCTTTTCTTGTTCACTGGAAAGTGGTTCTGCCCAGGGATGCTGCAATACATGTGTCTGGGTGGACTAGAGAGCTGGAAATCTCTCCCCCCACTCATTTCTCCCACTGCCCCTTTCAGTCTCTCCTTCCCTGTCCACTCTCCCTGCCCCTCTGGCTGGGACAGTCCCATTTCTGGGGGCTTTGCTCTCCCACGGCTGGATTTGCTCCTAGCAATTGCTAATGGGAGGAGAGGCTGTTTGTGTAGAGTCACTTTCTTGCCAGTCCCCAGCACTTTCTCAGAGGTCTTTCAGTTACCTGGACTCTGGTAGAATTTGTATTAACGGGGCCCAGGGCTGCCCCAAGGGGCTAGTACCAGCTGCAGAAAGTCATCACCTGGGCTGGGCAGCTATTAAATAACTAGAGGGAAAAGGGGGACTGTTTGATTGGATTTTATATTACAGTCCAATACATAAACATAGAGGATGGGAGTTTCCTGGGGAGGGGAGACCCTAAGACTGAGGGGTTACTGCCAGAGGGCAGCACCCCAGGTAAAAGGGGCACCAGGTCCAGGGAGGGACATGGGGGGCCAGAGGACAGGCGGATCACCAGCCTGCAGAGGGTGCACGGGAGCTGGAATGAGCTAATTCCCAGAAGTCACCAGCAGGGGGTGCCGCAGGGATGAGTCCACTCATCTACATGGGATAACAAGGCTGGTGCATGTCAGTTTCCACTGATGAAATGACAGACGTCATATGAGCTTGCCTTGTTCAGTAGTGTGCTGGACAGGGAAAGATGCACATTTCTGGGGGAAGTCTGGGAACAGAGACTTTTCTGGGGTTTTCCTGTGCTGCACTGTAACTCCTGAGTCGCTGACTAGCAGCACTAAATACTGTGTAGCTGGGAGCGAGTTACATGCTGGAGACTGTGTGTTAACTGCCCAGGAGTGGCTGCTCTCACAGTAAAACGGAGTAAAAGTCACCCCAGCTTGGGAAACTGAGGGGACACAGCTGTTCAACACTCCAGATTGCACTGTGGTTAATGTCACAGACACTCAATTTCAAAGAGGCTCCTAAAACACAGAGAAAGTAAATCCATGTCCCAGAAATCCAAGACTCCAGAGAGAGGGCAAGTCTCCCTGCCACTGCTTCTTGCTGACGGAGAGGTCCAGAGACAATGAGAGAGTCCTGGGAAGCTGGGGACAGTAACCATGGGCTGGTGGGGTTCAGCAGAGAAAGGGAACAGGAAGGGCAGGGACAGTACTGAATGCAGGATCTCAGCAGTACTGGATGTCAGGATAGCACATAGTGCAGCCCATTGGAAAACATAATCCCAACTAGACATATAAAATGATGAGGTGTAAATTAGCTGTTTCCACTCAAGAGAGAGATCTTGGAGTCATGGATAGTTCTCTGAAAACATCCACTCAATGTGCAGCGGCAGTCAAAAAGCGAACGGAATGCTGGGAATCATTAAGCAAGGGATAGAAAAGACAGAAAATATCATATTGCCTGTATACAAATCTATGGTGCACCCACATCTCGAATACGGCTGTAGGAGCTGGATTTTATAATGTACTGTGAGAATTTAATGTATGATTTGATTTCATCCTGTCAGCCACCCTGTTTGAATAGCAGAAAGGAATGACAGACCAGAACAATCCTTCTGACTGATTATGGTCACCTTTTGTTTTAGGATAAGTTACACTGTCTACTATGGTTTCCTCTATGTATTACAAATTAGGCACTCTAGTTAAATCTACATGTCTTTGTTTTAAGGTTTAGTAAATAAGAGACAGGATTCTCTATTGTGTCTATGTTAAGTAGATTAGAGAAACATTGAAGGCAAGGTTTCATTTGCAATGCTTTTTTGCTCGATATAAAACACTACTGTTTGTATTCTCAGTGGGTTTGTGTGAATGAGGATGTATGCATCGGGAAAGAGAAGGTGTAAAGGCCATTGTTATAGCCAGAGTCAAGGAAGAAGGAGTCAAGAGACTTAAAGGACATCAAAGAATCAACAACGCATCCATAATGAAGGGCAGATTGATGACCCTGAGGTCAAGGCTGGCACCCCTGAGGACAATTGATTAAATCAGAACAAAAGGACAGGCTGACCCTCTCGAAGGTGCACTGGAATGTTTACACCAGTTAAGAAGTAACCGATCACAAACTGATACAGCAATGTATGGTGTGGGTCACTGGCATATTGGGGTGATGCAGAGACAGGGCAGAGCAGAGGTAGCATTGTGGGGCTGGCATGAACCGTATCTCTTCATTTCCCCTTCCAAGAACTGAGGGGACAGGAATCCTTACCCAGCGAGGTCACATTCTCATAGTTCTCCTGCATGACGTCTCTGTAGAGGGCTCTCTGAGCAGGGTCCAGCAGAGCCCACTCTTCCCTGGAGAAATACACAACCACCTCCTCAAAGGTCACTGGCCCCTGAAGGAGCAAGGGTCTAACACTCAGTACCTGATGCCCCACTCCCACTATTTGTGGGGGAGAGGAGCCAATCAAATGCAAGCTCTGGGCGGATCACAGTCAGAATCCCACCTCCACCCCACTCAGAGCATCCTGGAAACACCAGGTTAAGGGGATGAATACAGAGCCCCTTGTCTCTCCCAGCAGATCCATCACATGCCTACTAGCCACAGACCGATACAGGAGATGGAGCCCCTAGCAGGGACCAGGGAGAGCTCCCTCGTAGGAAGCCCAACACCCTCCTCATTGTGAGGAGCTGGATATGAAGGGAGGGGAATCTCCCCTAAACCTCACTAGTGGGTGCCCCCTTCATATCTCACAGCAGCCGCTGGTTAGTCAGGTCAGGCTCCAGCACTGGGAGTCTGGTCAGTTTTCCTAGCCCCATGTAGGAGGGTTATTTTCTGTTTCACAAATTAGGGTATTTCCACCTCCTAATCTCATGGGTCTGTTACTAGAATCTGGGCCATTCATTAAACTCCCCCCAGCAGGTTTGTCACAAGCTGTCCTCCTCCCTTCCCCACCTTGTGCATTTCCTGCCCCGCTCCAAACCAGACTGTGCAAATCTTCCCATCTCCAGTGTATTTGCTGTCGCTGTCCCTCTCCCTCCTGCAGGAACCCACCAGCAACCCCCCGACAATCCCTACCTGAACAGGCTCCTCTGCAGCCATTTCTCTCCCCTGTCCCATGGCAGGATGGGATGAGCTGGAATGAAACTTGGACGTCATTCTGCAGCCTGGGAGGGTGAGAAGGGCAGTTGTGGGGGTTACAGAACAGGCTTTAGTTAATTTCACAGGACAATTCCCCCAGGCCCTTTCCCTGCAGGCAGACATCCTAGATTCTGCCATCCTGGGAAAATGCTCAATCTCTTTATTACAGCGTGGAGCTGGCCCCTCCTGCCGGGCTAAACCCAGAGAGAGATTTTTAACCTTCCTTCTCCCTCCCTCCATCCCATAACAAAGTCTCAGAACACAACGCTAGAAAACAGCAGAACCAAACGAGTCACTGTGGGGGATTCCCTCAGACACTGACCCCCGGGCAGTCACACCCCAGCAGGGGGAATATAGAGTCAGGAACTGGCTTTTCACAAATTAGGGTATTTCCACCTCCTAATCTCATGGGTCTGTTCCTAGAATCTGGGGCATTCATTAAACTCCCCCCAGCAGGAATGTCACAAGCTGTCCTCCTCCTTCCCCACCTTGTGCATTTCCTGCCCGGCTCCAAACCAGACTGTGCAAATCTTCCCATCTCCGATGTATTTGCTGTCCCTCTCCCTCCTGCAGGAACCCACCAGCAACCCCGACAATCCCTACCTGAACAGGCTCCTCTGCAGCCATTTCTCTTCCCTGTCCCTTGGCAGGATGGGATGAGCTGGAGTGAAACATGGACGTCATTCTGCAGCCTGGGAGGGTGAGAAGGGCAGTTGTGGGGTTACAGAACAGGCTTTAGTTAATTTCACAGGACGATTCTCCAAGGCCCTTTCCCTGCAGACAGACATCCTAGATTCTGCCATCCTGGGAAAATGCTCAATCTCTTTATTACAGTGTGGAGCTGGTCCCTCCTGCCAGGCTAAGCCCAGAGAGAGATTTTTAACCTTCCTTCTCCCTCCCCAATTGGATAACAAAGTCTCTGAACACAAGGCTGGAAAAGAGCAGAACCAAAGGAGTCACTGTGGGGGATTCCCTCGGACACTGACCCCTCGGCAGTCACACCCCAGCAGGGGGAATATGGAGTCAAGAACCAGCTTTTCCTCTGTCTGATCCTTTTCTTGTTCACTGGAAAGTGGTTCTGCCCAGGGATGCTGCAATACATGTGTCTGGGTGGACTAGAGAGCTGGAAATCTCTCCCCCCACTCATTTCTCCCACTGCCCCTTTCAGTCTCTCCTTCCCCTGTCCACTCTCCCTGCCCCTCTGGCTGGGACAGTCCCATTTCTGGGGGCTTTGCTCTCCCACGGCTGGATTTGCTCCTAGCAATTGCTAATGGGAGGAGAGGCTGTTTGTGTAGAGTCACTTTCTTGCCAGTCCCCAGCACTTTCTCAGAGGTCTTTCAGTTACCTGGACTCTGGTAGAATTTGTATTAACGGGGCCCAGGGCTGCCCCAAGGGGCTAGTACCAGCTGCAGAAAGTCATCACCTGGGCTGGGCAGCTATTAAATAACTAGAGGGAAAAGGGGGACTGTTTGATTGGATTTTATATTACAGTCCAATACATAAACATAGAGGATGGGAGTTTCCTGGGAGGAGACCTAAGACTGAGGGGTTACTGCCAGAGGCAGCACCCCAGGTAAAAGGGGCACCAGGTCCAGGGAGGGACATGGGGGGCCAGAGGACAGGCGGATCACCAGCCTGCAGAGGGTGCACGGGAGCTGGAATGAGCTAATTCCCAGAAGTCACCAGCAGGGGGTGCCGCAGGGATGAGTCCACTCATCTACATGGGATAACAAGGCTGGTGCATGTCAGTTTCCACTGATGAAATGACAGACGTCATATGAGCTTGCCTTGTTCAGTAGTGTGCTGGACAGGGAAAGATGCACATTTCTGGGGGAAGTCTGGGAACAGAGACTTTTCTGGGGTTTTCCTGTGCTGCACTGTAACTCCTGAGTCGCTGACTAGCAGCACTAAATACTGTGTAGCTGGGAGCGAGTTACATGCTGGAGACTGTGTGTTAACTGCCCAGGAGTGGCTGCTCTCACAGTAAAACGGAGTAAAAGTCACCCCAGCTTGGGAAACTGAGGGGACACAGCTGTTCAACACTCCAGATTGCACTGTGGTTAATGTCACAGACACTCAATTTCAAAGAGGCTCCTAAAACACAGAGAAAGTAAATCCATGTCCCAGAAATCCAAGACTCCAGAGAGAGGGCAAGTCTCCCTGCCACTGCTTCTTGCTGACGGAGAGGTCCAGAGACAATGAGAGAGTCCTGGGGAAGCTGGGGACAGTAACCATGGGCTGGTGGGGTTCAGCAGAGAAAGGGAACAGGAAGGGCAGGGACAGTACTGAATGCAGGATCTCAGCAGTACTGGATGTCAGGATAGCACATAGTGCAGCCCATTGGAAAACATAATCCCAACTAGACATATAAAATGATGAGGTGTAAATTAGCTGTTTCCACTCAAGAGAGAGATCTTGGAGTCATGGATAGTTCTCTGAAAACATCCACTCAATGTGCAGCGGCAGTCAAAAAGCGAACGGAATGCTGGGAATCATTAAGCAAGGGATAGAAAAGACAGAAAATATCATATTGCCTGTATACAAATCTATGGTGCACCCACATCTCGAATACGGCTGTAGGAGCTGGATTTTATAATGTACTGTGAGAATTTAATGTATGATTTGATTTCATCCTGTCAGCCACCCTGTTTGAATAGCAGAAAGGAATGACAGACCAGAACAATCCTTCTGACTGATTATGGTCACCTTTTGTTTTAGGATAAGTTACACTGTCTACTATGGTTTCCTCTATGTATTACAAATTAGGCACTCTAGTTAAATCTACATGTCTTTGTTTTAAGGTTTAGTAAATAAGAGACAGGATTCTCTATTGTGTCTATGTTAAGTAGATTAGAGAAACATTGAAGGCAAGGTTTCATTTGCAATGCTTTTTTGCTCGATATAAAACACTACTGTTTGTATTCTCAGTGGGTTTGTGTGAATGAGGATGTATGCATCAGGAAAAGAGAAGGTGTAAAGGCCATTGTTATAGCCAGAGTCAAGGAAGAAGGAGTCAAGAGACTTAAAGGACATCAAAGAATCAACAACGCGCATCCATAATGAAGGGCAGATTGATGACCCTGAGGTCAAGGCTGGCACCCCTGAGGACAATTGATTAAATCAGAACAAAAGGACAGGCTGACCCTCTCGAAGGTGCACTGGAATGTTTACACCAGTTAAGAAGTAACCGATCACAAACTGATACAGCAATGTATGGTGTGGGTCACTGGCATATTGGGGTGATGCAGAGACAGGGCAGAGCAGAGGTAGCATTGTGGGGCTGGCATGAACCGTATCTCTTCATTTCCCCTTCCAAGAACTGAGGGGACAGGAATCCTTACCCAGCGAGGTCACATTCTCATAGTTCTCCTGCATGACGTCTCTGTAGAGGGCTCTCTGAGCAGGGTCCAGCAGAGCCCACTCTTCCCTGGAGAAATACACAACCACCTCCTCAAAGGTCACTGGCCCCTGAAGGAGCAAGGGTCTAACACTCAGTACCTGATGCCCCACTCCCACTATTTGTGGGGGAGAGGAGCCAATCAAATGCAAGCTCTGGGCGGATCACAGTCAGAATCCCACCTCCACCCCACTCAGAGCATCCTGGAAACACCAGGTTAAGGGGATGAATACAGAGCCCCTTGTCTCTCCCAGCAGATCCATCACATGCCTACTAGCCACAGACCGATACAGGAGATGGAGCCCCTAGCAGGGACCAGGGAGAGCTCCCTCGTAGGAAGCCCAACACCCTCCTCATTGTGAGGAGCTGGATATGAAGGGAGGGGAATCTCCCCTAAACCTCACTAGTGGGTGCCCCCTTCATATCTCACAGCAGCCGCTGGTTAGTCAGGTCAGGCTCCAGCACTGGGAGTCTGGTCAGTTTTCCTAGCCCCATGTAGGAGGGTTATTTTCTGTTTCACAAATTAGGGTATTTCCACCTCCTAATCTCATGGGTCTGTTACTAGAATCTGGGCCATTCATTAAACTCCCCCCAGCAGGTTTGTCACAAGCTGTCCTCCCTTCCCCACCTTGTGCATTTCCTGCCCCGCTCCAAACCAGACTGTGCAAATCTTCCCATCTCCAGTGTATTTGCTGTCGCTGTCCCTCTCCCTCCTGCAGGAACCCACCAGCAACCCCCCGACAATCCCTACCTGAACAGGCTCCTCTGCAGCCATTTCTCTCCCCTGTCCCATGGCAGGATGGGATGAGCTGGAATGAAACTTGGACGTCATTCTGCAGCCTGGGAGGGTGAGAAGGGCAGTTGTGGGGGTTACAGAACAGGCTTTAGTTAATTTCACAGGACAATTCCCCCAGGCCCTTTCCCTGCAGGCAGACATCCTAGATTCTGCCATCCTGGGAAAATGCTCAATCTCTTTATTACAGCGTGGAGCTGGCCCCTCCTGCCGGGCTAAACCCAGAGAGAGATTTTTAACCTTCCTTCTCCCTCCCTCCATCCCATAACAAAGTCTCTGAACACAAGGCTAGAAAAGAGCAGAACCAAAGGAGTCACTGTGGGGGATTCCCTCAGACACTGACCCCCGGGCAGTCACACCCCAGCAGGGGGAATATAGAGTCAGGAACTGGCTTTTCACAAATTAGGGTATTTCCACCTCCTAATCTCATGGGTCTGTTCCTAGAATCTGGGGCATTCATTAAACTCCCCCCAGCAGGAATGTCACAAGCTGTCCTCCTCCCTTCCCCACCTTGTGCATTTCCTGCCCGGCTCCAAACCAGACTGTGCAAATCTTCCCATCTCCGATGTATTTGCTGTCCCTCTCCCTCCTGCAGGAACCCACCAGCAACCCCCCCGACAATCCCTACCTGAACAGGCTCCTCTGCAGCCATTTCTCTTCCCTGTCCCTTGGCAGGATGGGATGAGCTGGAGTGAAACATGGACGTCATTCTGCAGCCTGGGAGGGTGAGAAGGGCAGTTGTGGGGGTTACAGAACAGGCTTTAGTTAATTTCACAGGACGATTCTCCAAGGCCCTTTCCCTGCAGACAGACATCCTAGATTCTGCCATCCTGGGAAAATGCTCAATCTCTTTATTACAGTGTGGAGCTGGTCCCTCCTGCCAGGCTAAGCCCAGAGAGAGATTTTTAACCTTCCTTCTCCCTCCCCCAATTGGATAACAAAGTCTCTGAACACAAGGCTGGAAAAGAGCAGAACCAAAGGAGTCACTGTGGGGGATTCCCTCGGACACTGACCCCTCGGCAGTCACACCCCAGCAGGGGGAATATGGAGTCAAGAACCAGCTTTTCCTCTGTCTGATCCTTTTCTTGTTCACTGGAAAGTGGTTCTGCCCAGGGATGCTGCAATACATGTGTCTGGGTGGACTAGAGAGCTGGAAATCTCTCCCCCCACTCATTTCTCCCACTGCCCCTTTCAGTCTCTCCTTCCCCTGTCCACTCTCCCTGCCCCTCTGGCTGGGACAGTCCCATTTCTGGGGGCTTTGCTCTCCCACGGCTGGATTTGCTCCTAGCAATTGCTAATGGGAGGAGAGGCTGTTTGTGTAGAGTCACTTTCTTGCCAGTCCCCAGCACTTTCTCAGAGGTCTTTCAGTTACCTGGACTCTGGTAGAATTTGTATTAACGGGGCCCAGGGCTGCCCCAAGGGGCTAGTACCAGCTGCAGAAAGTCATCACCTGGGCTGGGCAGCTATTAAATAACTAGAGGGAAAAGGGGGACTGTTTGATTGGATTTTATATTACAGTCCAATACATAAACATAGAGGATGGGAGTTTCCTGGGGAGGGGAGACCCTAAGACTGAGGGGTTACTGCCAGAGGGCAGCACCCCAGGTAAAAGGGGCACCAGGTCCAGGGAGGGACATGGGGGGCCAGAGGACAGGCGGATCACCAGCCTGCAGAGGGTGCACGGGAGCTGGAATGAGCTAATTCCCAGAAGTCACCAGCAGGGGGTGCCGCAGGGATGAGTCCACTCATCTACATGGGATAACAAGCCCGGTGCATGTCAGTTTCCACCGATGAAATGACAGACGTCATATGAGCTTGCCTTGTTCAGTAGTGTGCTGGACAGGGAAAGATGCACATTTCTGGGGGAAGTCTGGGAACAGAGACTTTTCTGGGGTTTTCCTGTGCTGCACTGTAACTCCTGAGTCGCTGACTAGCAGCACTAAATACTGTGTAGCTGGGAGCGAGTTACATGCTGGAGACTGTGTGTTAACTGCCCAGGAGTGGCTGCTCTCACAGTAAAACGGAGTAAAAGTCACCCCAGCTTGGGAAACTGAGGGGACACAGCTGTTCAACACTCCAGATTGCACTGTGGTTAATGTCACAGACACTCAATTTCAAAGAGGCTCCTAAAACACAGAGAAAGTAAATCCATGTCCCAGAAATCCAAGACTCCAGAGAGAGGGCAAGTCTCCCTGCCACTGCTTCTTGCTGACGGAGAGGTCCAGAGACAATGAGAGAGTCCTGGGGAAGCTGGGGACAGTAACCATGGGCTGGTGGGGTTCAGCAGAGAAAGGGAACAGGAAGGGCAGGGACAGTACTGAATGCAGGATCTCAGCAGTACTGGATGTCAGGATAGCACATAGTGCAGCCCATTGGAAAACATAATCCCAACTAGACATATAAAATGATGAGGTGTAAATTAGCTGTTTCCACTCAAGAGAGAGATCTTGGAGTCATGGATAGTTCTCTGAAAACATCCACTCAATGTGCAGCGGCAGTCAAAAGCGAACGGAATGCTGGGAATCATTAAGCAAGGGATAGAAAAGACAGAAAATATCATATTGCCTGTATACAAATCTATGGTGCACCCACATCTCGAATACGGCTGTAGGAGCTGGATTTTATAATGTACTGTGAGAATTTAATGTATGATTTGATTTCATCCTGTCAGCCACCCTGTTTGAATAGCAGAAAGGAATGACAGACCAGAACAATCCTTCTGACTGATTATGGTCACCTTTTGTTTTAGGATAAGTTACACTGTCTACTATGGTTTCCTCTATGTATTACAAATTAGGCACTCTAGTTAAATCTACATGTCTTTGTTTTAAGGTTTAGTAAATAAGAGACAGGATTCTCTATTGTGTCTATGTTAAGTAGATTAGAGAAACATTGAAGGCAAGGTTTCATTTGCAATGCTTTTTTGCTCGATATAAAACACTACTGTTTGTATTCTCAGTGGGTTTGTGTGAATGAGGATGTATGCATCAGGAAAAGAGAAGGTGTAAAGGCCATTGTTATAGCCAGAGTCAAGGAAGAAGGAGTCAAGAGACTTAAAGGACATCAAAGAATCAACAACGCGCATCCATAATGAAGGGCAGATTGATGACCCTGAGGTCAAGGCTGGCACCCCTGAGGACAATTGATTAAATCAGAACAAAAGGACAGGCTGACCCTCTCGAAGGTGCACTGGAATGTTTACACCAGTTAAGAAGTAACCGATCACAAACTGATACAGCAATGTATGGTGTGGGTCACTGGCATATTGGGGTGATGCAGAGACAGGGCAGAGCAGAGGTAGCATTGTGGGGCTGGCATGAACCGTATCTCTTCATTTCCCCTTCCAAGAACTGAGGGGACAGGAATCCTTACCCAGCGAGGTCACATTCTCATAGTTCTCCTGCATGACGTCTCTGTAGAGGGCTCTCTGAGCAGGGTCCAGCAGAGCCCACTCTTCCTGGAGAAATACACAACCACCTCCTCAAGGTCACTGGCCCCTGAAGGAGCAAGGGTCTAACACTCAGTACCTGATGCCCCACTCCCACTATTTGTGGGGGAGAGGAGCCAATCAAATGCAAGCTCTGGGCGGATCACAGTCAGAATCCCACCTCCACCCCACTCAGAGCATCCTGGAAACACCAGGTTAAGGGGATGAATACAGAGCCCCTTGTCTCTCCCAGCAGATCCATCACATGCCTACTAGCCACAGACCGATACAGGAGATGGAGCCCCTAGCAGGGACCAGGGAGAGCTCCCTCGTAGGAAGCCCAACACCCTCCTCATTGTGAGGAGCTGGATATGAAGGGAGGGGAATCTCCCCTAAACCTCACTAGTGGGTGCCCCCTTCATATCTCACAGCAGCCGCTGGTTAGTCAGGTCAGGCTCCAGCACTGGGAGTCTGGTCAGTTTTCCTAGCCCCATGTAGGAGGGTTATTTTCTGTTTCACAAATTAGGGTATTTCCACCTCCTAATCTCATGGGTCTGTTACTAGAATCTGGGCCATTCATTAAACTCCCCCCAGCAGGTTTGTCACAAGCTGTCCTCCTCCCTTCCCCACCTTGTGCATTTCCTGCCCCGCTCCAAACCAGACTGTGCAAATCTTCCCATCTCCAGTGTATTTGCTGTCGCTGTCCCTCTCCCTCCTGCAGGAACCCACCAGCAACCCCCCGACAATCCCTACCTGAACAGGCTCCTCTGCAGCCATTTCTCTCCCCTGTCCCATGGCAGGATGGGATGAGCTGGAATGAAACTTGGACGTCATTCTGCAGCCTGGGAGGGTGAGAAGGGCAGTTGTGGGGGTTACAGAACAGGCTTTAGTTAATTTCACAGGACAATTCCCCCAGGCCCTTTCCCTGCAGGCAGACATCCTAGATTCTGCCATCCTGGGAAAATGCTCAATCTCTTTATTACAGCGTGGAGCTGGCCCCTCCTGCCGGGCTAAACCCACAGAGAGATTTTTAACCTTCCTTCTCCCTCCCTCCATCCCATAACAAAGTCTCTGAACACAAGGCTAGAAAAGAGCAGAACCAAAGGAGTCACTGTGGGGGATTCCCTCAGACACTGACCCCCGGGCAGTCACACCCCAGCAGGGGGAATATAGAGTCAGGAACTGGCTTTTCCTCTGACTAATCCTTTGCTTGTTCACTGGAAAGTGGTTCTGCCCAGGGATGCTGCAATACATGTGTCTGGGTGGACTAGAGAGCTGGAAATCTCTTCCCCCGCCCACTCATTTCTCCCACTGCCCCTTTCAGTCTCTCCTTCCCCTGTCCTCTCTCCCTGCTCCTCTGGCTGGGACAGTCCCATTCCTGGGGACTTTGCTCTCCCATGGCTGGATTTGCTTCTGGCAATTGCTAATGGGAGGAGAAATGACGAGGGGCTGTTTGTGCAGAGTCACTTTCTTGCCAGTCCCCAGCACTTTCCCTGAGGTCTGTCTGTTACCTGGAGTCTGGTAGAATTTGTATTAACAGAGCCCAGGGCTGCCCCAAGGGGTTAGTAGCAGCTGGAGAAAGTCATCCCCTGGGCAGGGCAGAGAAGCAGCTTTAATTAAGGTCACATCCCAGCAGAGAGTCCCTGCTGGGGGAGCAGCAGCTGCTAAGCCTGGTCTCCCAGATCACAATGGAGGCTGCAGCGTCTGACCCAGGAAGCTGAACCCCAATATCCTGAGCAGAGAGGGACAGAGCGTTTGAGCAGCTTCCCTCCTTTAGCTCTCTGGGGAGAGCAGCTAATGAGAGCCCCTCCTCACAGGGAGAACTGCTGACCTCAGTCGCCCCATTGTCCATCCGGAGTCACTCCTTGTCTTTCCATGCAGTGACTCTGGATTAACAATGGCCTCAATGAAACCAGATTTCAGAAAGAAGGAGTCCAGAATGCTTGTGGAAGAGACCATTGTGTGGCATTTCTAGCCCCCTTTCCACCTCCAAGATCTAGGACAAGGACTGGGTGGGGGAGGGGCATGAATATTCCCTGCGGGACCAGAAGTTCCTGCAGTTTTCAAGAGGGGAGAAAAGAGAAATCTGTGATTTCACCTGACAGTGTTTGGTAAGTGGATAGAAAGTTACCAGGGTGAGTGGGCCTGGCTGGGGGCTGCCTGGCCGCGCTTGGAGCCAGGATTGTGGCACAAACTGATCCGGGAGCAGGATCAGGGTTAGCAGCAGCCCCCAGACACCCCCCAGTGCCCAGACCCCACAGCCGGGGCCCCAGACACCCCCACAGCCCCAGCCAGGGACCTGCCAGATCTTCCCTGGCCCCCAGAGCCCCTGGCCAGGGGCCCCAGACACCCCCAGAGCCCCCCCAGCCCCAGGGAGAGCTGGACACTGGCGAAGGGGAGAGAAAATGGGGCACAATCGGGGGGGGGACAGGGAACTTCTCAGGGGTTGGGGGAGGGGGGGTCACCCTGGGGGCTGCTCGTGGCTCTAGGGAGAAAGGGGGCAGGGCAGGGGCGGGGTCCCCACGGGGCAGCAGTAAATCCGAGGGTCTCAGCCCCCTTTCTCTCCCCGCTCCTCGGGGGTCACCGGCTCCCCCCCCCCCGGCCATGTCCGGGCTGCACCGACACTTCCCCCCCGCCCCGGGGAACCACGTGACTCTGCCCCGGGGAACCTGGGAGAAGCCTCGGAGCCGCCTCGGGGGGGGAGGGGGAGTGAGTCGGGGTTGCGGGGGGGGGTCATTGGGGAGGGAAATTCGAACTGTTTTGTGCAGCCAGGAAATTCCCCGGGGGGGGGGGTCAGTTCACTGAATCCTCCCGTGTTTGTGCCACGTCCTCCCACGTACAAAGTCTGTCAAGTGTTTCCCCTTTTCTCTCGTTATCACACGGGGCTATAAAATCCAGGGAGATCCCCCCCCCCAGGGATCAGCGCTCTGATCTCCCCCCATAGTGCCCTGGTCTCCCCACACTTCTCAAGTGTCCATTGAAAATCTCTCCCAGGGGGGGTTCCCCCCCCCCGTTTTACCTGCTGCGATTTGTCCTTGTCCGGGTGGGAAATTGTTGCCCTGGGTCAGTCCCCAGCACGTGGCTGCCCCTGGCGGCGGGGGGGGTGGTGAGATGCCGGTTCTCTGCCGGGGGGGATGGGAGGGGCACGTGTCCCCCGTGGGGGCTGCCCGGACCCCGGTTTCCCAATCCCAGTTACTGCCCCCAACTCCCAACACAGCCACCAGCCACCTGCCCATCCCCCACTGCTGCCCCCTTCCCTCCTCCAAGGACCTGCCAGCTCCCCCCCCCCCCCGCCCCTAACTACCAAGACCGTTTCCCTCAGCCCCCAGTCACCTGCTCATCCCCACTGCTGCCCCCTTCCTTTATCCACGGAGCCTTCCAGCTCCCCCCCTCTTAAATCAGCTCCTCAAAGGGCTCCCTGCTGCCCATGGGAATGGTGGCAGAGGGAGGTGCCATCACTTTGTGTTTATGTATTGGATAGTCTCATAAAATCCAGTCAAACAGCACCCCTTTTCCCTCTAGTTATTTAATAGCAACATAAAATCCCCCCAGATCTTGGTGTTTTTCTCTCGTGTTGTCAATTGCTTACCTTGTTACACGTTTATCCCCTAAACATTTGCTCCACTTCCCTTTAGTTGTCTATTTCTAAGTGAATATCCCCAGAGATTTTTTCCTTGTCTCTCTAATGATAAAATAAAAGGAAATCTGAGATTTACACCTTTCCTCAGATTCTTAAACATGGATAAAAATGTTTGCAAATGTTGCCCATTTCTGCTCTATTCATTTATCAAATATTGATGTGAAATACACTCAGATTTTACCTCATACCAACAACTGATATAAAATCCCTCCGATTTTACACTTTCTTCTCTATAATTGGCAAAAATGGATCCAAAATCGCTCAGATTTCCACCCTTTCTCTTTCATTTCTGAACATTGATCTCAAAGCCCAGGATTTCCCTCTTTCTACATCATTATCAAATATCAATTAAAAATCCTGTCGGGTTCGGGCTGTTCCCCATGTCTCTAAATCCCAGCAACTTCTCCTTCCTTGGAGGGGACCTGTTGCCCTGAGTCATTGTCCATCCTGGAGGTCGCAGGGGGTTAAATTGCCCAGTGATCATCTGTCCCCTCTCCTTTGAGAATCATTTGTTCCTCCTTTATCTCTGTTAAAATGTTTGCTGATGAAAGAGACCAGACACACATTTAATACCCATCAAAGCCAGAGGCCTCCCCCTGTTTGGGGGATCGGTGGTTCCCAGCTGGTAACGGGAGAATTGGCTGGACCCTTTTCTTTTCTCCATCTGGCATGGGATGAGGAGGTCACTGAGTGCAGTGTGGGTCCAGAAGTATCCCAAAGCCCATGATAAATGGTCTCTGGAAGGGGCTGCTTCCCACATTGCTAAGATGTAGCCACCTCTGGGGTGGATCCATGGTGACCATTATTTGCTAGTGACAGGGCATGGACATGTCTTACCTTTCTGCTGAAGGGCAGGCGGGGGTCCTAGGCAGGCAGTGAGTTCCCAATTGGGGTCCCTGGCTGGTGGGGGCTCTTGGTGGGGGGAACCCTTTGGGATTCCTAGCCTGGCAGTGAAGATCTGGTGGGGGTTCTCTGGCTGGTGGGGCTCTGAGGGGTATCTGGGGTCTCTGGCCAGAGATTCTGGGGGTTGGGTCCCAGGGAACATATGGTGGGACCCTGGCTGGGGGGTCTGGATTCTGGGTACTGGGGGGTGTTTGGAGGCCCCTGGATGGAGGCTCTGGGGGCTGCTACTAACCATGCTCCTTCTATCTCATCAGCTTGTGCCAGAATCCTGGCTCCAAGCACTTCCTGGCATTCCCCAGGCAGGCCCAGTCACCATGATAACTTTCTAGCCACTTATCAAACACTGTGAGGTGAAGTGACAGATTTTGCTTTTCTCTTCTCTTGAAAACTGCAGGAACTTCTGGTTTCATAGAGAAAATTCCTGCCCTGATTCCTTGTCCTAGATCTGGGGGGTGAGGGAGGTGGGAAGGGGTTTATCACTATCTTCCACAGCATTCTGGACTCATTCTTTCTGAAATCTGGATTCATTGAGAACATTGTTAATCCAGAGTCACTGTATGGAAAGACAGGGAGTGACTCCAGATGGACAGTGGGGCAAATGAGATTCTCCCTATGAAGAGGGGCTCTCATTAGCAGCTCTCCCCAGAGAGCTAAAGGAGGGAAGCTGCTCAAACGCTCTGTCCCTCTCTGCTCAGGACATTGGGGTTCAGCTTCCTGGGTCAGACGCTGCAGCCTCCATTGTGATCTGGGAGACCAGGCTTAGCAGCTGCTGCTCCCCCAGCGGGGTTCTGTGCTGGGAAGTGACCTGAATTAAAGCTGCTTCTCTGCCCAGTCCAGGTGATGACTTTCTGCAGCTGGTACTAGCAGCCCTGGGCTTTGTTAATACAAATTCTGAGCCACAGACTCCAGGTAACAGACAGACCTCAGAGAAAGTGCTGGGGACTGGCAAGAAAGTGACTCTGCACAAACAGCACCCCCCCTCACCCCCCAATATCTCCTCTCATTAGTAGTTGCCAAGAGAAAATCTAGCCATGGGAGAGCAAAGAGCCAGGAATGGGCTTTCCCAGCCAGAGGGGCAGGGAGAGAGGACTGGGGAAGGAGAGACTGAAAGGGGCAGTGGGAGAAATGAGCGGGGGGAGAGATTTTCAGCCCTCTAGTCCACCAGACACATGTATTGCAACATCCCTGGGCAGAACCACTTTCCAGTGAACAAGAAAAGGATCAGACAGAGGAAAAAAGTCTTCCAGACTCCATATTCCCCCTGCTGGGGTGTGGCTGCCGTGGGGTCAGTGTCCGAGGGAATCCCCCACAGTGAGTCCTTTGGTTCTGCTCTTTTCTAGCCTTGTGTTCAGAGACAAAGGGCAGGTCTATGCTACCACCGGATCGGCAGGTAGCTCTCTCCCATCAACTCCAGTACTCCACTGCCTCAAGGGGCGAATGCGGAGTCGATGGGTTAGCAGCAGCAGCAGTCGGATGCTGCAGTAAGTCGATCTAAGTAAGCTGACTTCACCTACGCTATTCTCATAGCTGAAGTTGCGTATCTTAGATCAACCTCCACCTCCAGTGTAGACCTGGGTTTTGTTATGGGATGGGGGGAGGGAGAAGGGAGGTTAAAAATCTCTGGGCTTAGCCTGACAGAAGAGGCCAGGTCTACACTGTAATAAAGAGATTGAGCATTTCTCAGCATGGCAGAATCTAGGATGTCTGTCTGCAGGGAAAGGGCCTGGGGGAATCGTGATGTGAAACTAACTAAAACCTGTTCTGTAACCCCCACAACTGCCCTTCTCACCCTGCCAGGCTGCAGAATGACGTCCATGTTTCGCTCCAGCTCATCCCATCCTCCCACGGGATAGGGGAGAGAAATGGCTGCAGTGGAGTCAGCTAAGGTAGGGATTATCGGGGGGTTGCTGGTGGGTTCCTGCAGGAGGGAGAGGGACAGCAAGTACACCAGAGATGGGAAGGTTTGCCTAGTCTGGTTTGGAGGTTGGAGCAGGGCAGGAAATGCACAGGTTGGGAAAGGGAGAATGACAGATTGTGGGAAACCTGCTGGGAGTTGTTTAATAAATGGCTTAGACTCTAGGAGCAGACCCATGAGATGAGGAGGTTGAAATGCCCTCAATTCTGGAACAGAAAATAACCCACCTACATGGGGCTAGGAAAACTGACCAGACTCCCAGTGCTGGAGCCTGACCCGACTAACCAGCGGCTGCTGTGAGATATGAAGGGGGCACCCACCAGTGAGGGTTAGGGGAGATTCCCCTCCCTTCATATCCAGCTCCTCACAATGAGGAGAGTGTTGGGCTTCCTACCACCGAACTCTCCCTGGTCCCTGCTAGAAGCTCCATCTGTATCAGTCTGTGGCTAGTAGGTGTGTGATGGATCTGCTGGGAGAGACAAGGGGCTCTTGCTTCATCCCCTCACCCTGGTGTTTCCAGGATTCTCTGAGTGGGGTGGGGGTGGGACTCTGTTGACTATCATCCACAGAGCTTCCATTTGATTGAAAGTGTGAGTGGTGCAGCAGGTACTGAGTGCTGGACCCTTGCTCTTTCAGGGGCCATTGACCTTCGAGGAGGTGGCTGTGTATTTCACCAGGGAAGAGGGGGCTCTGCTGGACCCCACTCAGAGAGCCCTCTACAGAGACGTCATGCAGGAGAACTCTGAGAATGTGACCTCACTGGGTAAGGATTCCCATCCCCTCGGTTCTTGGAAGGGGAAATGAAGAGAGATGGTTCATGCCACCCCCCAATGACATCCCTACTCTGCCCTGTTTCTGCATCACTGCAATATGCCAGTGACACACACACTGCCACAGACCGTCCCCTGCTGCAGAACACTTTGGGAACAGCACACAGGAGCCGTATCACACAGTGTCAAATATCTCCTGTTTGCTCAAGTAAAACTGGGGTTTAGGTCCAGCATAACGTAAGAACATAAGAATGTCCGTACTGGGTCAGAGCAAAGGTCCATCTAGCCCAGTATCCTGTCCACTGACACTGGCCAACTCGAGGTGCCCTGGAGTGAGTGAACCCAACAGGCAATCACCAAGTGATCTCTCCCCTGCCATCCATCACCCTCCTCTGACAGACGGAGGCTAGGGACACCATTCCTTACCCGTCCTGGCTAATAGCTATTAATGGAGTTAACCTCCATGAATTTATCCAGTTCTCTTTTTAACCCTGTTATAGTCCTAGCCTTCACAACCTCCTCAGGCAAGGAGTTCCACAGGTTGACTGTGTGTTGTGTGAAGAAATACTTCCTTTTGTTTGTTCTAAACCTGCTGCCTATTAATTTCATTTGGTGATTCCTAGTCCTTGTGTTATGAGGCATAAATAACACTTATTCACTTTCTCCACACCAGTCATGACATATAGACCTCTCTCATATCCCCCCTTTGTCTCTTTTCCAAGCTGAAAAGTCCCAGTCTTTTAATCTCGCCTCATACAGAAGTTGTTCCATATCCCTAATCATGTTTTTGTCCTTTTCTGAACATTTTCTAATTCCAATATATCTTCTTTGAGATGGGGAGACCACAGCTGCATGCAGAATTCAAGATGTGGGCATACCATGGGTACATAGAGAAGTGATATGATATTTTCTGTCTTATTATCTATCCCTGTCTTAATGATTCCCAACTTTTTGTTTGCTTTTTGACAGCCGCTGCACGTTGAGTGGATGTGTTCAGAGAACTATCCACAGTGACTCCGAAATCTCTCTTGAGTGGAAACAGATAATTTAGACCACACCATTTTATATGTCTGGTTGGGATTATGTTTTCCAATGGGCTGCACTATGTGCTATCCTGACATCCAGTAGTCCTGAGATCCTGCATTCAGTGATCTCCCTGCCCTTCCTGTTCCCTTTCTCCACTGAACCCCACCAGCCCATGGTTACTGTTCCCAGCTTCCCCAGGACTCTCTCATTGTCTCTGGTCCTCTCCGTCAGCAAGAAGCAGTGCCAGGGAGACTTGCCCTCTCTCTGGAGTCTTGGATTTCTGGGACATGGATTTACTTTCTCTGTGTTTTGGGAGCCTCTTTGAAATTGAGTGTCTGTGACATTAACCACAGTGCAATCTGGAGTGTTGAACAGCTGTGTCCCCTCAGTTCCCCAGGCTGGGGTGCCTTTTACACTGCTCTACTGTGAGAGCAGCCACTCCTGGGCAGGTAACACGCAGTCTCCAGTATGTAACTCGCTCCCAGCTACACAGTATTCAGTGCTGCTAGTCAGTGACTCACGAATTAGAGTACCCCATTGGAGAACCCCAGAACATTCTCTGTTCCCAGACTTCCCCCAGAAATGTGCATCTTGTCCTGTCCAGCACACTACAGAACAACGCAAGCTCATATGAAGTCTGTTATTTCATCAGTGGAAAATGACACGTGCCAACCTTGTCATTCCAAATGGAGTTTCCAACACACTTGAATCCAAACACACTGGTTAGGTAAAACAATAAAACAAAATTGTTAACTGCCGGAAAAAAATCTTTTCAGTGACTATGGGTAATGAGGCATAAAAGTCAGAATTGTTTACAAAAGAAATGCAAAGATAAAACACAAACTAACACCTAAGTTAACAAGCTAAAATGGATTCAAAGCAAATGTTCTCTCACCACGTGCTGAGACAGGCTGGTTTTCCTTTCAGCCAGGACTCCCCCTAACCTGCCCCTGCTGCCCAAGTTCAGTTCTTCAGGATTTGTCATGGGCAGAGGGAAAGGGGAGAGAGAGAGAGAGATATTTTCCTCACTTCTTTTTATAATTCAGTCCTTTCTATTAGAAACAACTTCAGTTCTCAGCTGAATCATGGTGCCAGGCTGTCTTCTCGTAGATATGAGTTTCAAGTGTCCCTGTGATGGAATGTAAATGTCTTCTTCACACCTTCCCCCTGCCAGCGAATGGCTGTTTGACCAGCGGTTTGCCTTGCTGTCTCTGAGGAACTGGTCTGTGGGTGTTCCCCAGAATTGTAACTTATTGTAATATCATACAGTAAAATCTCATAACTTTACATACAGTGTTACACATTTTAACAGGAGGATAATATTCAGTAGATTATGCAATTTCAAGTGATAGTTCACAAACCATACTGTGTACAAAATTGATCATAATTTTCCAGAAGAGTGAACATAGGATTACAGACTGACACAGGGCCTGTCTGTGTGTGTTCCCAGCAGATATGTGGCTATTTCAATCCCTCCTAAGCAGAGTGTTCTGCATCTTCAAGGACCTGGGCAGCTGGTTCTGGGAATTCACTGGTTTACTAAGTGTGACACTGTCTGGAACTGTGCGACACTTTATATTATTATTACTTTATTATTCCAATCTGATAAAATTGCAATGAATTGTGCTAGATATGCCATGTTAGGTGTCAGGGAAAATGTTATAATTTTCCAAGTATGATCATTTTGTTTGTATCACCTTTGTAGTATGAGCTATAGATACGTAGGGTATATCTGTATTCCAGACTGTGGACTGTGATTCTGGGTGACACACCCAGATCTATTGGCATCAGCACTGCCTACCCTGTTTGATGGTCCATCCAGGGTCATCAGCTGTACAATGAACCCACTGAAAGGATCAAGGGGATACACCTATTGACTCAGCAAGACATGCAGGGATATGCCTGTGTACTGAGACCACCAAGGCTTTTCCATGCCCTGTGCAGTGAAGCTTGTGTTTGGGACACAGGAAGTACAAGCCACATGGCAAAAGGAATGTAAAGGGCAGCTGCATCATCTCCATTTTGTCTTCAATCCCTCTTCCTGCCTCTGGAGCAACTTCTCTACAAACCGACATAGACCCCGACTCTGGGGGTGCTCTGCACCCACCAGGGAGCTCAGCTGTTGGCAACTGCCAATCCCCTATTTAGCATGCTCAGCAGCCCTCAGCAGCTCTTTGGCTGGCTGTGGCCAATCAGCTGTTTGGCGCCAACGCCCGCCTATCAGCTGTTTTCCCTGCAGCTGCTGTAGCTCCCAGCTCCACTGCAGCCGTGTGTGTGAGTCCTTTTAATTTTCAGGGCTTGGCAGCTTCTGGGCTAGGGGTGGGGTGGGCAGCCTCGCGGCAGAGGGCTGGGGGGAGACGGCTGGGCAGCTTCTCGGCTTGCCCCAGGGGGCTGATGGGAGCAGTACGGACTGGGGGGGAGTTTCTCAAGGAGTGAGCCAGCCATTCTCAGCCCACCCTGGTGTCTCCCCCAGGACCTGTGCTTCCCCCTCCAGCCAGGAGAAACCAGCGGTGGGCCCCTTAGTGCTGGGCAGGGGACAAACCAAAAGACAGTGCTCCTTTAAGAAAAGCTTGCCCTGGTGTCTGATGAGTGAACTTGGCCTGAGGCCAGCTGCTCGCCCCCTCCCCGTGCTCCAGCCGGGTGCACCCAGCCATGGCCAAAGGGGAGAGGGGCTTCACTGCAGCCCTAGCCCCAGGTGCAGATGAGCAGCACCCCTTCCCCGCCCAGACCCTGCCTTTGCCCAGACTCCTCCCATGGGGGCTCTGGGAGCTCCCAGCCCCTACGGCTCTGACCCAGGTCCCAGGGCTCTGCATCCATTCCCCCATGTGTGGGGGGACAAGAGGGGCCAACACACCACCAGTGCTTCTAGCCGCATCCTCCCCGTGGGCTCTTCTCCATGGCCGGCTCTCATGCCTGGGAAAGTAACGCTTGCCCCCCTCAAAGCTGTCTCCCCCTCCCCTGCCCAGAGCAAGCTTGGCTGAGGGGCTTTTCCTCCCCGAGAGGAAGTTTATCCCTTCCCGCACTGACCAGCATCTGCATCAGGAAAGATTGATTTCCTTCCCCTGGATCCATCCACCCCCCATCTCCTCTTCCCTGGGAGCTGCATTCACCCCCCTGTATGAGCTTCAAGGCAGGAGACACGGCCCTGCTTCACCTTGGGATGCCTGAGCTTGTCTTCCTTCAGGGTGCTGGGCTGCTGCAGCCCGGGGGAGGAAGCAACCCCTCCCCCTGCCTTTGGCCATGATCCCATCAGGCTCCCGCCCACAATGTTGCAGAGCGGGTGAGGGAGTCAGCGAGCGAGCTTCAAAGTGGGGGTGGGCTGCAGCCTGGGGCACTGGGAGGAGCTGGAGTGACACAGCAGCCCATACAGCCGGATGAATAAATGGGCCATTTCGATGCTGGGCTGTTGAATTAAATTTCTCTCTCTGGCTCAGGGTGGGCAGTTCCTGGGCTGGCCACAGTGGGTGGGGCTTGGGGAAGACAGAGCTGCTTTGAGTGCGTGGGTGGGAGCGGGCACTAAACAGGCACCAGGAGGTGGGGAGCAGAAAGAGAGAGATGGGAAAAGGGTCCCAGGTAGAGAACAAGAACTGAGAAACATCAGGAAGGGGAGATACCAGTTATAGACACACTTTCAATGAGTACACTGGAAGTGTATAAATATGCTGAAAATAGCCTCCCCTCAAAACTGGCAGAGCCCCCCTCCAGCACAAGAACCCTCGCCCCACGGCAGGAAGGGGTGCAAAGGAGGAGCGGTAGGTGGGAGGCATTTAGGCAGGGGTCGGTAAGGAGGCGGCATTCAGGAGAGTCTAGGGAGATGGGGCAGGAAGAAGTACAGTGGGGGCGGGGCTTTGGAGAAGGGGGCGAAGCCAGGATGGGGCACCCACCGGCAAAACCAAAAGTCAGCACCTGTGCAAACAGAAGCCTTGAACAAAGGACTGGATGACCCATCCAAGCTGTGGCTGTGTTCCAAACAGACTTTCAAGCCGGCAACTTACCAATACTGCTAAGAACCTGATATATAGATTTCTGAATGTATCTGACTCCTTTCCCATTTAACAACTTTCTTTCTGTTTCTGGTTCCTTTCTCTTTCTTATCTAAACTTTTAGTTTAGATGCTAAAGTATTGTCTGGCATCATGGTATTTTTGGTAAGATCCAAACCCATACTGACTTGGTAACGTGGCTGACCCTTTGGGGTCAAAAGAACATTTTGTTTATGTGCGCAGAGTTTTTAAATAACCTCTCACTGTACCGGACCTAGGTGCTGATTGGGAGTCAGAGAAGTGCAATGCAATAAAGGGGGCCGTGTGATTTCTTTTTTCAGCTTCTCAATAACCCGTGGGGGGGATCAGAAGCACAGTTTGTGTCTGGTCAGTGAGTTTAACTTCAGTGTTAACCACCAGTTTGGGGAGCATCTGCTCACCCTTTTTCAACCTGCCCTGCCCCAGGCACACCAGGTCACACTAAGCACTGAAGATAAATTAATAGAATGTTTTTTATGACCAAGTCTTCAGAAATCCACTGAACTCCTTTTGTTTTCTTTTATCTGAGCAGGGTTTCCAGTTTCCCAACCTGATGTGATCTCCCAGCTGGAACAAGGGGAAGAGCCATGGGTCCCAGACCTCCAGGGTTCAGAGGAAATAGAGATCCTGAGAGCTCCCTGCACAGGTGAGGAAACATTAAAGCAACTCAGAATCTGTAAGTGCCTGAAGGAAACATCTGGGATGCCCTACAAAGCCCTTGGGAGGTCTCTCAGTTCATTATTGTCCCTAGCAGGGGTCGTATCCTCAGGGTAAATATAGCTCATGGCTTCCTGTAGATCCTAGCAGACACCAGACAGTAGCTTCCTCCCTTCCCCCTGTGAATTTGGATGGGATGTGGAGGCTGAATTGATCCCCTCCTCTCTCCTGTTTGGGAGAAGAGTTTGGGGGAGTTCAGTTCTTGATTTTTATTTGACTTCCCTTCCGCACTTGTTTTGGTTTGGCCTTCCCCTTTCCATCCCTGTCTGAGGTTTCTGTCTCTATCGCAGCAGGTGACGCAATGGTATGTGAGAAAGAGGAGCAGAATTCTCAGCAGGAAAATGTTGAGCAAGTGGATAAACACAGAGAATTATCGCAAAGATCGAAAAGAAATCTGTCGAAGAGTCATGAGCAGGGAAGATCCTGTGAGATTCAGCACACACCAGAAAGAGAGCAGGGAAACCAGCCAGGAGAGAAAATGGGTAAATTTATTTCCTGTCGGGGAACTCAGAAGAGCATCAAGGAAACCACAACACAGCAGGAAATCCTCATGGGAAAGAGGGAAAATACATGCACTGAGTGTGGGAAAAACTTCACTCGAAGATCAACCCTTTCTGCTCATCAGAGAATCCACACAGGGGAGCGGCCCTATAAATGCCATGAGTGTGGAAAATGCTTCACTGTAAGATCAGCACTTTCTGATCATCAGAGAATACACACAGGAGAGAGACCCAATGAATGCAGTGAGTGTGGAAGAACTTCACTCGCAGCTCAAACCTTATTGCCCATCAAAGAATCCACACTGGGGAGCGGCCCTATAAATGCAGTGAGTGTGGGAAAACCTTCTATTGCCACTCAAAGCTTATTGCCCATCAAAGAATCCACACAGAGGAGTGGCCCTATAAATGCAGTGAGTGTGGGAAATACTTCACTGAGAGCTCAGCCCTTTCTGCACATCAGAGAATCCACATGGGGAAGACGCCCTTTGAATGCCATGAGTGTGGGAAAATCTTCAGTCGCAGCTCACACCTCATTAGACATCAGACAGTCCACACAGGGCAGAGGCCCTATGAATGCAGTGAGTGTGGGAAAACCTTCAGTCGCAGTTCACACCTTATTAGACATCAGACAGTCCACACAGGGGAGAGGCCCTATGAATGCAGTGAGTGTGGGAAAACTTTCAGTTTCAGCTCACATCTTATTAGGCATCAGATAGTCCACACAGCGGAGAGCCCCTATGAATGCAGTGAGTGTGGGAAAACCTTCAATCGCAGCTTGCACCTTATTAGGCATCAGAGATTCCACACGGGAGAGCCCCTTTGAATGCAGTGAGTGTGGGAAAACCTTCAGTTGCAGCTGGAACCTTATTAGGCATCAGAAAATCCACACAAGTGAGAGAACCTATGAAAGTGAGTGTGGGAAAACCTTAGGGCCCAAAGAAATTTTGTCCAACTCCACTTCCTAGTTCAGTGTGTCTCATTACCGTTCCAGAGGATACCAGGGTTAGATTGAGAACAATCATCCTTCACCGTTTGGATGCAAAGAGAGAGTGCTTCATAGGACAGTCCTTCCCTGTGGATCCCAAACTGGCTGCCTGAGTGGGTAACAAGGACTTTCAGGCTGTAGAAATGATGGTAACCAATGAGGCAACAAATGTGTCAAGCTCCAATTTCAGACTTCTGGATACTCACATGCTGAGTCCTGATTCTAAGGTTTTGTGTCTGACGCTCTGGCTACACAATAAAGCTGATGTTGGTGCAGCTGTAGCACTGCTATTACAGAGGCTCTCCACCAATGGGAGAAATCTCTTCCCTAGGACTTTATTAGTCCAGCCCCCACAAGTGGCGGTGGCTATGTTGGCAGGCAAAGCTCTCCTGCTGATGTAGTGTTATTTCACAGGGGAGGAGGGTTTTGTAACTACATTTCTCACCTGTGTGTATTTTTCACACCCCTGAGAAATATAGTTACACCAATAAATGTCTTTAGTGTAGACTAGACCTTAGTTTTCTCTTGTTTTATGTATTTACATCACTTCTCTTTGAAAGATTAAAAAGTGTGACAAGAGAGTTATTTTTCCCCATGATGCAAACATTCCTATATAAGAAACCCTTCCACCAACACACATGGCAAAAGAGCCAGGGATATATGAACTCACATGTAGTGTAAGGAGTTCTGGTAGAAAACCTCCTCCAAAGGCTGAGATGGGAGAATGTGTGAGATAGAGTGTATGAGAATATTGGCCCAGTATAGATTTAAATTTTTTGTATTTCAGATAAACTTTGAAGCTAAGCAAAATACGTTCTATTTCTATTAAAAGGAAAACTACTCGAGGAGACAAGTTGTATAACTTTTTACCCACTTAGCCTGTAAGGGTCACTGAGTTCCCCACGTCTCTAATTTGCAAAGGAAAGGCCTGACATCTGTCATAGGATGTGTCTAACAGGTAGGAAAGCTGCAATTGTCAACCATCAATATCAAGGAAAAGGCTGCACTCCACTGCCTTTCATGTCTAAAAGCCGGCTAGAGGCTGATCTACAATGAAAAGCTATGTTGACATAGCCACATCTCTCAGGGGTGTGAAAAATCTACTCCACAGAGAAGTAGTTAATGTGAGCCCCAGTGTAGACAGGCTTGGGTTGGGTTGTCAGAAGAATACTTCCAGTGTTTGAAATGTAGACATAACCTTAGGGCTGGTCTACAGTATGTGGTTATTTTGGAATTAGCCGAGTTAATTCAAAATAAAACTGATTCCGTCTATATGCCCAAATCTTTTTTTTTTTTTTTAATTTAAAGGGCTCTTTAATCCGGTTTCTGTACTCCACCTCAGCAAGTGGAGTAGTGCTAAAATCGAGATTGCAGTTCCGAATTAGAGGTACTGTGGACACAATTTGACATTATTGGCATCCGGGAGCTATCCCAGAATGCTTCCTTGTGACCACTCTGGACAACACTCTCAACTCCGATGTACTTGCCAGGTAGGCAGTAAAAGCCCCGGGAACTTTTGAATTTCATTTCTTGTTTGGCCACTGTGGTGAGCTCATCAGCACAGGTGACCATCAGGACAATCCACCATGACAGGCGACCATGCAGAGTCCATCATCATGAGAGCCCACGCAGTCCTGGATTCACAGATGAGCTCCAGCATGGTCTGAATGGGAGGTACTGGATCTCATCGCATGTTGGGGAGACTCATCTCTTATGGGAAACACAAAAAAAGAAACACAAATACACCTCTACCCTGATATAACGCTGACCTCGGGAGCCAAAAAATCTTACTGTGTTATTGGTGAAACCGCGTTATATTGAACGTGCTTTGATCCACCGGAGTGCGCAGCCCCCGCACCCCACCCACCCCCGTTATATCTGAATTCATGTTATATTGGGTTGCATTATATTGGGTAGAGGTATATGTACGCTAAATTCTCCAGGGTCATGAGGGAAAGAGGCTACTCCAGGGACACAGAGCAGTGTCATGTAAAAATCAAGGAGCTCAAGCAAGCGTATCAAAAAGCTAGGGAGGCGAATGGGCTCTCTGGGTCACAGCCCCATACATGCTGCTTCTACCGTGAACTGCATGCAATTATGGGGGGTGATGCCACCACTACCCCACCACTGTCCATGGACACATGCAAGTTGGGAGTGTTGTACTCAAAGTACTATACAGGATCTTTTCAGGGGGATTAAGGCAAAACGCCACATTTATTAGTAATACAGGTATCAATTAATACTCTGATATGCATATGAGATATCTCACAGTCATGCATTCACACACACACACAGACACAAACACACTCCGTCTTGCTGCTGTTACCAACTAGTTGCTCCCCTTAACTGCACTGGCGAGGTGAGTTAGATGGGGGAGGGATGGAGCCGGGCTTCTGCCGATCCGGATCGATGCTCCGATGGTGACAAGACGAGACCCGGGTCCTTCTGCAAGACACCTCACATTTATAGCAGCTTCCCTCTTATGCAAATCTAGACCAGATTCAAAATCTGGATCTGTGTCCGTTGGTCTGTGTCCGTTGGTCTTTGTGCTGCTTTTCTCTGGGTGTTGTCCCAATGCTGCTCAAAGAGGGTGTTTTCTAAAGAAGGTGCTGGCTTCTAATCCCTGAGGCCGTCAATATGTCTGCTCTTCTTTGTTGGGCCCACTTGACAAGCTGTATTGTCCTTTGCTCCGGCTCCCATTCCCTCTGCAACTGTTGTAGCTGTCTGGAGGTGGGGGTCTTCCAAGCCTCACTCATTCACACCTCATTCAGTCAATAGGGCAATTGATTACAGAGTGGGGGGAAGATCTTATTCTACTTCTAGCAAAAAGGCACATGTTTCTTTTACTGTAACTATACTATGCTTAGGGGCTATAACATTTGATACAAAGTTTTCTACCAATTTTCTATATAGGGATCTAATACAAAGTTGTATGAAAACAGAGAGGCACAATGCCAAGTCATATGATATACAAAATAACATCATGCAAGATGCAATGTCATAAAGATACTTAATACAAAATAACACAATGCATCGTCATAAAGATTTATAGAGATTGTTAATACAGAGATTTCTCTACAGGAGTTGCAGGGAGAATGACTTTTTGGAGGATGAAGAGGAGAAGGAGGAGGACAGTGCACAAGCGACAAGTGGGGAATCCGTTTTCCCCTATCAAGGTTCCTCCCACTCTGAACTTTAGGGTACAGATGTGGGGACCTGAATGAAAGACCCCCTAAGTTTATTTACCAGCTTAGGTTAACAGTAAGGTGCCACCACCAAGTGTATTCCAAATCTTAGGGGAGAGCCACTTGGAACTCTGCCTTTCCCCAAATATCTCCCAAGTCCCTAACCTGTCCTTTCCTGGACAGCCTTGAGACTAATCCCCCCCCCCAAGTCCCTACACCCCTTTTCCTGGGTAGGCTTGAGAGTATACCCTCACCAATTAGTCCTGGCAAACCTGGTGGCTGAACTTGGTGACTTTGTCCTCACCCATAACTATTTCACAGTTGGGGACAATATATACCTTCATGTCAGCGGCACTGCTATGGGTACTCGCATGGCCCCACAGTATGCCAACATTTTTATGGGTGACTTAGAACAACGCGTCCTCAGCTCTTGTCCCGTAATGCCCCATCTCTACTTGCTCTGCACTGATGACATCTTCATCATCTGGACCCATGGAAGAGAAGCCCTTGAGGAATTCCACCAGGATTTCAACAATTTCCATCCCACCATCAACCTCAGCCTGGACCAATCCACACAAGAGCAGTATCAACAGGAAAGGGAAGCTGAGAGACTCTATGCACTGCAGCTTGCTGTGAATGGAGAGCTGGCTGCTAGAAGGGGGTGGCAGCGTGAATGGGGAACAAGTGTGCCCAAGGAGTAGAAAGCTTTGGCTCAGATAGCACCCTCAGAAGACTTCCCCAGACTGGTTTAGGGATGCCGGTGTGACCTCTCTTGGCAGCCCCCAAAGAAGGAACTGGGTGGACTAAATGGACAGTGCCCCTCTCTATCTGAAGCCTAGCAAGGGAGGTACGTGAATCCCACCAGAAGTTAAAATGGTAAGTAAGGGAGGGGAGGCTCTACTAGAGGGCCTGGGCAGCTTCAGATACAGCACAGGAGGATTTCCACTTCTGAGCCATGAAAATAGAAATTGACTTTTCCTTTCCAGATTTATCTAATATTCAGAAAGAGAATCTAGCACCTGCCTTCCAGATTTGAACACCCTCACAATTCAGGAGTGCTCAAGCTCAATTTGGGCAACTGTTATTTCATTTCTCCCAAATCAAATATGCTGATCCACTGTCATTTGCTGTAGAAAAGTAGGATACAATTGAGCAACAAATGCTGGGGTCTTCCCAGTGCTAACTAGGGCTGGAATTGCTATTTTCAACAGCCATTACCATTTTTTTGTTTTGTTTGTTTAAAAGGAAGACAGTGATATTGCACTGGCAAATTCCCATAGAAACAAAGAATGGAACAAAAGAATAATAAAGGCACCTCAACTTTTCCTCATTTAGGTAGGACAGTCTTATAAGCTGGATCCAAACATCTTCCAAACACACAAGCTGAAAATTGTTCCACTTTACTGCAGTTCTGTAACCATGCGGAACCAGTCCTGTCTGTGTTCTGTGCACATCCAAAATCCCTACTGAATGCAGAAGTGCCCTGCTTTTGTGAACATCCCACCTGATATGTTCAGCCCTTGTGAGCGAAGCAGGTTCTCATTTAGTAATTGGATGGGAAGTCTCTCAGAAAGCGTTAAGTGCTGTAGGAGGTGTTGCTTATTCACTAGGTGAAGTGAGACCTTCCTGTTACACTAGTAAACCAGTGCTGCACAGAATGCACTTTGCTCCTAGAGTCTAGAATGGGCCCTTTGCTTCTATACACAGCCCATTAAAGACAATGAAAAGACTCCCACTCACTTCAACAGGCTTTGGCCAGAACTGGTTATACACAGGGTAACTCCACTGTCTGCACAGGGTCCTGGTCCCACAGCGGAGGGGCTTGTGAGCTTGTTGCAGAGCTGCTGCTCAGGGATGGGAACCTCCTGGCACCCCAGCCTCCAAAATCACTCAGGCTGCACTTTCTGCATGACTAGGTGCTGGCTGAGGGGGCGTGGAATTGGTGGCCTCTGCTGCAGTGATGGGCAGCTCAGGTACTTAAAGCCATGGCCTAGAGGAGGGAAGTGCCTAACTCCAGAGTCTGCAGCTGCCTAGGGCCAGGGCTGAGGATTTAGAGTCCCTAGTGCTGCCGTTGCAAGGTTCAAGCATGCTCAGCCCTGGCATTGCCATCCCTCCTGCGGCTGGTAGCTGCAGCTGGCTAAGGCTGGCCTCTAGTAATTGGCCCCATGGCTGTAGCCAGAGAAGCTACAAGTGGCTCTGTGACTACTGGGGCCATTAAGCTAGAGCAGCTAAAGACACTGGAGTTAACCTCAAGGAACAGAGGTCACCAGTAGGACAGGAATGTCAGGGGGAGCAGGGAAAGAGGGAGCAGGTCAGGCTTGCAGAGGGAGCTTCCAGCTGGGTGGGAGCATGTCCAAAGTAGAAAGGAAACAAGCCTGGGGAGAGGTGGTGGTGACCAGGTAGCAGACTAGTATGTAGACGGGAGCAGAGGGAGAGAGGCTGGTGACTTCAGATTCCCAAGGGCTGTCCTGACTTTGGGGAGATGGTGTTTGCAGGTGGCTGGCTCACATGGCAGGATGGGGGCTGAGGGAGGGATCTGTCAGAACTGATCAGGTATCTGCTGGCTTTAGAACTCTGAGCTGAGACTAGGACCACATGCCGTGGCTGGTGACATAGGGGGTACTGGAGACATGGCTAGAGAGGGTCTAAATGAGGAAGGAGATACATCTGGGAAGTTTCCTTGGTCACTGTGAAAGTTCTACTCACTGTGGACACTGGTAAACCCATGTGGGTGTACAGCTCAATGAGAAAACCCGGGGGCTGAGGGAGATGTGTATTGCAATGCATATAGTCATGTAGGGGTGTGATCAAAATGAAAAATGTCTCTGAGGTTCAGTACTGGCTATACTATGGCACCAATGGCACTGCCCCACCAGGTCCACACTCGGAGCCCACAGTGACTACATAGGGGCCCATAAATATGTTTAGCGCCAGGGCTCAAAAAAGGTTAATCCAGCCCTGACTGCCCGAGCACTATTTCAGCCCCACATTTTTGGGTGGACCTGCCACAGTGGGAGCTGCAGAGCACTCCCCCCACCACCACACACACACATACACACCACCCCCCTCCTGGTGTTGGGAGGGGAACAGGAGAAAGGACAAAAGAAGCAAGAGAAGAAGAGAAAGGAGGAAGGGAGGGATGGATGGAGGAAAAGGTGAAACGAAAAGGACAAACCCTAATGTCCCCAGTGATTCTAGGGGACAAAATTCCAGGTGCAGAATAAAATTCAGCCTCCTTAAGCTCATGTTTTCCATGCCTAGAATTCAACTGTCACCTGATGGATCAGACTGAACAGGTTTCAAACCTTGAGGAGGCTCTTACCTTCTAAACAGGGACATCTGTTTTCCAGTAAAATCAGGAAAAGGGAAGGAGAAAACTTGAAAGAGGCCCCTCCTGGCGCTCAAGTACGTGAACCCGAATACTCTCTCAGTCCTCAAAGAGAGACCTGGAGAAGGAGACTTGCTGAAGCAAAGCCACAGGGTCTCTGAGGTTTCCCTGACCCCTCGCCCCTGTCCTGCCTGGCTGATGTCAGCATCTCTCTGTGAGGTCACCACCTCCCCACCATCTTTGACCAATAGTCTGAGGTCCTGCAAAAGGCCTTTGTGATGTCACTGCCACACCCCTCCATCGCTGTGCTAATGTCCTGCCCCTGGCCAGGCACTTTGGAGGTTTGAGCTACTCCCTGTGGATCACCCCACTCAAGGAGCGTTCGTTCTAGGAAGCAAGCCGGCTAGACAGGAAAACATCAGATGCTGCTCCCAATGCTACACTCAGTTTTTCAGAAATTAGTCGACTTTATGGCCAGAAGAGACCATTAGAGCATCTAATCTGACCCCCTGCATATCACAGGCCTCCTGTATGACACAATAGCTACTTTTGGGACAAACACATTCCAGAAAGGCAGCTAGTCTTCATTAAATGACATCAAGAGATGGAGAATCCACCACTTTCCTTGGTAGCTTGTTCCTGTGGTGAATCATCCTCGCTGTTGAATATTTGTGCCTTAGTTGTAATATGAATTTGTCTCTTTTCACGTTCCAGCCATTGGGTCTTGTTATGCCTTTCTCTGCTCGATTAAAGAGCCCTTTCATACCCAATCTTTTCTCTCCATTAAGGCACTTCAGCACTTCAATGAAATCACCTTTCAATCTTCTTTTGATAAGCTAAACAGGTTGAGCTCGTTCAATAGCTCACTAGAAGGCATTTTTCTCCAGCCCTCAGAACATTTCGTGGCTCTTTGCTGCCCCAGCTCCAATTTCACAACATCTTTTTCAAATGAGGACACCAAAACTGGAGGCAGTATTCCAGTATCAATCTCACTGATGCCGTGTCACCTCCTGTGACGTTATTGACATAATCTGTAACTATAGCTCACTGTTGCAACCACTCATATATTTGCAGCCAATATTGTAGAAAGATTGTCGTGTAAGGGGTCTATGGAGAGGTTCTGATTGGCTGATTATAATGATACTATCTCTAGATGTGCATCTTTTTTGTAGTTGATGTTATGAATTTTGGCTCTATGCTGCCCGTATTTCAAACTTGTGCTCTGCTTCTGGGGAACACCCCAGCCAGACAAGTTGGTGTCAGTTCTGCCTAGCCTGCTTGATGGCTCATTAAGGACCATGAGTTATACAACTGATCCACTGAGAGAAGGCAGATACTCCTTGTCACTCAGCAAGGTATGCAGGAACCTGCCTATGGACAGAACTTTAAGGTTTTTTTCTATGTCATGTGCTGGATAGAGTGTCCTTAGGACAAAGAAAGCAAAGACCACATGGCAAGAGACTATAAAAGGCTTATGCCTCGTCTCCATCTTGTCTTCAATCCTGCTTCATTCCTCTGGAGGGACTTTGCTACAAACTGAAGCTCTCTACAAAGGACTGAATGACCCATCCCAGGTGTGGATGTACTCCAGAGACTTCATTTCAACCTGCAGTTTATTCCATCACTGCTACAAGCCTGACCCAAGAACTTTGCCATTACTGGATGTGAAGGGTTAAAATCCATGTGCATTTTATATAACAACCCGGTTTATTTTGCCAGCTCTTTTCCAGAGCCAAAGTCCAGAGTATGGTCAAGGGACCAGAGGCCTAGCAAATCGTGATCAGCTAAGAGAAAGCTGGGTAAACAGAAAGCCTTGCTTGCTAAGATAGGCCTGGTCAGCAAATTGCCAGGTGTTGGAGCTAAGAACTAAAGAATTGTGTCTTATTCAGAGTTGCAGATTGAACAAAGAATCCCTGTTCCTATTGTGTTAGTCTCTTCTGTAGGGAGACGTTCTTCCCACAGATACAACCTTGAGTTTACGAGAAGTTGGCACATGTCAGTATAAGATATGGCATCCTTCCACCTCCCTTCCCAGGGACCAATGCCTGCCTTAAAACACACAAAAAACAATCTTTATTGCCATATACTTTCATTGTTTCTTTGCTTTAACCCCTAGGAATGTACCTGTTGGACAATCAAAGGAGTTGCTCCATTCCTATGGACCCCAAATCAGAATTCAAGATTCATATTTTATGCTAATAATATTTTATCAAAGTATTGTTAACTTGCTAACTTGAGACCATGGGCGGAGACATTATGTAACCTGTTAACAATTGGCTACTGTGCTATCTTGTCTTGCTGCAAAACCTGTCCCGGGTGTGGAACTGCCTTCCCCATCACTTTCCCCCACCCATGGAAAACCTATATATTCTATTGTAATCAATTGACTGACAGTGCCTCTGAGCCTAATAAGCCAGGTGACACTCCGCCAGCGCTGTGTGTAATAAACTCCTCTGCTTGACCTCTACACGTTGTGGATTTACGTCCTTCAGAGAACAAAGAGAGAGGTGGAGGCCAGGTGACCAATTTGCCTGGGAAACAGAACAAAGGCCAGAAGAGGGACAAATGTATCCACCTCAAAACAGGGCAAACTGCAAAAGGCAAAAATGGGCCACTCATCTGGTCAGACTGAGGGATAACGGTGCTGCAAACAATTCAAACAGCTTCAAAAGTTACTGTCTGGGAATCAGGAAAAAATATTAAAGAAAAAAAGTCTGGCGAGCCCTAGAGGTGTTTATGGTGTTGGTCTCCCTGGCAGATTCTCTGATGGCTCACAGAGGCTGAGTGACAAGAGAAGCTTTTCACACAGGGCATTCACAGGGCCACTCCCTCTATGGATTCTCTGATGTTTAGAAAGCGCTGAGGTGTTAGTGAAGCATTTTCCACACTCACTCATCCCTTTCTGAACATCAGAGAATCCGCACATGGCAGAGGCCCTTTGAATGAGGTGTGTGGGGTCATGTCCCCACCTGGGTTAGGTATCGCCTGCTACATCATGTGGTGCTGCCAGCACAGCAAGGAGATGCCTGGGGCAGCCAACGGAGAGGGGAGGCACGTCCAGCTATTCAGCGGCAATTTGGCCCACTCAGTCCCTCTCGGAGGGAAAGACTTGCTGCCGAAAAAGTAGAGCTGCCATCGATTGTGGACTCTTCTTTTTTTTTTTGATGCTTGGGGCAGGAAAACGCTGGATCTGGCCCTGGTCCGTGGAAAACAAGTTGTTAAATCCCAGATGAGTGGAGTTATATCAGTTCTCAGCCTGAGTCCTTAGGTCTTAATCCTGAGGTTATGTCGGGTTCCTCCGGTGGGGGTGTGGAGCAGCTGTTCGTTTTCCTGTTCGCACTCCTCTGCGGTGTGAAAATTGGGGAGGGGAGGCAGAAGCCCCACTTCCCTCCCGAAATGACACCCAGTGGGGGAAGCCAGGACAACAGGGTGGGGCGGCAAGTGGTGGCCAGACTCTCACCGCCAGGGTCTAGTCTAGCTCAGGGTGCAGCTCAACTTCCTCCCCGCGCCTCTGCCCCCCAGTTCCCTTCCACCACCAGGTCAACCCGGGCACTAGGGCAGGAACGGGGTGAGGCAGCAAGTCAAGCTGAGCAAGGCAGGCCAAAGTGAGTCTTGTCTTCATGGGCCGCTCCCAATGATGTCCTTTTGTGTGCAACTGCTGCAAAACATCCCAGGCAGAGAAGCAACAGGCCAAAAGACTACTACAAAGTAGCTCAGTTGGGAGAGTGTTAGACTGATGATTTGAAGGTCCCTAGTTCAATCCCAGGCTTTGGCAGGCCCTTTCATCCCTCTTTATGCAGGGGTGGCTTGTTTTCTGGGAGCCCAGTGGTGCCTGCACCAAGGGTGAGTTCCTGAGCTTGGGCTCTGCAGTAGGAAAAGATACTGTGGGCTTCTGCTCCTAGTTGGCTGCCTGACCTTTAACAATGAGGACAGGAACTGTCTCTCCTACATGAGTTATTGGTGGACCCAATATGGCAGGAAATGAGTGACGGAGGCTGGCCCTCATGGGGCCCTGCAGGGCCTGGGACAAATTGCCCACTTGCCCCCTCTGGGTGGCACTGAAGGTGAGTCTCTGATCTTTGCTCTGCAGTAGGAAAACACAGAAGGGGCTTCTGCCCTAGTTGGCCCATCTGACCTTTAACAAGGAGAGATGGGAGCTGTCTTTCCCAACATGGCAGGAAGAGAGCAAGGCAGGGTGACCTCAGGAATGGTGCCAGAGGGCTGCTAGGCAGTGACAGGCAGGGACTGGGGATGGAAACTCCTCTGTGCGGCTGAGCGAGGGCAGTGCCAGGAAGAGTCATCTGTGAAAATGGCCATGTGGAAGGTGGAACGGATTTGGGGCCCAGGAGGCAGCACTTGATGTTCATTGCCTTGGAGTAGCTGGACTTAGACAGGGTGGGTGTTCATAAAATGCACATTAACAACTCTAGGGTAGCTTGATGGTGATTGGTGGAAGGGCCCATCTCTCTGGTCCTCCAGGCCAGTGAAGAATGATGGGGTTGGAGTCTTGTTCTTCACATTCATGGTGCGAGTACAGAAAGGGCTGGAGCTCCAACCAGGGGGGGCATTACTGGTGGGCGATGTGCTCTGTAGCACTGGTTATGGCTATATTAGTGTGTATGGTCCCCAGTTAAGGCGTGAAAGGAAAGTTCTATGGAAGGAACTGGCTCCCTTCCTCTGGACCGCACGGTGTTTGGTGTCAGGGGGGATTTCAATTGTTGCACCGGACTGAGGACTGCTGGTCCTGTTTTCCCAACTGTCAGAGGAAACTCTTCTATGATGAGCACTACCTGGCGCAGGTCTGTAGTGAGGTCGGCTTAGAGGACGTGTTTCTGCACAGTGGAACCAGTGGAGGGCGGGCGGTAGCCTCCTATTCCTCTGACCCGAGCTCACACCAGCCGCAGAGGGGATACACCTTTCTGCAGGGACAGACCAGGAGTTGCATTGACTGGATTTACGTGAAGGAGAGCACGTCGACAGCCCAGTGCAGAGTGGTGCCAATGGACTGTTCGGATCACACACCTCTCACTGTGTGCTCAATGTGGGCAATTCCCTGACCCAGGGCAGAGGATATTGGAAGCTGAACATCCAGACCTTGCAAGATAAAGGAGCAGGGGGGTGAGGCCTGGCGGTGTTGGCAGAACAGGAAAGCATCAGAGGGTTCTATGGCAACCAGGGGGATTGATGGGAGTCGGTGAGAGAGGAGTTGGGGGCTTTGTTCCGGTGGCCGGGGAAACACCACAACATTAAAGAAACCAACAGAGCCAAGTCCTGCAGTGTCACCTGTGGGATTTCCACAAGAGCATCCAGGCAGGGGAGCCAGTCAGCGTGTGACTGTACAATCGGATCAAGCGACAGCTGCCCGAGTTCCAGGAGATGAGGCTGCAGCTGGCCGATATGAGCGGGAGCACCGAGTGAAGGGAATGGAGACAAAGCAGGGGGATGCAGGGACTCAGGGCAGGACCCGTGGATCCGGTAGTGCAGGACCACAGTCACTGGAGGAGGAGAGAGAGTCCCACGAGAGGAAGCTGCTGGTGGGAAGCAATAAGTGCAGAGTGCAAACCAGCCAGCTGAGAGTCACAGGGGTCTAGAAAATGAAACAGCAGCAGGTCCCATGGTGTAATGGGCAACACTCAGGACTCTGAATCCTCAAATCTGAGTTCAAATCTCAGTGGGACCTCCTGGAAATATGCAATTTTGCTGCAAAGCCCTGGAGCTCAATGTGCTTGGCTACCCTCTCTCAGGGTGAACTAGAGTGAGTTTTTTCCCTCCCACTGGAGATAGGTCTTTGGTCTGGCTGGTTCAATGGGCTGGCGGCTATAGGTTGGGGTCCTAGAACTTAACAGTCTGGCTAGAGAGTCCTGTGGGTTCACCATATGGTTGTTTCTCGCTGCTTCACCTGATGCCCACAACTTTGGTCCCTGCAGCTGCCACACTCTTCCTTTTGCCCACATGGCATTTAAAGGAAGGATTTCCAGGGCCAGGCTTCACAGTCAGGGCTAGGCAGGAGGGAGGAAGAGTCCCAGGCGGGAACCCAGCACCTCTCCTCCTCTGGGCACCTGGAGCAGAGGCGGCTGGTGCTGACAGCTCCAAGGGAAGGCTTAAAAGCCACAGAGCAACCAAGGGCAGGGCAAGAGGAGGGGAGAACCATGCCTATGTGTGGCCAGCAGATAGCCACAAAGACACCTGGCCAGCCTGCTCCCTGCTCCCTGGCATGCCGAACCCCCATTGAAGGCCACCCACAGACCAGCATTCATTCTGCAGCAGCATCACAAGGTGGTTGGAAAGCAGGACCAGCCCCCGAGTGGAGCCTCTGTCCGTTCCCACTCCAGGGGCTCCTTTTGGCAGTGGGGCAGGAGACATTTCCCCCAAGAGGCTTTTTTCCAGCTGCTGAGAAGCACAGAAGTACCCGGTCTTTGCTCTTGTGATAAAAGGGGTTAATACATTTAGGCGGCCTGGCTAGCTCAGCTGGCAGCACCTCTGGCTCTTACTCTGAAGGTTGAAGTTACAATTCCCTGTTTGGGTGCTTGGGGCTCCTCCTCAACAATGCAACACACAATCTGCCTAAGCCCCCCACCCAGTAACCTGGGGAAACTAACCCTGGCCACTGGGTGCCTCCAAGAGGCGATACTTTCCCCACTCACAACCACTGAGTGCAGAAAAGAAACTTTAATAAAAAGGAGGAAAATCACCTTGTATTAACTTGGGAAAACACCACAATGAGGATTCATAAAACAACACTATGAGCAAAACACCCCCCCACGGTGCGCTGGGCAGTGGCCTTTTGCCTCGGGCTCCTAAATCCAGACACCAGAAGCTCTTTGGATGTGCCCCTCCCTTCACTGCACCTCACCCATAGCTGCTGGCCTGGGTCAGTGAAAACCCAGAGTTCACCTCTCACCTCCCGGGGGGAAAGCCCCTTTCTCCCTCCGCTGTCTGGCCACATTGCCAGTCACTTGCCGTTCCACCCTGTCACCGCTCTGCTGGCCACCCTCTCTGCTCTGGGACGTCTTGTGGTCCCACCAGAAGCAGGGCAGGCTCCCTAAAAGCAGGGCTGCCCAGAGGATTCGGGGGCCTGGGGCAAAGCAGGAGAGCGGACATAAAAAAAGGTGCCACCCGCTGCGATGCTTCTACTCACTGGGCAGCGGCCGAGTCTTCAGTGGCAGCGGGTCCTTCACTCGCTCCGCGTCTTTGGCAGCACTGAAGGACCCTCTGCGGAAGTGCATCCAAAGACCCGGACCGCTGCCGGGTGAGTAAAAATTAAAAAGGCGCCTCTAGCCAGGGAAGGGATTCTCGGCCAGGGCTTGTGGGGCCCCTGTGGGGTCAGGGCCTGGGGAAAATTGTCCCATCTGCCTCACCAGGATGGCCCTGCCTAAAAGTGGTGGCCACCAGAGCCCAAACAGTAGCCCCATCCCTTCCATTTAAACCCACACCCCTGCACCACCCCACTTCCCAAGGCCCCACTCCTACACTGCCTCTTCCCCAATGATCCCACCTCCTCTCACCGCTCTCCATCCCTTCCCCCCATCATAATTAACAGGTGCTCCAGTGGCACAATTGGTTAGCGCACAGTACTTATAGGGCAGTGCTGAGAGGAGCTATGCTGAGGTTGTGAGTTCAAGCCTCACCTGGAGCACTGGTTTTCATTGACCACAGGGCATCACCCCCTCATTTGGCCTGTGGAATGTAGAATTCCAGCCAGGGGGACACTGAGGAGGATTCAAAAATGCCCCCTTCACTTATTACCTCCTCTTCAGAGCACAGGTCAGACTCTACAATCCTTTCTACTCCCAGCCCCTGTGCCAGGATCCCTCAAGCAGAGCCTGGAGTCCTGCCCCTGGCGTCTGTACTATTGACAAACACTAAGTGACAGGGACAAAACACTCAAATCCCGCCTGGTGCGGGGAGCCAGGTTTGCTCTTCAAATTCTGTCGTTGGTACATTTCCAGGTCTGGGAATGTCCCACAACAGCATTTAATGGGAAGCTGCCTGCAGAACAGTGACACTGCACAGAGCTCCTGTGGAGGAGGGGTGGGAATTAGTAACATTTTGAGGATCATTTGGGAAATGAGCCTTTGCTGACAAGGTTTGTCTCTGTTCATATTTTGCCTTCAGGTGTTATGTTGAGGGATCTTTAGTGTATTTTTGAGAGGTTAATAACTATCTCCTCAACTTTATTTACTCAACTTAAAAATTGGTGTCACTTGATTTTAGCATCTCCCTGTGAAACTACAACTGACACGTGTGGCTTTCTACAGGGGGTCATGATGTTATAGTTGGGAAACTCAGTCTCTGTACTTCTGGGGGGGGGTGTTGCTTTTTTACAGCTGCCTCACGGCCAGGCACACCGGGCTGTTAGCTGCACGCACGGTCCTTGCCAGGGGCCCCTGCTGAACCCTGGGTGGCTGCACTGCAGGGCTGGGGTGACTCTGCAAGTGGAGAAGCTGCTGTGGAGCAATGTAGAGCAGATGCAGGAAGGAGACGAGGTCACTATTCACATTCTGAACTGCACAATTTTCCAAATTTGGGTAAAGATTAATAGATTCATAGACTTAAGGTCAGAAGGGACCATTATGATCATCTAGTCTGACCTCCTGCACAATGCAGGCCACAGAATCTCACCCACCCACTCCTGTAACAAACCCCTGCCCTATGTCTAAGTTATTGAAGTCCTCAAATCGTGGCTTAAAGACCTCAAGGTGCAGGGAATCCTCCAGCAAGTGACCCGAGCCCCATGCTGCAGAGGAAGGCAAATGTCCAAGAACAAGTCTAAGGGGAAGGTGAATGCAGAGCAATGACACTGGAGATGCCCAGACCTCCAATGGGGGCAGCGTGGAAATTAATAATGGGAAGATCATTTGCAAAATTAGTCGTCACTGACAAGCTTTGTCTCTGTTCCTATTTCACGCTGTAGTGTTAGTTAGAGGAATCAGGACATATTTTTACTATATTAATTAAACACTTAATTTTATTTAACCAAGCCGAAAACTTAATGTCACTTACTTTTTCTCTGTCCTAGCAAGAATGAATAGAATTTTGTGACTTTCTGGAAAGTGCAGCGAGATTAAATGTGGGGAATTCAGTCTCTGTGTTTGTGAGCTGATGTTTTCCTCTCACAGGTCAGTGCCTGCATTGAAATACCAAGAGGGATCTAAGGGCTGGTGTACGCTGGGCACTGAACTGGCAGCGCAACGTCTCTTAGAGTGTGAAACCCACCCCAAACACATAGAGTTAAGGTGACCTAAGCCCTGCTTAGATAGTGCTAAAGAAAAGGAAGAATTGTTCTGTTCATGTAGCTATTACAGGGATGGGAAAACCCTTCCAGTCATCTGCCTGCTCACTCCAGTGGCTGCCGGCCCCTCCCGCATGGCAGGGCAGGGTGGATCTGTGCCTCCACGCGCTGCCCGTCCCGAGCCCCTGCAGCCAATGGGACGCTGTGGGGGTGATGCCTGGGGGCAGCAGCATGCAGAGGACCCCCAGCCCACCCTGCCTTGGAGCCCCAGGTAAGTGCCACACCCCTGACCCCCTTCCTGAGCCTGCACCCCCACCCCCTTCCCACACCCCCCCTCCCGCCTACCCCCAATCTTCCTCCCACAGCCCTCAACCCCACCCTTACTCCTGTTCCCCCTTCCTCCTGCCCCAGCCCAGAGCCTGCACCAGCACCCAAACTCCATCCCAGAGCCTGCATCCCAGACCCCCTCCCCAACCCAAACTCCCTCCCAGAGCCCAGCCGCTCACCCCTTCTGCACCCAAACTCCCTCCAGAGCCTGCACCCCAATCCCCAGCCCCAGCCCAGGGCCTGCACCCTAGACTTCCTCCCCCCACCCAAACTCCCTCCCAGAGCCCAACCTCTCACCCCTTCTGCACCCAAACTCCCTCCCAGATCCTGCACCCCAATCCCCAGCCCAGGGCCTGCACCCTAGACCTCCTCCCCCCACCCAAACTCCCTCCCAGAGCCTTAGACAGGTGAGGGGCAGAGTTTTGGGGGGCGGGTTCTGGGCAGTATGAGTGACATTATTGGCCACTGGGAGGACTGGAGGACTGGCACCGGCCCTAAGGTAACTTGTGGTTGAGACCCTGCTTTAAGGGATTGGAGCAACGCTGGAGAGACTGACGGGCAGGGAGCTGGGGAGCTGTGTGTGCCCCAAGGAGAGTTGTTGTTGTGCTCTGGTGACACAGAGCGGGGGTGGGGAGTTTGTAAGCTGTGGTGTTTGTATAAAGTTTACTAACCCCCAGGTTAAATAATGTTCTTGCTCTGGGCTATACATGACACTCTTTGTTGAGAGTAGAGCTCAGTGGGTGAATGTTTCCTGCAGGGTAATGGGTTCCTAGTTCCAATCCAAGTGATTCCTTTAAAAACTTTTTTGAATGAAAATCGATTTCCAGACCCATCTCCAGTATGTTCAGGAGTTCGCTGAATGGGGGCGGGGGCTTGAAATGAATTTAAACACTCAGCATTTTCCTGTACAAATGAATAAAGACCTGGCAGAGTTGTCCAGCAGCTGAAATCAGTTCCAGTCCTCCGCGTCTCTAAGAGGGACACTCCGTAGCTGAGGCATGTGGGACACCTCTGTGGTGAGGACAGGTGAAAAAATGCTGGATTCAATGAAAGCTGAGCCCATAGGAGGGGAAGGTGAACGGCAGCACCACACAGGGTCATAACACTCAGACACGGGGCTCCACTGTCACTGCCCCTGTGTTTTCCATTATTTCTATCCTAAGGAATGCACCCTCCCCCTCCCCCACACACTGTCACACACAACCTTCTCCCCTTGAGCCCCATCCCACCCCTACCCCTCTCCCCCACACACGCCATGGGACACAGCCTCTCGGTGACTCACCCAGATGGGGGCTTGTCTCTGCATCTCCCCAACAGGGGAGCAGAGAGCTGAAAGGGCCACAGGAGACCAATGGAGCTAGGCAGGCATAGAAAATACTTCCCCTCCCTTCCCAAGAGTCCCATTAATCTCACCCATGGGACGTTAAAGGTAATAGTTGGAGATATACCAATCTCCTAGAACTGGAAGGGACCTTGAAAGGTCATTGAGTCCAGCCCCCTGCCTTCACTAGCAGGACCAATTTTTTGCCCCAGCTCCCTAAGTGGCCCCCTCAAGGATTGAACTCACAACCCTGGGTTTAGCAGGCCAATGCTCAAACCACTGAGCTATCCCTCCCCCCAAGATGTTCCAGCACCGGGTGGGCTCAAAGCACCAACCTTCCCCTGAGCAACGGAAGGGGCAACCAGCTCTATCACATGGAAGGAGGCTCCCCACCTCTGCTGCTGCCATCCTGCAGCCTTTAATATGGATTTGTTTTAGCTAATGCAATCCCCGCACTTTGCTAATCCATCCATGAAACATGGAGATAAGCTCCTGAAAACAGGGCCCAGTGGTGCAATGGGTTAGTGCCCAATAATTATAGAGCAGTGCTGAGTAGAATCATGCTGAGGTTGAGAGTTCAAACCTCACCTACAGCACTAGTTTCTTTTAAGCAAATGGCTTCTGCCAATCATTTTGCCCTGCAGAAAATACAATTGCAGCTCAGAAGACACCGAGGTCCCCTTGCTTTACAGAGAGCAGGGCAGATTCCACAGATCTACCAGGCTCTGCTCTCCACCAGCCGCCTGTGTCAGGAGGGGTCGAGTAGAGCCCAGAGCACTGCCCCCAACTCCCCCTCAGTCTTTGCTCCCCAAACCACCTGTGTGCTCACCCTCTTCGCTGTGAGACTCAAACCCTACCTGGCTTTCTGTATGTTGGTGTAGTTTTCATCTGTCGTGTTGATGTGCATGTGGGTCCTGTGTGATTTTGGTGGATGCCTTGCATAGTTTTGTGTGCATGGGTGTGTGTATGATTTTTGCATGAATATTGTTTTTTGCTAAGTATTCTTTTGGTATGTGGGTTTTGTGCTTTCTTGTTGTGGGCTTTTGCTGTATTTTTTGGTGTGGATTTGTTCTTTCTATATTTTGTGTGGCTTTCCCTTATGGGTATATGGCTCTATGTGCTGTGTGGGTTTGGTTTTTGTTTATGTCTGTGTGGGCCTGTGCAGTCTGTGATGTTCTCTTTCTCTCTGTTTGTATCTTCATGTGTAAATTCACTGGAACTTTTGAAACTCTCCACAGCTTTGCCAATTTTCACCAGGAATTTTACTCATTAACGAATTTTCACTTGTTCCCTACCAGTTGGTGGTCATTGCCCCAGGGGCCTGTCAGTCTCAGGGTCCTGCTTTCCCATTGGCCCTTCCCCCTTCTATTGGGACTGGGAACTAGCCAACCAAAAAAACCCCACTCAGTTTTAGTAAAGGGCCAACAGTCCCTTACACAAGCTGGGCCTGTGAGGGAGGGAGAGCTCAGTGGTTTGAGTATTGGCCGCTAAATCCAGGTGTGTGAGCTCAGTCCTTGAGAGGGCCATTTAGGGATCTGGGATAAAAATCTGTCTGTGGATAGGCCCTGCTTTGAGCAGGGGGTTGGACTAGATGACCTGCTGAGGTCCCTTCCAACCCTGGTATTCTATGATAGGGTCACCAATGTTTAGAAAACTAGCACAAGCTGGTCCCGTGGTGTAATGGTTGGCATGCTGAAATCTGAGTTCAAATCTCAGTGGGACCTTGTGGTAAATCCCTGGAGATCCAAGTGCTTTCCTGTCTCCAGCTGTATAAGAATGAGTTGTTTACCTTTTGCTGAGTGACTCATACCCACTGGAGCCAGGTCTTTGGTTGGAATGGGGTCTAGAAGTGGCTATGGTTGGACTGGGTGTTTGGGATTTCTGATGCCCACAAGTTTGGCCCTTGTGCTTTCTACCACACTTTTCCTCTTGCCCACATGGCGCTTGAAGAAAGGAGTGTCAGGGCCAGGTTTCATAGTCAGGGCTAGGCAGGCGGGAGGAAGAGTCCCAGGCTGGAGCCCAGCACCTCTCCTCCTCTGGGCACCTAGGACAGAGGCGGCTGGTGCTGACAGCTCCAAGGGAAGGCTTAAAAGCCACAGTACATCCAAGGGCAGGGCAAGAGGAGGGGAGAACCATGCCTATGCGTGGCCAGCAGACAGCCACAGAGACCCAGCCAGGCTGCTCCCTGCTCCCTGCCATGCCGAACACGCACTGAAAACCACCCACAGCCAGCTGCTGATGCTTTGTGGCCAACATCAGAAGATGGTAGGAAAGCAGGGCCAGCCCCCCTGGTGGGGCCTCTGACCGTTCCCACTCCAGGTGCTCACTTTGGCAGTGGGGCAGGAGATTTTACCCCAAGAGGCTTTTCCCCAGCTGGCGAGAAGCAGAGAAACACCCAGGCTCCCAAGGGGCTATGTAGCAACCCCCTCAAGCACAGGGACAGGCGCACACTTGGAAGAGGGAAACTGCTCCACACTCTAGCCCGGGCAGCTGCCCATTTTCTTTGGCAAGTCAGGAAGGGCAAAGGTGAGACTGGAAGCACCTGGGGCTCATGCCCCAGCCTTTGTGACACCCAACCCCCAACTCCTTCCCGGGGCTCTAGCTGAAGCCAGAGCATTGGCCTGAGCGGCCAAGAAGAGGTTCTAGCCCTGAAGGGAGCAGGACGTTCAGCACAAAGGTAAAACTGCACCAACACAACCATGAAGGGACTTGAACCCTCAATTGCCTGATTCAAAGTCAGACGCCTTATCCATTAGGCCACATGGTCACAGGACCAAAACCTTTCCAAGCACTGATTTGGAAAAGGCAGACACTGTGTTTCTCAGGTCCTCTACTGAGTGGGGCCAAGACTGTCTGGGCACAAGTAGTCGAGTTCCCAGTGAGATGTGAGACAATTCTCTGGAGCCAGGTACAGGACTTTGGCAGGGAGGCTCTGGCATGAGGGATTGGGGTGCAGCGGACAGACCGGCTGTCTAGGTGCTTAGATTTGGTCTCACTGAGGAGAAGGAGGAATCCTGCTGACAGGCAGTGGCTGTGGAGAAAAAGAGGGATCTCCAGGCTGCTCAGGTCTCCTTCTTCCAGCTCCTCATCTGGCTGAGCTGCTCCACCGGCCTGGACAAGTCCTCTGCATGCTCAGCAAATAGCCCAAGAGCCATTGCTGCCCAAACCTGTGCTGGGGGGTGAGCGTCTGTCTTCCCTGTCCCAGCCGCGCTAGAGCAGACCTAGAGATCGAGAGAGACAGTCAACAACGATTAAGGCTCAGATTATATAAAGGGGGTCACAGAAACTGTGACTTTCAGAGATCTCAGTGACATTTTCCTCCTCAGCCCTGGGGCAGCAAGACTGGAGCTGTCGGCTGGTGGGGGCCTCACAGCTATCAGCCACCAGTGTCGGAAGGGGCTCCCACAGGCCCATGGCACCACGGATGGACCCCACAGCTCCCAGCTACTGTGAGCAGCGGGAGGCCCCCAGAGCTCCCAGCTGTTGTGGGTGGATCCCAGAGCTCCCAGGTACCACATGGGACAGGGGGACCCTGGAGCTCCCAGTCGGGGTGACTGGGTTATAAAGTCCGGTCAGCGGTGCTGCGGGGCTCAGGCAGGCTGGTCCCTACGTGTCCTAGGGCACCGCACTGTGCCCTGGAAGAGGCCAGTAGGTCCCCCCTGCTGCACCGCTGACCAGGAGCCGCCCGAGGTAAGTCTGCACCCCAACCCCCTGCCCCAGCCCTGAACCCCCCCAAACCCAGAGCCCCCTCTTGCACCCCAGAGCCCTCACCCCTCTGCATTTCAACCTCCTGCCCCAGCCCAGGGCTTCCTCCCACACCTGGAACCCATCATCCCTGCCCCCACCCCAGAGCCATCACCCCGTCCTGGACCCCAACCCCCTGCCTCAACCCACAGCCCCCTCCTGCACTCTGAATCCCTCGGCCCCACCCTGCAGCCTGGAGCCCCCTCCTCCACCCCAAACCCCTCATCTCCCCACAGCTCCCACAGGCAGACCCTGGAGCTCCCAGCAGCCATGGGTGGCCGGGGAGCCCCCACAGCCCCACACCACTGCGTATGGACCCTGCAGCTCCTAGGAGCGGACCCCAGAGCTCCCAGCCGCTGCGGATGGACCCAGGATTTCCCAACAGGCCTTGATGGCGGGAGGGCCCCGCAGCCCCACGTCATTGCTAATAGACCCTGCAGCTCCTACAAGTAGACCCCAGAGCTCCCAGCCGCTGCGGAGGGACCCAGGATTTCCCAACAGGCCTTGATGGTGTGAGGACCCTGCAGCCCCATGTCATTGCAAATAGACCCTGCAGCTCCGAAGCCCCTGGAGCTCCCAGCCACCACAGGCAGCCCTCAGCCGCCACAGGCAAGAGAGGGAGCCACCAGCTCTCAGACACTGTAGGCAGAGCCTGGCATTCCCAGTCACGGAGGGGGTGAGGAGAAGCCGCAGCCCCCGGCTATTGCAGATGGCCCCGTAGGTCCCAGACGCTGCAGGTGGATGCCAGAGCCCCCAGCTGCCATCGGGACCCCGCGGCCCCCGGCCGCCCCGGGCAGGAACCGTCACCCCGCGACCGGCAGAAAACAGCCGCGCGCGGAAGCCCTTCGCACCCTGTGACCCCCCCGGTGCTGCACCTTCTCGCCAGGCAGGAGGCGGCGCCCAGTAGTTTCCCCAGGAATTGAAATTAGGGGGGGTGTTTGAATTTACAGGGGGGGTGTCAGGGCCAATGAGATATATAAAAGAGATGTGAATAAAGTAAATGTTTTGTTAGAATAATGCAAATTTAACTTAAGGATAATGCAAGTTACACATAACAGGTCTAAATTTCTAAAAATATATATAATTTTAAAAAAAATGTATTTAATTTAAATTGACTTTTGAAAAGTAAGCCATCATGGGATAAGAGGGAAGTCCTCTCATGGATCAGTAACTGGTTAAAATCTTGGAAACAAAGGGTAGGAATAAATTATCAGTTTTCAGAATGGAGAGAGATAAATAGTGGTATCCCAGAGGGGTCAGTACTGGGACCATTACTGTTCAACATACTCATAAATGATCTGGAAAAATGCGTAAACAGTGAGGTGACAAAATTTGCAGATGATACAAAACTGTTCAAGATAGTTAAGTCCCAGGCAGACTGCGAAGAGTTACAAAGGGATCTCACAAAACTGGGTGATTGGGCAACAAAATGGCAGATGAAATTCAATGTTGATAAATGGCTTCATCGGATGCATAGAATGGAACATATAGTGAGGATATATGTATAAGCACACACACATACAAACAGAGAACATGAAAAGGTGGGAGTTGCCCAACCAACTCTAAGAGGCTAATTAATTAAGATGAGCTATTCTCAGCAGGAGAAAAAAAACTTTTGTAGTGATAATCAAGATGACCCATTTAAGATAGTTTGACAAGAAGGTGTGAGGATACTTGACATGGGGAAATGGATTCAATGTGTGTAATGGCTCAGCCATTTCCAGTCTCTATTTAAGCCTAAATTGATTGTATCTAGTTTGCATATTAATTCAAGTTCAGCAGTTTCTCGTTGGAGTCTGTTTTGAAGCTTTCTATTGCAAAATTGCCATCTTTAAATCTGTTACTGAACGGCCAGAGGTTGAAGTGTTCTCCTATTGGTGTTTGAATCTTATAATTCTTGACGTCTGCTTTACATCCCATTTATTTTTTGCACAGAGACTGTCTGGTTTGGCCAATGTACATGGCAGAGGGGCATTGCTGGCACATAATGACATATATCACATTGGTAGATATGGAGGTGAACGAACCCTGATGGCATGGCTGATGTGAGTAGGTCGTATTATGGTGTCACTTGAATAGATAAGTGGACAGAGTTGGCATCGGGTTTTGTTGCAAGGATAGATTCCTGGGTTAGTGTTGTTGTTCTGTGGTTGCTGGTGAGGATTTGCTTCAGGTTTGGGGGTTGTCTGTAAGCAAGGACTGGCCTGTCTCCCAAGATCTGGGAGCGTGAGGATCATCTTTCAGGATAGGTTGTAGATCTTTGATGATTCGCTAGAGAGGTTTTAATTGGGGGGATGAACGTAAAGGCCAGTGGTGTTCTGTTATTTTCTATGTTGGGCCTGTCTTGTAGTAGGTGACTTCTGGGTACTCTTCCGGCTCGGTCAACCTGTTTTTTCACTTCAGCAGGTGGGTAATGTAGTTTTAAGAATGCTTGATAGAGATCTTGTAGGTGTTTATCTCTGTCTGAGGGATTGGAGCAAATACGGTTGTATCTTAGAGCTTGGCTATAGACAATGGATCATGTGGGGTGTCCTGGATGGAAGCTGGAGGCATGTAGGTAAGTATAGCGGTCAGTGGGTTTCCGGTAAAGGGTTGTGTTTATGTGACCATCTCTTATCAGCACAGTACTGTCAAGGAACTGAACCTCTTGAGTGAATTGATCTAGGCCGAGGTAGATGGAGGGATGGAAATTGTTAAAATTATGGTGGAATTCCTCAAGGGCTTCTTTTCCATGAGTCCTGATGATGAAGATGTCTTCAGTGTAGCGCAAGTACAGTAGGGGCATTAGGAGACGAGAGCTAAGGAAGCGTTATTTTAAGTCAGCCATAAAAATGTTGGCATACTGTGGGGCCATTTGGGTACCCATAGCAGTGCCGCTGACTTGAAGATATATATTGTCCTCAAATGTGAAATAGTTGTGGGTGAGGACAAAGTCGCGAAGTTCAGCAACCAGGTTTGGCATGTAACTAGTTCACAAAACTGCAGGGGGGTGTTGGGAAATCAGTGCTCATGCCCCTGGCCAGCCTATTTCCCTTTGCCGCTCTGAAACGTGCCCCCACGTGCAGGCCCCGAAGCTGGGCCCGGGGGCGGAAGGCCAGGGAGAGGCTTTGGCTAGGGCCAGCGTGTCCTTGTGAGGTAATTGTCTCTCTGGAGGTGAAAGTCATCAGTTCGGGGTGCGAAGGGAAGTGGCCATTGAAGGAGAATGCAAGGCATAGGGTGGGCAGGCCAAAGATTTTTTTGTTCCCCCCCTTGAAAAGGGGTCACCCTCCCCATCAGGGAATCAAACCCCAGTCTCCCGCATGACAGGCGGGGATACTCACCACTATACTAACGAGGAAAGGGGCAGAGGGAGGGGCCCCAGCTCCCACAGACCAGCTACGGTCAGCGTACACCTACACTGTCGCATGGGCCCCAGCAGGCAACAGCACCCCTGGCTCTCTTCTGCTTCCCAAAGGCTTTGGCCGCAGCAACAGCCCTGGGAAAAGCCCTGGCCCTCCTCACCTGCCCTTGCCCAGCACGACGCCTTTCCGGGCCTACACAGCTCCTCACACAACACCCGCCTGGGACCTTGCCCTCACCTACCAGCTCAGCAGCACCTTTTTTCCTCTCAAAACCTCCTCTTGCCACCCTCCCCCTTCCACACTTCAGACTCATAGAATCATAGAATCTCAGGGTTGGAAGGGACCTCAGGAGGTATCTAGTCCAACCCCCTGCTCAAAGCAGGACCAAACCCAACTAAATCATCCCAGCCAGGGCTTTGTCAAGCCTGACCTTAAAAACCTCTAAGGAAGCAGATTCCACCACCTCCCTAGGTAACCCATTCCAGTTCTTCACCACCCTACTAGTGAAAAAGTTTTTCCTAATATCCAACCTAAACCTCCCCCTCTGCAACTTGAGACCATTACTCCTTGTTCTGTCATCTTCTACCACTGAGAACAGTCTAGATCCATCCTCTTTGGAACCCCCTTTCAGGTAGTTGAAAGCAGCTATCAAATCCCCCCTCATTCTTCTCTTCTGCAGACTAAACAATCCCAGTTCCCTCAGCCTCTCCTCATAAGTCATGTGCTCCAGCCCCCTAATCATTTTTGTTGCCCTCCACTGGACTCTCTCCAACTTATCCACATCCTTCTTGTAGTGTGGGGCCCAAAACTGGACACAGTACTCCAAATGAGGCCTCACCAGTGCTGAATAGAGGGGAATGATCACATCCCTCGATCTGCTGGAAATGCCCCTACTTATACAACTCAAAATGCCATTAGCCTTCTTGGCAACAAGGGCACACTGTTGACTCATATTCAGCTTTTCGTCCACCATAACCCCTAGGTCCTTTTCTGCAGAACTGATGCCCAGCCATTCGGTCCCTAGTCTGTAGCAGTGCATGGGATTCTTCCGTCCTAAGTGCAGGACTCTGCACTTGTCCTTGTTGAACCTCATCATCTTTCTTTTGGCCCAATCCTCTAATTTGTCTAGGTCCCTCTGTATCCTAGCCCTACCCTCCAGCATATCAACCACTCCTCCCAGTTTAGTGTCATCTGCAAACTTGCTAAGGGTGCAGTCCACACCATCCTCCAGATTGTTAATGAAGATATTGAACAAAACCGGCCCCAGCACCGACCCTTGGGGCACTCCACTTGATACCGGCTGCCAACTACACATGGAACCATTGATCACTACCCGTTGAGCCCGACCATCTAGCCAGTTTTCTATCCACCTCATCACAAACTCACCCACGGCCCCTTTGGCTTCTCAAGCGCCTCTGGAGGGACGCAGCTTCCCAGGCACACAGATCCTTCCCTTCAACGCGCACTGGATGGACATTCGAAACACAGCCCTTTCCAGGAGGGAATGCACTGCTTTTGGACCCTGGCGCACAGCAAGAAGTCCTGGGACTCTTTTTCTGATGGATGGACCCCACTGACTTGCCTTTACCAAGCAGAGACTAAGGACCGGCCGATGGCTCTCTTTGCAAACGGACGCCATCAGACTGAGCCACGAGGCGTGCTGCAGGATAGCTCCTCCCCACCAAAAATTAATGCCATGACCCAGATTTGAACCGAGATTGCTGTGGCCACAGCGCAGAGTACTAACCACTCTACGATCACGGCCAGGCGCTGTGCGAGCAGGCACCAGCCCAGCGCAAAATGCTCAGGTCTGCGCTCTCGGGGCGGCCACCTACATCGCCGGCGGCCACGGGTATTTCTCAAGTCTGCCCATTACAGTCACAGGTAAAATGCTGAGCAAAGGAAAAAATAGAGGAAGCCAATCCCATGCCTGTCCCTTTTTCTGTCTTCCTCCACCCCTGGACCAAGTCCCTCCCGGTTTGTCTGGGCCATTGTCCTCATGCCCTGGCCAGCCTATTTCCTTTGCCGCTCTGGAAACGTGCCCCACGTGCAGGACCCGAAGCTGGGCCCGGGGCGGAAGGCCAGGGAGAGGCTTTGGCTAGGGCCAGCGTGTCCTTGCGAGGAATTGTCTCTCTGGAGGAGAAAGTCATCAGTTCAAAAGAAGGGAAGTGGCCATTGAAGGAGAATGCAAGGCATGGGGTGGGCAGGCCAGGGATTTCTTTGTTCCCCCCTTGAAAAGAGGTCACCCTCCTCATCGGGGAATTAAACCCCAGTCTCCCGCATGACAGGCAGGGACACTCACCACTATACTAACGAGGAAAGGGGCATAGGGAGGGGCCCCAGCTCCCACAGACCACCTATGGTCAGCGTACACCTACACCATCGCATGGGCCCCAGCAGGCAACAGCACCCCTGGCCCTCTTCTGCTTCCCAAAGGCCTTGGCCGCAGCAACAGCCCTGGGAAAAACCCTGGCCCTCCTCACCTGCCCTTGCCCAGCACGACGCCTTTCCGGGCCCACACAGCTCCTCACACAACCCCCGCCTGGGACCTTGCCCTCCCCTACCAGCTCAGCAGCACCTTTTGTCCTCTCAAAACCTCCTCTTGCCACCCTCCCCCGTCCACACTTCACACTCACCTCATCACAAACGCACCCACGGCCCCTTTGGCGTCTCAAGCGCCTCTGGAGGGACGCAGCTTCCCTGGCACGCAGATCCTTCCCTTCAACGCGCACTGGACGGACATTCGAAACACAGCCCTTTCCAGGAGGGAATGCGCTGCTTTTGGACCCTGGCGCCCAGCAAGAAGTCCTGGGACTCTTTTTCTGACCGATGGACCCCACTGACTTGCCTTTACCAAGCAGAAACTAAGGACCGGCTGATGGCTCTCTCGCTGGCACTGCTGCTGCGGTCTCTGTTCCTCCGCCAGGCAGCGGGACCCGCCCGCGGCCTCGCGCCGCTTTTCGTGGGCGGGCGCTGAGCTCTGAGCGCACAAGGCTCTGGCGGCTCCGCCCCGCATCGCTGTCAGACAACGTCACCAATGGGAGCTGAGCCTGTCAGAAACGTCAATTGGGGAGGGACCAATGGGAGACCAGGTTTCAGAGACCCGCCCTGCCTGAAGGCCAATGGGAGTTCAGCTGTCAGAAAACACTAGACAGGCCAGCACCAGCCAACCAGGAACTGCCCCTCTTCTCAAGCACACAGACAGCACCCCCCCATCCTACCCCACCCAGCAGCAGTCCGCCCCAGATGGCTCAGGTCAGGCCCCCCAGCAACCCGCAAAACACAAGTCTCAACTCCCCTTGTCCCCCCACTGCTGTTTTTTATTTACACAACAAGAACTCCACCCAGACACCAAAAATGGGGGAATCCTTTCCAGTTTTCTACAGCCACCCTTACCCCTAACCCAGCCCCTTCCCCATATCTGGCAACACGCTCCCAGCTCAGGGTGACCACACACCCCGTCGGGGCAGGCTCTGCTCAGCCCGGCTCCCCACAGCCTGCAATAAACATGTGGGGCCCAACCCCAAAACTTATTCCTATTTTACCCCAATGGCCCCAAACTGCTGCTTTTAATATATGCAAATAAGGTGCTGCCACAATCAGGCCACGCCCCAGCTCTCCAGTGGAGCCACCCGGCAGAGAACAAGGTGATATTTAAATTAGCCAGGACGTCACTCAGTCATTGCCCTCTGCTCCCAGCAGGTGGCACCGGAGAGCTCCGAGCTCACTCACTTCCCTTTCTCGCGTCGGCTTCAGCCCCCGGGTTACAAACGCACCAACCGGGGAGCAGGAGTGCGGGGCTGCTCCAGGGTGACCAGATGTCCCGTTTTTAAAGGTTTGGCTGGACTTTTTCTTATATAGGAGCCTATTACCCCCCACGCCCTGTCCCATTTTCCAGTTTCTTTAAGGTCACCCTATGGGGCTGCTCTGTGGGGACGGACTTGCACACTTGGGATGTTAGTGCAAAAAACTCCTCCTGGGCTGAGTAAAGGGCAGAGACCTGCCCTTAGCCTGCCCTGAGTGGGGGTCACCCAAACCGACCCTCACTCGCCAGGCAGGTGTCACCTTTCAGCCTGGGGAAAAGGCAACACGCCCCCACTCCCCAGCTCTGCGTGGGCGGAGAGCCAATGAGAACTTCTATTAAAAGGGAAAGAGAATCAAGCCTGAGTTTGGGAAAACCCCACAACCACATTCAAATCTACGCTCATCAGCAACCCCCCACCCCAGAGTACGCTGGGCAGTGCTGTGCCTCAGTTTCTCACCTTGCGGTGTGACAGGCCAATCCAATGTTCCTTTAAGAGACCCCTCCGCTCTCCTTCCCCCAACCCCCACTCCTCTTGGGCAGCAAAGCCCCAGGAGTGGGGGAGGGAGGGGAAGGCATCAAAAGACACCTCCGCTTCTGCTGCCGACACTCCCTCAACTGGCTCTCGGTTTGCCCTGTTCACTCTGCGTCGCTGCCGCTCCACGGCATTGTCCTTCACCCTGCTGCTGAGAGCTCCTGTGTCACCACTTCCCCTGCTGCCACCTGCCTGTCTCCTGCAGCCTCTGCGCGGCCACGTAGTGGGGGAACCTCGCTACAAGTGCAGCCTGGGCAGCCTCTGTCATTGCAACACCATGGGCAGGGCGAGAACCGCCAGCTGGGGGAGACTAACGCCCTGCCCCGCCCCTTCCACCTGAGGCCCCGCCCCTTCTGCAAACACCCCTGTGCCCAGCGTACACCAGCCCTTAGATCCCTCTTGGTATTTCAATGCAGGCACTGACCTGTGAGAGGAAAACATCAGCTCCAAACACAGGGACTGAATTCCCCACATTTAATCTCGCTGCACTTTCCAGAAAGTCACAAAATTCATTTAGTTCTTGCTAGGACAGAGAAAAAATAAGTGACACTAAGTTTTTGGCTTGGTTAAATAAAATTACGTGTTTAATTAATACAGTAAAACTATGTCTTGATTCTGCTAAACAACACCACAATGTGAAATGAGAACAGAGACAAATCTTGTCAGTGACGACTAATTTCGCAAATGATCTTCCCATTATTAATTTCCACACCGCCCCCATTGGAGGTCTGGGCATCTCCAGTGTCACTGCTCTGCATTCACCTTCCCCTTAGAATTGTTCTCGGACATTCCCAAATTTGGAAAATTGTGCAGTTCAGAATGTGAATAGTGACCCTGGCTCCTTCCTGCACCTGCTCTACATTGCTCCACAGCAGCTTCTCCACCTGCAGAGTCACCCCAGCACTGCAGTGCAGCCGCCCAGGGCTTTGCAAAAATTAATAATACAGAGTTTGGAGGAAAGTAAACATTTGGGAGTTGTGGAAATAGCAAAAGGCAACAGTTGTGGTGTTACAAGAAGGGCAGTTTTTGGTTTAATAATAAAACCCAGTTATATAAATGTAACTGTATGTGCAGCTCTGTGCACTCACGTTGGATGGAAGCTTAGTAATTAAATTATACAAGAGGGTCAGGTAAAGTTTTGTCCTGAGAAGCCTTCACAGCCATTCTGAGGGGAAATGGGCCCTTTGTCCACAGAAATGGTCTATAGGGGACGGCTGCAGGCAGCAGGCGGAGAGATAATCTCATCAAAATGATTTGACTCCTGGGTAATGTTAGCAAAATCACTAAAGGAATGTCCGGGGTTTCTATTGGCACTTAACGTGCCTGCCCCTGGCTGTCTCTGGTTGTACAAGATGGACGTGTAATTGGGGTACAGTTGTGTAAAAAAAAATTATTGCAGTGCAAGGGATGTTAGACAAAACAAAATGTTGTGTGTAATTGTGTAAGGTTTTAAAAACCTAAAGTGAGACTTATGTTTTGTAACATAATGTTATGAAGGTTAAACTATGGAAGGAATGTGCCAGGACCTGTGCAGTGTATATTGGAGAAGGGGTAAAAGAAATGCAACCAAAACTTGGTACTTAATTCAAACCCTATTAGGGCTCCAAAGGGAGCCACAATAGGTTGTGGTTTCTTTTTCAGATCTGTATGTTTTGAAGCAGAAGATGAAAGTGGAAAGTAATCAGAACTCCGGTGGAAGTTGTTTGTGTGCCTTTTAAGATAGTCTCTGAGCTGCTGATGGCTTTGGATCCAAAAGCCAAGCCCGAAAGCCGGGGTGAATGCAAATGACCTAGCTGATGGGGGAAGGAGAGAACTGCCCATCAGTGGCAGCACAAAGGAGCTGCAAATAATAAATACATCTGGTCAGCAAACAAGCTACTGGAAGACTCAGATTGTGGCCCTCCAGGAAAGGGAGGTGAAAAAACAAGTCAAGCCTGAAAATAAGGGGGACAGTTAACCCTAAGGAGTGTGTGTGTGTATGTACAGTGCTAAAGCTAAATCTAAAGCTGTCTCTCAGCTATTACCTGAGGATAAACGTAAAGCTTGGTACAGCAGAGAAACTATTGCAAACTGGGTCTGTTGTGCAAGAGGGGAAACTGAGGCACACCACTTCATGAGTTTCATAAAGGAACAGCGAGTGGGGTAATTCACTATCTGACTATAGAACAAAATAAGGACAGCCTGGAGGTAATTCTTCTGTTTTTCCTGCAATTAGCAAGGAAATTTGTAAAAGGAAGTGGTATTATTATTATTAAGCACTAATCTGTCCCCACCGGGGGTGTGTGTGGAAATTGTTTCTTTTGTTTTTCAGACACTCTACAAGCAAGCTGGTGCCAGCAAAAGACTAACCCATAATACCATGAATCTATGTTTTGTGTTGTTTGTCTGTGGTATTTGTCTTGTTGTTAGCATTGTTGTGTTTCAATGAACAGAAAACCTCATGACGTGGGTGGGGATGGCTTCAAAAGGCTGACCTGAGGGAAGATGTGTGTGGACATTCAAAATGCTCAACTAGGAGGCCAGCACCTGTGTAATAGCTACCGTGGTATCTGGAAGTGAATCGGCAGCTAAGGTGGGCCCCACATGCCCTATGGGAATAATGAGAAGGGGATTTGCTCACTGGGAATCAATGGAGGGGTGTGTAAAATGGTGTAAATCCAGAGAAGATGTTTGAATGTGCCCCTCCCTGATGGCCGTGGAGGAGCACACCCAATGGCCCATGGCAAGGGGTGGACAATTGGGTGTACTGTGTCTGAGGTGTTTTGCTGGAAATGTACATATTACTGGGGGCACAATTACACCAGCCCCTAACCAAATTCCACACTACACGCTGCTCTCTGGGCTTTGGCGCACAGATAGATCTGTGAATCTTACTGCTGTGAATAATCGAACCAGCGCATACAGCCTGATTCCACACCATGTGGTTAAGTTGGTTTGGACAATAACCCATTTCTCTGTGGACATTCAATGGACTTATGATATGGACAAAAGCACGTAAAACCTGCAGCGGCAGCGTATTGCAACTGCCAGCGACTGGACATGTTAAGAGCTTGACCCCGTCGAAGGAGGAGAGGAGGTGTTTCGGTGGTGGCCGGGATGTTGGACCATGCTGCAGTGCTCAGGTCTCTCGGTGTTGCTGTGGATTATTACAGTGGCTGGTGTATTGCTAAGTATACTTGTGTTACGTTGCCTATGGAAATAACCGAGAAGTAATGGAGTAAGCCCCTCCCCCCTGTACTAGACAACCTGGACCCAACCTTCCTGGGCCCACTATAGTGGGAAGTCTGGAACACTAATTGGAACAGGTGTGACACACCCGTACGAGAGAAGGTGCAGGGCACTGTACTACGCACGGGGCAGTGGGACAAATGGAATATCAGCACCTTCCACCTTGATGCCTGGCCCTATCAGGAAATGTGTCACCATATGTCCTATGTTTTGCTAAGGGGGAGAATGGGAACAGGGACACAGGCAAGGCTCTGTGGCGTCAGGGCTGGGATGGGGACACCGAGGAAGGAAACTGGAATCATTGCTTGCTGGAAGTTCAATCCAATAAACATCTCATTGTTTGCACCTTAGGACTTTGCGTATTGCTGCTCTGTGTGTACGCAAGAAGGACCCGGTAATGGGAGGGTGAAGGGATAAACCCTCTAACACTAACTAACATCTAACACACATTTCAACCTCTTCTTTTCACACCATTGCTCATTCTCAGGGGCTGCTTTGTCTCCAGACAGATCCATTCTCTTTCAGGACGGCCTTGCTCTTTCTGTCTGTTTCACTCACTGAGGTGTGGGAGTAAACACTCCCCTTCCCTCTAGTCTCAGACAAACACTAGCATTAATTGTTTGCTACTGATGGGTTTAGAAAGCATTTGTCAAGATGCCATTTCTGGGACATTTTTCCCAAGATCCAATATTTTGCGTTCAAACATCTCCCAGCTTTCTTGGTGAAAATAAGGCTAAGGTTTCCTTGCAATATAGAGGCAGTTTTTCACCCCAGATGGGACTTGAACCCACAATCTCTGACTTAAAAAGCCATTGCCTTGTCCATTAGGCCACTGGGGCCCTGTGAAAAAAAGGAAATTCCATCTCCTAAATGCATATTTCTCATATTAACTTGGAAGCCAAATAACCTCTTTCTGCACCTTACAGAAATGTCTGCATCCCCTGGCAGCGAGGCTACTGGGCAGGTCGCTGACAGAGCTGAGCACCACCTTTCTGCCAGCCATCTTTAGAGAAGAAGGGTCTTTCCCCTGACAGCCACACAGCGCTGCCTGGCGTCCCGAGAGCCTCCCTCGTGTTCTCCCGCAGCAGCCGCCTGCCGGTGTGGGTGGGAAAAGGGGACCAGGAAGCACTGCAGCCTCATTCCGGGACAGGAGGCCCTCGCCACGCCCAGGTCTGCCTCTTGCCTTCAGCCCAGGCAGCCAGAGGTGCCGGGGAGCTCCCTGGCAGGCCGCCGCCTCAGCCAGGAAATAAGGAAAAGGCGATGAATGAAGAAGTCAGGAAATAACAAGGAAATGAAGAGGTTTGTCGAACAGGTTTCTGCCCGATTTACCATCTTCTCAGCTACCGCTCAAAGTTAAAGACCTAAAGTCGACCTATCGGCATAAGTACAGATGGTTGGATGGGAATTAAAAGGAGCTGCTGTCACAAGTGTTAGGTGCCTGCAAGCAGCATGCAGACTGTTTAAAAACACTGCAATTAGAGGCTCAGATGAAACGTTTGCCCTAAATCAGAAACGACAATAGGACGACCAGCAGAACGCCACTCTAGGTAAATGGCCGAGTAATGGAGGCTGTTAGAGGCAAAAAGTCATTCCTCAAAATTTGGAAATCAGATCCTAGTGAGGATAATAGGAAGGTGCACAAACTCTGGCCTGTTAAGTGTCAAGTCTAACAAGTCAGGCCAAGAAAGAATCTGAGGAGCAACATGCTAAAGACACAAAAGCTAAGCATAAATCTGGTCAATGCGAGTCCTGGTCTGTCCCCGCAGAAAGGTGAACCCCCTCTGTGGCTGGAGTGAGCTCCTCTAAGCCGACCTCACTACAGACCTGCGCCAGGTAGTGCTCATTGTAAAAATGTTTCCTCTGAAGGTTGGGAAAACGGGACCAGCGGTGCTCAGGCCGGCTGACACAATTAAAATCCTCCCCAACAACAAACATCATGCAGTACAGAGGAAGGGAGCCTTTGATCTTCCCTCTCATGCCTTAACTGGGGACCATACACACTAATATAGCAGTAACCAGTGCCACAGAGCACAAAGCCCACCAGTAATGCCCTCCCTGGTCGGAGCTCCACCACCTTCTGTACTCGCACCGCCAATGTGAAGAACAAAACTCCAGCCCCATCATTCTTCCCTGGCCAGGAGGCCCTTCCACCAATCATCCTCTGCCCATTGAGCTACCCTAGAGTTGTTAATGTGCATTTCCTGAACACCCACCATGTCGAAGTCCAGCTGCTCCAAGGCACTGAACATCAAGCGCCTCCTCCTGGGCCCCCAAATCCCTGCCACCTTCCACAGGGCCACTTTTACAGATGCCCCTTCCCTGGTACTGCCCTTGCTCAGCTGCACAGAGGAGTTTTCACCCCCAGTCCCTGCCTGTCACTGTCCAGCAGCCCTCTGGCACCATTCCTGAGGGTCACCCTGCCTCACTCTCTTCCTGCCACGTTGGGAAAGACAGCTCCCATCTCTCCTTGTTAAAGGTCAGGTGGGCCAACTAGGGGCAGAAGCCCATTCTATGTTTTCCTACTGCAGAGATCCAAGATCAGGGACTCACCTTCAGTGCCACCCACAGGGGAGGCAAGTAGGGCAATTTGTCCCGGGCCCCACAGGGGCCCCATGAGAATACAGCATTGCAACTTTTTTTTAATGGAAGGGGCCCCCAAAATTGCTTTGTTCCAGACCCCCTAGGGCAGCCCTGCTCATCTTGGGTGCAAACACCACTGTGTTCCCAGAGAACAAGCCACCACTGCACAAAGAGGGATGAAAGGACCTGCCAAAGCCAGAGATTAGAACCAGGGATCTTTAGATCTTCAGTCTAATGCTCTCCCAACTGAGCTACTTTGGCAGCTCTATAGAAGCATCTTGGCCTGTTGCTTCTCTGTCCGGGATGTTTTTGCAGCAGTTGCACACAAAAAGGACGTCATTGGGAGCGGCCCATGAAGACAAGACTCGCTTTTGCCTGCCTTGCTCAGCTTGACTTGCTGCCTCACCCGGTTCCTGCCCTAGTGCCCGGGTTGACCTGGTGGTGGAAGGGGACTGGGGGCCAGTGGTGCGGGGAGGAAGTTGAGCTGGACCCTGAGCTAGGCTAGACCCTGGCGGTGAGAGTCTGGCCACCACTTGCCGCCCCACCCTGTTGTCCTGGCTTCCCCCACTGGGTGTCATGTTGGGAGGGAAGTGGGGCTTCTGCCTCCCCTCCCCGATTTTCACACCGCAGAGGAGTGCGAACAGGAAAACGAACGGCTGCTCCACACCCCCACCGGAGGAACCCGGCACCCTTAGCTGTGGGGAGTAAGAAGTGGCTGTTGGCTGACAGGGCCTGTCCCCGAGGAGCTGGAACAGCAGCTGCGGCCTCCCCCTTGGCTCCAGGCTGTGGGAAATGCTCATTGCCTGGCTGCATGGGCGGCTCCTGCTCCGTGCTCTGGAGAGCATCTGTATTGCTCTGTCAACCCCCCGTCTTCACTGAGCCGGTCTGGTAAGGTCCCAAGTGCCCCCTCCGGCCTGGCAGCTGAGAGTCTGTGCAGACATCAGCCCCCCTGCCAGCCCCACAGGCAGCAGCAGCGCCAGCCCCCCAGCACCACAGGGGCACTCGATGCATTTCCTGTGGGGAAATGGCTCCTTGGCGTCCAGCTGCTAGAGTGAGAGCCAGGAGAGAGCAGTGTCTGGCTCACCGTGGGGGAGAGTAGAGACCTGGTGAGTGCGGATCTCCCTCAGCCTCCCCCGCAATGCTGGTCAATTGTATTGTCACTGTTATAGTCGGTGCTTCTCTTCAGGGCCGGCCCTAGAGGGGTCTGTGATAAATCCCCCCCTTTCCTCCCCAGGCCCTGCCCCCACTCCACCCCTTCCCCCAAGCCCCCACCCCTGTCCCATCTCTTCCCGCCCTGCACCTTCCTGCCCCATTCCTCTCCCTCCCCCACCTCTTACTGTCCCTTCTCCTCCCCCTCCCGGCCCAGCGCCTCCTGCACCCCACTGAACAGCTGGTCACTGGCAGGTGGGAGGTGCTGAAGGCGAAGAGGAGGAGCTTGTCGGCAAGGCCTGTAGTGGGCAGGGGCGGCTCTAGACCCCAGCGTGCCAAGCAGGCGCTTGGGGCGGCCGTTTCCCGGGGGGGCGGCATGTGGCTCCGGTTGAGCTCCCGCCGGCATGCCAGCGGCAGGTCCACCGGAGCCCGGGACGAGCGGACCTGCCGCAGGCATGACTGCGGCGGGTCCCGTCTTCCCGCGGCTCGGTTGAGCTCCCGCAGGCGCGCGGCTGCGGCAGGTCCGCTCGTCCCGGGCTCCGGTGGACCTGCCGCAGGCATGCCGGCAGGAGCTCAACCGGAGCTGCGGGAAGAGGGGACCCGCCGCGGGACCGGGGAAGGGCAGCACAGCGCTCCGCGCTGCTTGGGGCAGCCTACTTTCTAGAGCCGCCCCTGGTAGTGGGGGTGGGGGGAGCTGGCTGCCAGTGGGCCCTGAGCAGCTATTTTTGCTCTGTTGGTTCTGCAGCCCCGTAGCTCCCATGGATTCACTGACTTGGCTCCTTTCACACGCTAGAGAGAGGAGCAGAACCAGGGCTATGGCTAATCTATGGGGCACTAGGTGAGTGGCAGAGGCTTCAGGTGCTGAGAGTTTGCCTGACCCCTCAGGGACACAGTGTGAGGGGGTGTCCCAGGGATCTCTCTGAAAGGAGCAGAACAGGATTTACTTGGGGTGGGGAGAGAATTGAGAGTGTCTCAGGGGGTTGTACAGAGCAGGGCCGCCCAGAGGATTCCGGGGGCCCGGGGTCTTCGGCGGGGGGGCCCTTCCGTTCAGGGACCCGCCGCCGAAGTGCCCGAAGACCCGCGGCGGGGGCCCCCCCGCTGCCGAATTACCGCTGGAGTGGGACCCGCCGCCGAAGCACAGCCCGGTCTTCGGCGGTAATTCGGCGGTGGGGGCCCGCTGCGGGTCTTCGGTCACTTCGGCGGCGGGTCCCGGAACGGAAGGGCCCCCCGCCGCCGAATTACCGCCAAAGACCGAGCTGAACTTCGGCGGCGGGTCCCTCTCCGTCTTCGGGGGTAATTCGCCGGCGGGGGGTCCTTCCGCTCCGGGGCGGAAGGACCCACCCCGCCGGCGAAGACCGGGAGCAGAAGAAGCTCCTGCGCCCGGCCCCGCAAGAGTTTTCCGGGTCCCCCCGGAGCGAGTGAGGGACCCCGCTCCAGGGGCCCCAAAAAACTCTCATGGGGGCCCCTGTGGAGCTCGGGGCCTGGGGCAAATTGCCCCTCTTGCCCCACCCTCTGGGCGGCCCTGGTACAGAGGTGTTGCTCTGGTGAGAGACTGGCTAAAACACAGGCCTCGCTGTGAGCAGGATTCGAACCTGCGCAGAGGAACCCTAATGGATTTTAACTCCAACGCCTTAACCACTCGGCCATCACAGCTGTGAGCACAAAACTGCCCCAATGCCAGAGAAACTGGTAAAGACTCACAATGCCCAGGCGTGAAATCATCTGAACTACAGAATTCCCACCACAAACCTGGCTCCCAAAGCACAGGTGGGATTGGGGGTTTGTTCTCTTTGCTTAGCCGTGTGCAGTCGCACAGAGAGCGCGTTTAACAGTCTCCCCTCCCACAGAGCGGGAAGGGCAAATGATTCTCAACTTGAAGCCTGATGTAGGGTGACCAGACGTCCCGATTTTATCCGGACTGTCCCAATATTTGCTTGTTGGTCCCACGTCCCGTCCGATGTTTGGTCGGGACACTGGACAAACAAACAATTTTGCCCTCTGCTCCGGCACACAGGCAGAGCCCGGAGGGACACTCGCCCTCCCGCCCCCGCCCCCTCCTTCCTCCATTGGATCCCTCCCCAAATCCCCCCCCAGGCCCGGCCACCAGCCCCACCCCCTCACAGCCCCATTGCATGTCTCCCCAAATCCTCACCCTGGCCCTGCCCCCAGCCCCACCCCCTCACTGCCCCATTAGATCTCTCCCCAAATTCAGCCCTGGAGCCTATGGGGCAGCGCAGTGGTGCTGGGGGCAGTGCGGAGCGGGCAGGACCCATGTGGGCAGGGGGCGGAGACACACGTGGGGCAGACACGCTCCTGCCAGGAGGTCCTGGGCCCGGCTGCCTGGTTCGCCCCTTGCCCGGGAGCTGCAGGAGGGACCTGGAGCGCGGCTCGGCTGCAGAGCTCGGAGCCCAGGCTGGGCCCAGGAGCGAGGGGACAGGGGAGCTGGGGGTGTATCGGGGGTCGGAGCCGAGAGTTGGGAGGAGACGGGGTTGTGCCACTGCCACCTGGTGGTGGGGACGGAGTCTCCGGCTTTTTTTTTTTTTTGGTCCGCCCCCCGCGTCCCGATATTTCATCTTTGACATCTGGTCACCCCAGCCTGATGTGAATGAGGATGTCTGGAGCAAGGGGCCAGGGACTGGCCTTTGCTAGAGAAACCACTGTCAAGTTTTAGCCAATTAGGACAAGTCAGCAAATAAGAACAACCTCAGGTCTCAGTAACTGCTGCAGGTAGCAAAGTCCTACAGGGAGCAGTTTCTGGCACTACACCTGTGCAGCTCTGCTCCCCGGCTCTTCTCGGGCTCCTGCTCTCTCCTTAGCTCTGCCCCACTCTGGCCCAGGCACTTCCAGCTCCCACGGAGGATGGGACCCCCTGGCCTGGTGACTCCCTCATTGCACTGCCTGGCCTGTCAGTGCGGCTAACTTGGAGCTTTGGCCTCTCCCCATTGCTCCTGGGGACTGTCAGTCTCAGGGTCCTGATTTCCCATTGGCCCTTCCCCCTTCTATTGGGACTGGGAACTAGCCAACCAAACCCCCCACCACCACCACACCACACACACACACACTAAGTTTTAGTAAAGGGCCAAGAGCCCCCTTACACAAGCCAGCCCCATGAGGGTCACTGATGTGCAGAAAAGGCAACATGAGCTGGTCCCATGGTGTAATGGGCAGCACTCAGGTCTCTGAATTCTACAATCTGAGTTCAAATCTCAGTGGGCCCTTGTGTTGGCTGGTGGTAAAGCCCTGGAGCTCACAGTTCTCAACTTCCCTGTCTCCAGTTGTGCAAGATCCAGTCTCCCCGGTCCTGCTGGATGACTCACACCTCCTAGAGCCAGGTCTCTGGCTGGGATGGCGGCAATGGGTTGAGGCTCTAGAATTTGCTACCATGGTGGTTGGGATTCTTGCTGCTTCACAAGTTGGGGCCTTGTGCTTTCTGCCACACTTTTCCTGGGGCCCACATGGTGCTTGAAGAAAGGAGAGCCAGGGCTGGGATTGATAGTCAGGTTTTGGCAGGAGGGAAGAAGATTCCCAGGCTGGAGCCCCACACACCTTCCCTCCTCCTCTGGGCACCTAGAGCAGAGGCGGCCCAGCTCTGTCTGCTGGACACCTCGGCAGAGTAGGTGAGTTCATGTAAATACAGGCTGGTCCCAAAGCCTCCCCCAACCCTGGCTGATCACTAGCTGTCAGGGGAGAGCTCATTCACACCTCGCTTCCAAATCATCATTTGAAATTCTGAGGTTGGCCAACATTGCCGAAGCCAATGCACCGACATTGTCAGCAAACACAACAGCTGGGTGAGGAAACCAGGCTTTGTCCAGACTTTTCAAACCTATTTTACTTTCTCAGGTACAAGTATTTTTCATACGTTGGATCTGCTTTTAAAGTGTGTGTTAATGTTTCAATTTTCATTCAGATTTGCAGCCAGTGACAACATTGGCAGTGTTGCATGTAACTACCTGACCACTGGGGGGGGCGTTGGGGAAATTCAGGGGAGGGGGTGCACAGCCCCCTGGCTGGGGGGTGTATAGGGAATGTCCGGTTTCACTGAATTGAGTCCCCTACTGAAGCACCTCAGCAGGTTACATCAGAGAGGAGCTGCAGTGTCTAGGCAGTGGGATGCCTGTGCCTTTAAGAGCCCAGCCCTGGGAAGCCCATGCTGAGAGGTGCTGCCTGTGGGAGGGGAAATAGAAAAGCCCCTCTGCTCCCCCCAACCTGTTTTTGCAAACACTGGAGTCTCAGCCCCCCGGGGTAACTGTTACCCCTCTGCCCCTGCCTGTGCCGGGGTTTAACCCTCTGGCAGCGCCTCCCCCTGGGCTTAACTCCGGCTCCTTCCCCCCTCCCTGACTTTGCCCTTCAGTCCCTCTCCTAACTCTGCCTCCAGCTGCTTGACCCCCTGACCAGTCAATTTCCATCCCCTGCTCAGACCCTGGCCACCCCCCTCCTCTGATTTGCCCCCCTTTGCCCTCTTTAATCCCTGTAAAAAATAGGGGGGGCTGGGTCCCATTCTCTGGGCGGGGGTTGGGCCCCTGGCTCCTGCCTGCCCAATGCCCAAAGCGCCCCCCACGATCTTGCGGATGTTTGCCGAGTGCTGCAGGGTCACCTGCAGGGAGAGAGAGACACGGTTAGGAGGTGATGCATTCAAGGATGCCTCACCCAACACAGAGATGCAGCCACCTCTGGGGTGGGTTGCACAAGTCAGCAAATGAATTTGGAACAGGAAATGCACTGAAAGGAGCAAGGCAGCTGCAGGAGGTGGAGAAAACCAGAAAAAGCAGGAGCCCTGGATCCCAGTCCTGCCCCTCCCTCACTCTACCCCCTAACCTCCCCTCCCCTCCCAGAGTTGGGGGGAGAACCCAGGAGTCCTGGTCCCCAGCCTTGCCCACCCTCATATTCCATCCAGCAGCTGCCCCCCCCCAATTGCAGGGCAGCACCATGGGGCACACCGGGGTCTGCCTGTTTGCACAGAACAGGTGATGCCAGTGCCCCAGGGTGGGGAGAGATGATGCTAAGGGAGAAGCAGGCAGCAGACACCCCCACGACAGAGTAAAAAGTGCTAGGGGGCGCCGTGCTGCAAGGAGTGAGGAGGGTTGGCAGGGAATGGGAGGATCTCCCCTCACAGCGGGTGCATCTGTCTCCCCCACAATTCCTCCCCAGCCCTAGCCCGGCCCAGGCTAATCCCGGCTCAGCTACCAGGGTTAAATTTGGCCTGGATTCCCCAGCTGCTGGGGGAGGGACGTGGGGCTGGGGAGCATGAGCCTCTACTCCCCCTTCCCCCGACACAGTTGCACGGGAACTGACCAAAGGAGCCTGCAGCACTGCTGCCTAGAGGAAACTGAGGCACCAGCTAGTGACAGACACATCATGGCTCTTCTCATCCTCATCCTCTTTTCCAGATACAACCCGGGGTGGGTGGGGGGAAACTCAGGGCAGTTGCATAGTCAACCTGTGGAACTCCTTGCCAGAGGATGTTGTGAAGGCCAAGACTATAACAGGGTTCAAAAAAAAAAAACTAGGTAAATGAACAGAGGACAGGTCCATCAAGGGCTATTAGCCAGGGTGGGCAGGGATGGTGCCTGTAGCCTCTGTTTGCCAGAAGCTGGGAATGGGCGGCAGGGGGTGGATCACTGGATGATTCCCTGCTCTGTTCATTCCCTCTGGGGCCCCTGGCAGGAGACAGGAGGATACTGGGCTAGATGGACTTTGCGTCTGACCCAGACTGGCCGTTCTTATGTCTCCCTTGGCGCAGCAGTGACACCCAGTGGCCAATCAGGGTAATGCACAGAAGGTGTCTCCGTTGGCGCAGCAGTGACACCTCGTGGTCATTGAGGGTAATGCACAGAAGGTGTTTCCTTGATATAGCAGTGACACCCAGTTACCAGCAGGGGTGGCATCAGACTCTTCTCGTTTGGCGGGGGACTGAGATGGGCTAGACAAAAAAAATTGGGGGGCTGTGCCCCCCATCACCTGGCCCCACCCTTTATGGGAGCAATACAACCTTTATTAAAATAAAATAGTAAACGGTTTACTTTAATAATCTAAATCTGTCCAAATTTTAATACTATGAGCTCAGATCAAGTGTGAGTAGTCTCTTGGTCTATCCAAGGATATGATCAAGTGTCTTGATGTTTTTGGTCTTTTGGCCTCGAGATGAAAACCTTGTCTGAGTCTTTGGAACCTTGAGATAAAAATATTATTTAAATCCAAAGTTCTTAAAGATCCCATCAACAACAAAAACCTAAATGAAAAATTGAAACAAAAAACAATGCTTAATTTAAAACCCAAACATTAAGAAAAACTTTGTTTTTAAAAATAAAAACTAACAAATGCCATAAATTAATAATTTCAACATTTTATCAAAAAGGTGTGCTACAGCAGGATGAGAAAATAACATAAAATAAATAAGCCTGACCACTAAAACCTCCCATAAAGGAATCACATCCTTGAATACTGGCCAAATCTGTATAAAATATGCAGAACTATGTCAAAACTGGTGTTGCAGGTCAGCCATTCGAATCCAGCAAATGTCAATTAAAAGCTCCATTCCAATTAAAAAAAACAAAACAACCCAATAAACCAAAACAGGTCAAAGCCTGAAACAAACCTACACAGAAGCAAAATTAAACCTGTGCCAACACTGGAACAAACTATGTAAATTTCTAATTCTAACTTCTTGTTTCTCCCAGGAGGAAAGTGTTTTGCATCTCAGTAACCAGGCTGTCACTGCAGCTTTCCTTTCACTAAATGAGAAGTGGCAGTATCATAGCCAATTAGGTTAATCCGAGGTGTGATTATTGCTAGTTGAAAACTTTTCCCAATGCCCTCAGTTTTCTCTATGAGAAATTGAAATTGTATCTTTGCACTAATATCCCAAATGTGCAAGTCCATCCCCTCAGAGCAGCCCCACACCCTGAGCCCAGGGGAGAATCTCAACTGGTTTGTGCATTTGTAACCCTGGGGCCTGAAGCTGATGAGAGAAAGGGAAGTGTGTGATCTTGGAGGTTTCCGATACCACCTGCTGGGAGCAGAGGGAATTGACTGAGCAACGTCTTGGTTAATTTTCACCTTGTTCTCTGCCAGCAGGCTCCACTGGAGAGCTCGGGAGTGACTTGACCATGGCAGCACCCTATGTACGTTTTGGAGCCATTGGGGTGAAATGTGAGTACTTTTGGGGTTGGGACCCACATGAGAATGGATGTGCACAAACTGGAGAGAGTCCAGCAGAGGGCAATAAAAATGATTAGGGGGCTGGGGCACATGACTTAAGAGGACCTACAGGCCATATCCTGTATGTTAAGCTAAGGCAAAGTTAGCATCTCTATAGTGTGACCTTTTACACTATAGAGATGCTATAGAGAAAGGAAAATTGACCTTTATCTTGTTAAATAAAGAGAGAAGTACCCACGCTTGTCTAAGACCTTTACCTAGACCAATCGACAATGGAGAATGGCATAAGGGGTTTTTCAGTGTTGTACCCACAGAATTAACAGGTACACCACAAGGGAACTTATGTGCATATGTACATGTCATCAACAGGCACAAACATACTAGCCTATGAAGTAAGCGTACCCTAACGTTTTGTGGGTAAGGAATGAAATTTGGGCATAGGAGGAAGGATTTCCGGCGCTTGTGCCCTATAAAAGAGGTAACCCACCTCGCTAGAGCACATCGCTCTGTCATTCTGACTTACTTCCTCCACTCTCTCTCTATCTACTATCAGTAGGTGCCTGTACTTGTTCTTAAACTTTAAGTTTCAAAGTAACTCGGCTAAGCTTGGTTTCCCTAAGTTTTTATTCTTTATTAGGATTTGATTTTAAGTTTAACTTATTCAAGTAAACCCAAAGTAACATTAGCTTTTTCTAAGCACTGCATCTTTCACTCAAGAATTGAGAAACCTGAACTGCAAGGCTGGTCCCGTGTCTCTTACCACCAGGTTATCAAGGAAGGGTGTGAGTATATTAACCAAAACTTTGTTGCATATAATGCCATATGTATCTTTTGAATAGCAGTAATGCAACTGTAACTTTATAACTCAATTAAATTAAATAAAATGTAAGCTAATAAATTAAATTTTCATCATATTTTCCAAATTAATATTATTAGTACACCCTAAATCAGGCTGCATGGGACAGAGAGTTGGAGTGCAGGGGGATGAGAGCACTGGCTAGGGGGTGCAGGCTTTGGGGTGGGGGTGGAATGAGAGGTTCAGGGTGCAGTAGAGGGCTCAATGTTAGGGCAGAGAATTGGGCTGTGAGGGCTCTGGAACAAGGCCAGGAAAAAGAGAATTGAGGCATGCAGGGCCGTCCTTAGGATTGATGGTGCCCTAGGCGAGATTATGAAACTGGTGCCCCTGTGCCTGATCTGCTCTTAGCAACACAAATATAAGCTTACACTATTTGAAAACTTGCCACATTCACGTTATTAAAGCAGTTTAACTTAATGAAGCACAATGTAATGCTGATGCACTAGCACTAAAGAAGTAGCCCTATAGAAAAAATTCTGATTTGACAGAATGATGCAAATAATATAATTTTTTTAATTTGTCTAATTTTTATTGGAAATTTCTATGAAGAGGTATTGAAACAAAGATTTGTTTTTAATTAAAAGCAATCTTTCTGGCTTTTTTGGCTGCAAAATCAGTTTAATAAGCTGGGTTTCCAAACAGTGGGACAATATAACCCTAGTTTTACTGCTAGGTAAAGCACAAAGTGACCAAAATGAAGTCAGCACAGAATCATCTCATCTAGATTAAGGTCGCACAGAAATGTTACAGAAGTCCTATTGTGCCTTATTTTGTTTGGAAAGACATTAGCAATAGCAGCACATTCACATGATAAAATACATGATAAATCACTGCCTCTAAAGTTCCATCAAAAACTGACATTTTCACAGCTCTAGCATGAGCTGCTGTACAGATTCTTCACAAGGAAGTGTCCCTGGCCTTTTTAACTTATATTAACTATATATTTACTTTATGAAAGTTGGAGAAAACATTGTGAAAACGTAAAACATTGGCTGCCCAACTTCTGGGCTGGCAAAAGCTATACTGACTCACAGGAAAAAAAAAAGCAGGAGAATCTTAGTACAACATATGGTCAGTCTATACCAGGGGTCAGCAACCTTTCAGAAGTGGTGTGCCAAGTTCACTGTAATTTAAGGTTTCTCGTGCCAGTAATACATTTTAACATTTGTAGAAGGTCTCTCTCTATGTGTATAATATATAAATAAACTATTATTATCTGGGGTCCCGGACACCAGTCCTGCTCAGCCCGCTGCCAGCTGAGTAAATGAAACCCCAGACCGGCAGCGGGCTGAGTGGGACTGGTGGCTGGAACCCTAGACAAGGATCCCAGGCCCTGCTCAGCCCGCTGCTGGTCTGGGGTTCTGACCACCAACTCCTGCCAGCCAGGATCCCGGCCGCCAACCCCCCTCAGCCCACTACCAGCCTGGGATTCTGCTCACCCAGGCTGGCAGGAGGCAGAGTGGGGCCAGCGGCTGGGCTCCTGACTGGCAAGGGGCCGGCAGCCGGAACCCCGGAGTAGCAGCAGGCTGAGTGCTGCCGGCACCCCAGACTGGCAGCAGACTGAGCCACTCAACCCCCCCACCGGCCCTGCTCAGCCCGCTGCCGGCTGAGTGAATGGAACCCCAGGCTGACAGCAGGTTGAGTGGTTCAGCCGGCCTGCTCAGCACGCTGCCAGCCTGGGGTTCCTTGGGGGTCCCCAGGTCAGCAGCAGGTGCTGAGTGGGGCCGACGGCCGGTATCCCAGCTGGCAATAGGGCAGCAGCCGGAACCCCAGAGCAGTGATGGGCTGAGCCGCTCAGCCTGCCACTGCGTACCATCAAAAATCAGCTCACCTGCCACCTTTGGCGTGTGTGCCGTAGGTTGCCGACCCCTGCTCTATACACTAGTAAGGAGATGAGCATATTACAGCTGCTGGAGGGCTCTTATCAGGAGTAACAGGCTATGGGAAAGTCAGTCGACATTTTTTGTTTCTCTGATGAAAACTGGCCCACTCCCTGCCTCAAACCAAACCTGTCACTAATAATTGTCAACAACTTAATTTTCTGTTTTTGGCTAAGATATTGATTTTTTTAAAAAAAAAATATTGAAATTGGATTCAGGATTGTTAGCAAGAATTTTTGGCAAACAAAGTTGTTAAATGACAATCTAAATGGCAACACAGTCCTGCTTTCATGCTTGGCTCACCCCCAAGCCTGCTGGTCCAACAGCTGCAGTAGACCCCCAAATCCACCTCTTGGGGTGCAAAGTGGCAACAGCAGCAGCAAACCCTCAGGTCCAATCACACGCCAATGGGCACTACCACCAGCCTTACGGACCATGGTGAAGTTAGCCCAGCATCTGATCTCAGGGACAGGTCACCCATGGAGCCACAGCAGCTCATCCTGCCCTGTGCAGCTCCCCCCGGATGAGATGGATCACTGGCAGCCCGGGGGAGAGGCGCTCCCCAGCTAGGGTGACCAGATCCAGATGTCCTGATTTTATAGGGCCAGTCCCGATATTTGGGGCTTTGTCTTATATAGGCACCAATTACCCCCACCTAGAGTGACCAGACAGCAAGTGTGAAAAATCAGGACAGGGGGTGGGGGTGGGGGGGTAAAAGGAGCCTATATAAGAAAAAGACCCCAAAATTGGGCCTGGCCCTATAAAATAGGGATATCTGCTCACCCTACCCCAACCCCCTGTCCTGATTTTTCACACATCTGGCTAACCCCAGCCCAGCCCCGTGTGACATTCCAATCCTGGCCGAGGAAGTGAGTTACTTTCACTTTCATTCCTCAGCAGGTAGCCAGCCTCCCCCCACCTACCCCCCAGCACCTCACCCAACCCAGCCCTGACGGAGGGGAGGGAGGAGAGAGAGAGGGATGCTCCTGGGGAGGAGGGAGAAAGGAGGGGGTGCTCCATGGGGCAGGGCGGGAGAAGAATGGATGTTATGGGGGACAACAAAGGACACTGGTTCCAGAGCCGCAGAGCCTGCCTCACCTCACCTCAGCCGGGGGGAAAGAGTCACACTCACAGGTGAGCTCCTTCCCCAACCCCTACCCCCTCCCCTTCCCAGAGACCCCAGCAGCCAATCCCCTCCCTCAGACTGTGCTGCATTCAGCTCTCTCTAGGATCCAGCAGCCTGCTCCACTGCTTCCCATCTGTCCAGGCTCCCAGGAGAGCCGTGCCCCCAAACCTAGCGGTGCCCTACGTGGCTGTCTATGGCTAAGGACAGCCCGGGAGACGTGAGAGAGAGATCAGGCTAGAGCAGAAAATGGTTGGGGGCGGGGTGAAGGGTTTGAAATGCAAGGAGAAGAAAAATCTTCCTCCTGCTCCCTCTCATCAGAGCATCTAAAAACCAGGTGAGAGATACCTCTCCCCCACTGAAACATCAACTCTGGTGGGCTCGGGCTGAGGAAGGAACTTCTCTCTCCAGCAGCTCCAGCACACCTAGGCTGGGACATGGACACCTCCCCCCAAAGATCTGGTGTGCCTGGCCTGGGACAGGGGAGGGGCTCCTCTCCTCTCCATTGGGGACATGGCGGGATGAGAGATGTGACAGGTCTTTACGGGAAATCATTATTTGCCTGATTCATGTGCCAGTCCTAGTCCTTTCTGACCCAACAGACTGTTTATCCTGCATGCTGATGCCAGTTTGGAGGGTCTGGGAGCACTCTCCTACCAGGAAGTGGAAGGTAAATGTAAATCTGTAGCCTTTGCCAGCTGAGGACTGCCTGATAGCGAAACTCGCTATCCCATCCACCAGCTGCAGTTCTTGGCCTTGAAATGGGCCATCACTGAGAAATTTCCAGACTACTTGTCTGGTGCTCAGTTTCAGGTATGGACAGAGAACAATCCACTGACTTCTGTGTTAACAAGGGCTAAGCTGGATGCTACAGGGCAGAGATGGGTGGCTACTTTTGCTAGCCATAACTTCAGCATTCAATACCAGTGAGCTGGTATAATAGGGAGTGTGATTTATCAGGACCACCAATTCTTGGCTGGGGGGGAGGGTGTAAGCAGGGTCAGAATGAACTCTACCCTGCCATCTGTTGGTGATGTGTTGTAAAGGCCTTTTGTTGCTGATGTGCATGGTCACACCCACCCCACATTGCATGATGGGGGTGCTTGTCCAAATGGTGATTTTGGCTGCTGTGGGATCCCCAAACTCTTTCTTAATAGGGCAGGAGTAATAAAGTGTAGTAATCCTGGATATATGAATCAAGACAGTAGAACGGTACTTAGCAGTTCATGATTTCGGGACTCACCCGAACCTAGATAAAAATCGTTAGACAAGGGACATGGGTTCCAAAGAATAGTAATTTAAGAGAAATTGAAAATAAATATATGTTTAACATTTTTGAGATTCTTCTGAGCTCTCTAAATGCACATTTTATGGTTTTCTTTTCTCTTTAGTTGAAAAATAGAATTAATTATTATCCCATTACAAAGAATGTGTTAAAGCATAAACTTAAAATATTAGACATAAGTAAAAAAATTGAGTTATACTGAAGGAGGTGGACTCTGATGCTACTTAAAAGCTTAAATTTGTAGGAATACAGATGGGAATAAGAACCTGGCAGAAAAGTTTTGCAGGAAGAGTTAGCAGAGCGAGATTGTTAGTCACAGGTTAGTGGGTGGGTTTATGCAAATACTGGACTCTTGGATGGGAGTGGGGACAGGGGGGGGCGCACACAACTTCTGTGGCACATGCACCATCTCTGCAACTAATGTTTGCTACCTCACTCCCTAACAACACACCTTTTACCTCTCAGGACCAAAATACACCGTGAAAGAAATCTAACGGCATAAGCTTAGGGTGAGCAACTGCAGCACTCACAACAATTTGAAGAGATTCAAAACCGCCTCTGCCTCTGTCTTTCCACACCAGGGACAGCAGAAAGGACATAAGCAACACCTGCAAGAGACCAACAAACATCCCTTTCTACCTCCCTCCACATGCTGCCGTTAGGAACCCATGCCCCTTAATGGTGAGTACTTTTCAGGCGAGGGTGATGCTCTCAGGCCTCAAATGCCACGTACAGTTACTCTGTCCTTGATCCAAAATCAACAGGAAAATACACTGGATTACTCCTGCCCCAATAACAAAGAGACCGGGGATCCCGCAGCAGCTGAAATGACCGTTTGGACAAGCACTCCCATCATGCAATCCGGGGTGGGTGTAACCATGCAAATGACATCAGCCTTGACGACAGATCACCAACAGATGGCAGGGTAGACTTCATACTGACCCTGCTTCAACTAGACTGTGGCAAAGATTCCAAAACACCGAACGTTAAAACTCACCTAACGTGGGTCAATCCATCCTCATCATCGTAACCGCTCGTTATACTCCACACCCGAACGTAGCCCTCATATGGACAACATACCCTCCTAACTCAAGTATCAGAGGGGTAGCTGTGTTAGTCTGGTTCTGTAGAAGCAGCAAAGAGTCCTGTGGCACCTTATAGACTAACAGACATTTTGCAGCATGAGCTTTTTTTCGTGGGTGAACTTGCATCTGAAGAAGTGGGTATTCACCCACGAAAGCTCATGCTACAAAACGTCTGTTAGTCTATAAAGTGCCACAGGACTCTTTGCTGCTCCTCCTAACTCAGTGTCTGTATGTTAACTTTTTACCCCCAGTCAGGGCTATTGCAGATTATGTATTCCTTACGCCACCGCATTTTAAACCGAACTTTGCACCCCTTGGGTAAGCTGTACGTTGTTCCCTGAGCACCAGAAAAGTCTACGCCGAAACTCTGTACTGTACACTTTTTTTTTCTTTGAACCTCATCTTAATAAAATGCTGACTTTTGTTCGAGATCCCGGCTCCTCTTCCTTTGCAAGGCGTGTGCGTTCGCTCCGCGTTTTAGTCTGCTAATACGGCGGGGGGCGATTGAGCCAGAGGTGCTTGCCTGCTGCAGACATGGATCCAAGGCTGAACCTCGTCCCCCACAAGCGTAACTGAAAACAGTTTAAGAAGTGCTCCCGTCTCCGGCACTCAGCTACCCAGCTCCCAATGGGGTCCAAACCCCAACCAGATCCTTTTTACCCTGTAGAAGCTAGCTGTAAAATCCTGTGACCAGGGCAGCTGCCTAGCAGCCTGCGCATCTGCCTGCCAGCACGAGAGCGCGTAAGGCACTAATCCGGATAGTGGCAGCTAGGTGGCAGGGGGAGAGTGTGAAAAAGTAGCAGAGTGGCGCAGCGGGAGCGTGCTGGGCCCATAACCCAGAGGTCGATGGATCAAAACCATCCTCTGCTACATGTGCGCTTGTTTCTTTTCCCTCTGGGCCTTCAAGCAAGCCGGTGACCAGCAGAGCCCCAAGAGCCGGGGCAAGAGGTGGCTGAGGAGAAGCGGCGGCCTGCCAGGGAGCTCCCTGGCACCTCTGGCTGCCTGGGCTGAAGGCAAGAGGCAGGCCTGGGCGTGGGGAGGGCCTCCTCTCCAGGAATGAGGCTGCAGTGCTTCCTGGTCCCCTTTTCCCACCACCCCGGCAGGCAGCTGCTGCGGGAGAACACGAGGGAGGCTCTGGGGGCGCTAGGCAGCGCTGTGTGTGTGGCTGTCAGGGGAAAGAGCCGAGGCTCCCGACTCGACCTGCCATTGACTCGCGTGGCTCTGCGCGGCCGTCAGCCGGGGCGGGGCGGGCCAGGCTGCGGACGTGACTCAGGCTTGGGCCGCATGGCCGTGCTTTCCTGACGAGGCATGAGGCAGGCCAAGAGCTTTGCACAGCGTACAGGGAAGTGGGAGGGAGGCGTCTTTGAGCCGGCGTGTCTCCTCCGCTTCTCCCTTGCCGCTTGGGCGGAGGCGGGAAGGGAGCGAAATGTTCCCGGCTGAAAGTTTTTGTGCTCGGCTTTGAGGATTAAGCCTGAGCCTCCGGCACGGCTGCTGGCAGATGGGTTTCTGAATGGCATCCAGCCCGCTCTTTGGACCACCAGCTGAAAGCACTGAGGCCAAGAGGCAGCAAAATGGGACCTTTGAGGCTCCCCCCCACAGGCAAGCAAGGAAGTAGCACAGGCTTAGCATCGTCCCTGGGTGGGCTCGAACCACCATCTTTTCGGTTAACAGCCGCACGCGCTGACCCATTGCACCACAGAGACACGGAGGGGCAAGGCTATATTGAGCACAAAAGCCGGGAATCAGCTCAGGGTACGGTATAGCACATGCATGCAGTGGTTAGCCAAGTAACAGCAAGGAACTGGACTGGTATGGGAGGAAAGTTCTGTGGGAAGGAACCAAAAAGAGCAACGGGGCTGTGGTACAGCGCTCGCATACACTTTCTTTGGCCTGTTTTGCTGGAAGAGTTAGGAGAGCGAGATTGTTAGTCACAGGTCAGTGGGTGGGTTTATGGAAATACTGGACTCTTGGACGGGAGCGGGGATGGGCGGGGGGGGGCGCACACAACTTCTGTGGCACATGCACCATCTCTGCAACTAACGTTTGCTACCTCACTCCCTAACAACACACCTTTTACCTCTCAGGACCAAAATACACCGTGAAAGAGATCTAACGGCATAAGCTTAGGGTGAGCAACTGCAGCACTCACAACAATTTGAAGAGATTCAAAACTGCCTTGATCCAAAATCAACAGGGAAAATACATTGGATTACTCCTGCTTCCTCTTCCACAATGCTCTGCTCGCACACTTGCTCACGCGGCTCCAGCCCTCCAGTCTGGCCCCTCCCCCTGCCTGGTGCACTCCCCTGGCCAGCCCGGGTTCTTCGGCGCTGAGAGCCCGGCCGCCAGCCCCACCAGGGGCCCTTGCCAAAGTGCCGCCCGGTTCCCGCTGCAGCCTTTGCTGGGCCCGCTCTCCGCGCCAGGCGGGCGGGCGGCTGCGTCAGGGGCTGCAGCCCAGCTGAGAAAAGGAGGGGCTGGACAAAGCTGGAACCTGATTTCAAGAACACTTCAGTGATGCCCGAGAGTCCTAGCCAGGTCCAGTCCCAGGAATGATCAAACCTGAGATTTAAATCGGTTCAATTAAATGCTCTGCCGGTGCCCCTGACTCCCTGCCTGCAGCCCCTGCTATCCGAGCCCTGAGCTACAAGTCAGGGCTCTGCCTGTGCCTCTCACTCCCAGACCACAGCTCTGGCTTGTCGCTGGGGCGCTGGGCAATGCGGTGGAAGTGCGCTATACACAGCCAGTCCGGATTCTGCGGGAGTTTCCTTTCTCTGAGCAGGCTGACTGCAGGGCAAGAAGCTTATGAAGCTTCAACCTTCCTAGGTCTGACCCTTGAGCATTCAGTATCCCTGTCCCACCAGCCGCATCCGGCTGTGCGACTGCACATGGCTAAGCAAAGAGAATGAACCCCAAATCCCCCCTGTGCTTTGGGAGCCAGGTTTGCTGTGGGAATTCTGTAGTTCAGATGACTTCACACCTGGGCATTGTGATTCTCTGGCATTAGGGCATTACTGTGCTGATGGCTGAGTGATTAAGGCATTGGAGTCGAAATCCAATAGGGTTCCCCTGCGCAGGTTGGAATCTTGCTCACAACGAGGCCTGTGTTTTAGGCAGTCTCTCACCGGGGCAATACCTCTGTACAACCCCCCAAGACACTCTCAATTCTCTTCCCACCCCAAGTAAATCCTGTTCTGCTCCTTTCATAGAGATGCCTGGGACAACCCCTCACACTGTGTCCCTGAGAGGTCAGGCAAACTCTCAGCACCTGAACCGTCTGCTACTCACCTGGTGCCCTATAGATCAACCGTAGCCCTGGTTCTGCTCCTCTCTCTAGAGTGCGAAAGGAGCCAAGTCAGCGACTCCATGGGACCCATTTCCCCACAGAGAGTGCATTGAGTGCCCCTGTGGTGCTGGGGGGCTGGCGCTGCTGCTGCCTGTGGGGCTGGCAGGGGGGCTGATGTCTGCACAGACTCTCAGCTGCCAGGCCGGAGGGGGCACTTGGGACCTTACCAGACTCGCTCAGTGAAGATGGGGGGTTGACAGAGCAATACAGACGCTCTCCAGAGCACGGAGCAGCAGCCGCCCATGCAGCCAGGCAATGAGCATTTCCCACAGCCTGGAGCCGAGGGGGAGGCGCCAGCTGCTGTTCCAGCTCCTCGGGGACAGGCCCTGTCAGCCAACAGCCACTTCTTACTCCCCACAGCTAAGGGCGCCGGGTTCCTCCGGTGGGGGTGTGGAGCAGCCGTTCGTTTTCCTGTTCTCACTCCTTTGCGGGGTGAAAATCGGGGAAGGGAGGCAGGAGCCCCACTTCCCTCCCAAAATGACACCCAGTGGCGGAAGCCAGGACAGCAGGGTGGGGTGGCAAGTGGTGGCCAGACTCTTGCTGCCAGGGTCTAGTCTAGCTCTGGGTCCAGCTCAACTTCCTCCCTGTGCCACTGGCCCCCAGTCCCCTTCCACTGCCAGGTCAACCCGGGCACTAGGGCAGGAACAGGGTGAGGCAGCAAGTCAAGCTGAGCAAGGCAGGCAAAAGCGAGTCTTGTCTTCATGGGCCACTCACAATGACGTCCTTTTTGTGTGCAACGGCTGCAAAAAACTCCCGGAAAGAGAAGCAACAGGCCAAAATACTGCTACACAGCTGCCAAAGTAGCTCAGTTGGGAGCGTATTGGGCTGAAGATCTAAAGGTTGTTCATTCAATCCCAGACTTTGGCAGGTCCTTTCATCCCTCTTTGTACAATGGTGGTTTGTCTTCTGGGAGCACAGGGGTGCCTGCACCCCAAGGTGAGGCCCTGAGCTTCGGTTCTGGAATAGGAAGAAAAAAAACTGTGTGCTGCTGGCCTCACCTTTTCCAATGAGGGATGGGAGCTGTCTCTCCTACATGAGGTATTGGTGGACCCAATATAGCAGGAAGAGAGTGAGGCAGGGTGGCCCTCAGGAATGGTGCCAGAGGGGGTGCTGGGCAATGACAGGCAGGGATTGGGGATGAAAAGTCCTCTGTGCAACTGAGCAAGGGCAGTACCAGGGAAGGGGCATCTGTGAAAATGGCCATTTGGAAGGTGGCAGGGATTTGGGGGCCCAGGAGGAGGCACTTGATGTTCATTGCCTTGGAGCAGCTGGGCTTGGACATGGTGGGTGTTCAGGAAATGCACATTAACAAGTCTAGGGTAGCTAGATGAGCAGAGGGTGATTGGTGGAAGGGCCCATCTCTCTGGTCCTCCAGGCCAGTGAAGAATGATGGGGTTGGAGTCTTGTTCTTCATATTCATGGTGCGAGTACAGAAGGTGCTGGAGCTCCAACCAGGGAGGGCATTACTGGTGGGCTTTGTGCTCTGTAGCACTGGTTATGGCTATATTAGTGTGTATGGTCCCCAGTTAAGGTGTGAAAGGAAAGTTCTATGAAGGAACTGGCTCCCTTCCTCTAGACTGTTTGGTGTTGAGCAGGATTTCAGTTCCCTGACCCAGGGCAGAGGATATTGGAAGCTGAACATCCAGAGCTTGCAAGATAAAGGAGCAGAGGGGGAGGCCTGGTGGTGTTGGCAGAACGGAAAAGCATCAGAGGGTTCTATGGCAACCAGGGGGATTGGTGGGAGTTGGTGAGGGAGGAGTTGGCAGCTTTGCTGTGGCAGTCGGGCAAACACCACAACATTTAAGAAACCAATGGTGCCAAGTCCTGCAGCGTCGCCTGTGGGATTTCCACAAGAGCATCCAGGCAGGGGAGCCAGTCAGCGTGTGACTGTACGACCGGATCAAGCGACAGCTGCCCGAGATCCAGGAGATGAGGCTGCAGCTGGCCGATATGAGCGGGAGCACCGAGTGAAGGGAGGGGTGGCCTCCCCTGACATGTTTGTGGCCTGCAGGGAATGGAGACAAAGCAGGGGGATGTGGGGTCTCAGGGCAGGACCCACAGATCTGGTAGAGCAGGACCACAGTCGCTGGAGGAGGAGAGAGAGTCCTGCGAGAGGAAGCCGCTGGTGGGAAGCAATAAGTGCAGAGTGCAAACCATCCAGATGAGAGTCACAGGGGTCTAGAAAATAAAATAGCAGCAGGTCCCATGGTGTAATGGGCAGCACTCAGGACTCTGAATCTTGGAATCTGAGTTCAAATCTCAGTGTGACCTCCTGGAGGTATGTTAGTTTGCTGCAAAGCCCTGGAGCTCAATGTGCTTGGCTACCCTCTCTCAGGGTGAACTAGAGTGAATTCTTTCCCTCGTGCTGGGTGACTGAGGGCCACTGGAGATAGGTCTTTGGTCTGGCTGGTTCAATGGGCTGGCTGCTATAGGTTGGGGTCCTAGAACTTAACAGTCTGGCTAGAGAGTCCTGTGGTTTGACCATATGGTTGTTTCTCGCTGCTTCACCTGATGCCCACAACTTTGGACCCTCCAGCTGCCACACTCTTCCTCTTGCCCATGTGGCATTTAAAGGAAGGAGGGCCAGGGCCATGCTTCATAGTCAGGGCTAGGCAGGAGGGAGGAAGAGTCCCAGGCTGGAGCCCAGCACCTCTCCTCCTCTGGGCACCTAGAGCAGAGGCGGCTGGTGCTGACAGCTCCAAGGGAAGGCTTAAAAGCCACAGATCAACCAAGGGCAGGGCAAGAGGAAGGCAGGACCATGCCTATGCGTGGCCAGCAGACAGCCACAAAGACACCCGGCCAGGCTGCTCCCTGCCATGCCAAACCCCCAGTAAAGGCCACTCACAGACCAGCATTCGTTCTGCGGCCAGCATCACAAGGTGGTTGGAAAGCAGGGCCAGCCCCCAAGTGGGGCCTCTGACCGTTCCCACTCAAGGGGCTCCTTTTGGCAGTGGGGCAGGAGACATTTCCCCCAAGAGGCTTTTTCCCAGCTGCTGAGAAGCACAGAAGTACCCACTGTTTGCTCTTGTGGTGAAAGGGGTTAATACGTTTAGGCAGCCTGGCTAGCTCAGCTGGCAGCACCTCTGGCTCTTACTCTGAAGGTCGAAGTTACAATTCCCTGTCTGGGTGCTTGGGGCTCCTCCTCAACAATACAACACACAATGTGCCTAAGCCCCCACCCAGTAACCTGGGGAAACTAACCCTGGCCACTGGGTGCCTCTAAGAGGCGATACTTTCCCCACTCACAACCACTGAGTGCAGAAAAGAAACTTTAATAAAAAGGAGGAAAATCACCTTGTATTAACTTGGGAAAACACCACAATCAGGATTCATAACACAACACTATGAGCAAAACACCCACCCACAGTGCACTGGGCAGTGGCCTTTGGCCTCGGGCTCTTAAATCAAGACCCCAGAAGCTCTGTGGATGTGCCCCTCCCTTCACTGCACCTCACCCTCAGCTGCTGCCCTGGGTCAATGAAAACCCAGAGTTCACCTCTCACCTCCCGGGGGGAAAGCCCCTTTCTCCCTCCGCTGTCTGGCCACATTGCCGGCCACTTGCTGTTCCCCCCTGTCACCGCTCTGCTGGCCACCCTCTCTGCTCTGGGATGTCTTGTGGTCCCACCAGGAGCGGAACAGGCTCCCTAAAAGCAGGGCCGCCCAGAGGATTCGGGGCTCTGGGGCAAAGCGGGGGAGCGGACATAAAAAAAGGCGCCACCTGCTGCGGCTCTTGTACTCACTGGGCGGCGTCTGAGTCTTCAGTAGCAGCAGGTCCTTCACTCGGTCTGCGTCTTTGGCAGCACTGAAGGACCCACCACAGAAGTGCATCTGAAGACCCGGAGCGCTACCAGGGAAGGGATTCTTGGCCAGAGTTTGTGGGGCCCCTGCGGGGCCCAGGGCCTTGGGCAAATTGCCCCACTTGCCCCCCCAGGGTGGCCCTGCCTAAAAGTAGCGGCCACCAGAGCCCAAACAGTAGCCCCACCCCTTCCACTCAAGGCCACGCCCCAACCCCCCCCCATCTCCCCAAGGCCCCACTCCTTTGCTGCTTCATCCCCCAAGACCCCTCCTCCAGCCAGGGGCGGCTCTAGACACCAGCGCGCCAAGCAGGCGCTTGGGGCGGCCGTTTCCCGGGGGGGCGGCATTTGGCTCCGGTGGAGCTCCCGCCGGCATGCCTGCGGCAGGTCCACCGGAGCCCGGGACGAGCGGACCTGCCGCAGGCATGACTGCGGCGGGTCCCCTCTTCCCGCGGCTTCGGTTGAGCTTCCGCAGGCATGACTGCGGCAGGTCCGCTTGTCCCGGGCTCCGTGGACCTGCCGCAGGCATGCCGGCGGAGCTCAACCGAGCCGCGGGACGACGGGACCCGCCGCGGCACCGGGAAGGCGGCGCAGCGCTCGCGCTGCTTGGGGCAGCCTACTGTCTAGAGCCGCCCCTGCCTCCAGCTCACTGGTCTCCATCCTCCCCATCATTAGCCCTTACTGTCATTACAAAGTGGTAAGGCAGAGCCCTCCCATTTTTAAAAGTCCTGGAGTGTTGTTCCCCCCTGTTCAGGCACCCCTGGGTCCCTGCGCTTCACACAGCTCTCCCTGATTTCAGCTGTTAGTGAGGGAGCCTCCCTGCTAGCGCAGACTGGGCAGTTTGTTGCATGAGAGACACTGTCCCAAAGCAGGACTAGTACTTAGAGCTGGTTATCAGTGATTTCAGATCTGTTGGTCTGCAGCAAGACTCTCCATTGAGTATTAACCAGCTCTGTTATTACACAGGGAAGAACAAAAGGGTGAAATGGGGCCTGGAACCCTTAAGAAGAATCCACCCCACCAAGTACCAACACTTGTCGCTACCTGCTCTCAACCCCACTGAGAATGTTTTGGGGTCACTCCTTGGCTTTATCAGCCTAGGGGGTCTCAGAAAACACTGAGTGACAGGTGCTACAGTGGCACAGTTTTTTAGCATGCACTACTGAAAGGAACTATGCTGAGATTGTGAGTTCAAACCTCACCTGTAACACTGGTTATCATTAACAACATGGCATCACCCTCTCATTTGGCCCTGTGGAATGTAGAACTCCAGCCCAGGGAACCCTGAGAAGAAAAGGAGTCAATAATGCCCCCTTCCATTATTACCTCCTCTTCAGAGCACAGGTCAGACTCTACAATCCTTTCTTCCCCCAGCCCCTGTGCCAGGATCCCTCAAGCAGAGCCTAGAGTCCACCATGGCGTCTGTACTATTGACAAACACTAATTACCACAATCTAGTTGAAACAGGGTCAGTATGAAGTCTACCGGGTGATCTGTTGTCAAGGCCTTTTGGGGCTGATGTCATTTGCATGGTTACACCCACCCCGGATTGCATGATGGCATTGCTTGTCCAAATGGCCATTTCAGTTCCAGTCTCTTTGTTATTGGGGCAGGAGTAATCCAGTGTATTTTCCTGTTGATCTTGGATCAAGGACAGAGTAACTGTACCTGGCATTTGAGGCCTGAGAGCGTCATCCTCGTCTGAAAAGTACTCACCAATATGGGGTATGGGTTCCTAACAGCAAAACATGGTGGGTGGTGAAAATAGATTTTTGTTGGCAGTGGTGGTGGCTTTGTATGTGCTGGTCCTGGTGTGGAAAAACAGAGACAGTTTTAAATCTTTTAAAATTGTTGTTGGTGCTGCAGTTCCTCATCATAAGTTTATGCAGTTAGATTTTTTCACAGTGTATTTTGGTCCTTAGAGGTAAAAAGGTGCTCTGTGTGTGGTGTTACAGTGAGATAGCAAAGGTTAGTTACAAAGGTGGTGCATGTCCTGCAAAAGTCATGTGCCCCGCCCACCCCAGTTCTGGTCTCAGTCAGGGCCTTCTCTTGTTGGAAAGGAGATGAAACCTCTTCTGGTAAACTGGCATTTCACACTTGGTAATGCTTCTCTCCTGACTGGTGGCGGGGTTTAGTGCCAACGCTTATATATCACCTTACAACATGGGCTACGGCTATTATAAGTGAGAATAATGCATGAAGCAACTCACAAGCTTGTCATAAACTCTAAACACGTTTTTTTATAAAGCTAATGCCTGTTTTAACAACACTAACAAACAGGTGAGCAAGACTAGTTTCCAGCCATGCGTTTTTCACTTTTCAGTAAGGCCTAGGGGCCTTGGCATGAGCTGGCACCTGGTCTGCCAGTGTCAGAAGAGGATCTGCCCTCTCTTATCCCCAGGTGTCTGTACTGGGAGCAGTACTGTTCAACTTATTCATAAATGACCTGGGGAAAGGGCTAAACAGTGAGGTGGCAAAATTTGCAGATGATACAAAATTGCTCAAGAGAGTTAAGTCCCAGGCAGACTGCCAAGAGCCACAAAGAGATCTCACAAAACTGGGTGACGGGACAACCGAATGGAAGATGAACATCGGTGCTCATAAGTGCAAAGTAATGCACATTGGCAAACATAATCCCAACTATCCCTATAAAACGATGGGGTCTAAATTAGCTGTTACCACTCGAGAAAGAGATCTGGGAGTCATTGTGGATAGTTCTCTGAAAAAAATCCACTGAATGTGCAGCGGAGCTTTGGGAATCATTAAGAAAGGGACAGGTAATAAGACAGAAACTATCATATCACCTCAATATCAATCCATGGTACGCCCACATCTTGAATACTGCGTGCTGATGCGGTCGCCCCAACCTCAAAAATGATATATGGGAATGGGAAAGAGTCAGAAACAGACAACAAAGATGATGAGGGGATATGGACCAGCTTCCGTCTAAGAAGAGATTCATAAGATTGGGACTTTTCATCTTGGAAAAGAGACGACTAAAGGGGGATACGAGGGAGGTCTATAAAACCATGACCGGCATGGAGCAAGTAAATAAGGAAGAGTTATTTACTCCTTCTCATAACACACGAACTAGGGGTCACCAAATGAAATTAATAGGCAGCAGCTTTATAACAAACAAAAGGAAGTCTTTCTTCACGCACCACACAGTCAACCTGTGGAACTCTTTGCCAGACGATGTCGCGAAGGCCAAGACTGTAACAGGGTTCAAAAAAGCACTAGATAAATTCATGGAGGATAGGTCCATCTATGGCGCTTCGCCAATGGTATCCCTAGCTAGGTATCCCGGTTTGCCAGGAGCTGGGCATGGGCGACAGGGGATGGAGCACTTGATGATTCCCTGTTCTGTTCATTCCCTCTGGGGCACCTGGCATTGGCCACTGTCAGCAGACAGGATACTGGGCTAGGTCTTCAACTTTGACGGGTAGCTGGGAAGACGGTCAATCAGACAGAACCCGTTCGACAAACCTTTTCATTTCCTTGTTATTGCCTGACTCCTTTAATTCATTTCCTTTTCCTTATTTCCCAGCAGACCGACGAGCCACCAGATTTGGGTGCTAGCAGAGGGACCTGACGAGCTCTTTCTTTTCGGCAGCGTTGAACACGCCAGGGCACAGTCAGATTCTGGATGCTCATCTGAATGTAACACCTAGCGCTCACCTTTATTTCTGTTTCTTAGCTCTTTTGGGCCATCGATCTTTGGTCTGACCCGTAGGATCCCTGCATTAGGAGAGATGGCTAATTAATGAGCCCATAAACCTTGGAAATCAAATGAAACCTGAAGTCCGTAGAAGACCTCGAAAGGCCCTTGGGGGGTGGAGTGCGAGCTGAGGAAGAGTTCCCTGCACAGCTTACCTCTCCATTCTCGTTTTCCTGTCCTGAGCGCAAAAGCCAGGAAGCAGCTCCGGGTAGGGAGGGGATACAATATGTGTGCAGTGGTTAGACAGGAAACAGCGAGGAACTGGACTCGTATGGAGTGAAACTGTAAGCATCTTCTGTATGCCTGATGACTGCAGGTTTGAGAGAGTTATGTGGGAAGTGGAGGCTTTCGGTGGCTTTCAGAGGAAATGTAATGGAAAGGCAGCCGAAAGTGGAATCCCAGGTTTTTAAACAATCCTCCACTAACACACCAAACAGCTCAGGTCTAGTTACTCATTGAAAATTAGAATAAAGTTACAGCAAGATTTCATCATAAATGAAGTCAAACCCTAAAGATTTCAGAACACAACTGCTATAAGGAGCCACGAGGGAAGCAATACAAAGTCAACCTTGCCTCAGAGAAAGGCAGTTAAACAATTTCTCTTTTTTAAAGCAGCATAATCTCCCCAAACGGAAGGGCACTGTTCCTGGAGAAGGGTCCTGGAGAGGGTTTTCCTCGTTGGTGCCGGCCATCCACCTCCCCGAAAGGCGGGAGCTAGGTCGACGGAAGAATTCTTCCGACCAAGGCGCGGACTGATGTAGCCGCGCCGATTTACGTTCCCCGTGCAGCCCAGGCCCGAGGGTCGGTGCGTGCTGAACAGTTAAGTCAAAACAGCTCCGTCCGTCAGAGGTGTGCAAAAGGGAAAACCCGCTGCTGGGTGACACGGCCACGCCGCCCTAACCCGCAGCGTAGCTAAGGGCATTCGGGGAGGCGGTGGGTGGGCCTCAAGCGATGGAAAGCCCTCCTCCAGCATGGGGTTGTGACAGCCTAGTCTCTGTAGCACAGACAGGGGGCCACCAAGAGACAGGAACAGACAGCGAAAGCCAAAGCGGCCCCAGGGCAGGGGGCGAGGCTGCCTGTTGGACGAGGAGACCGGGTGGGACAGGCGTTTTGGACAGGCCGTCCTCCCGTCAAAGGAGGAAGAGCCCGAGAAGAAGGGCCAGGCAAGAAGCTACAAGCAGGGAAAGAAGCAGAACAGGCAGGCAGGCAGGCAGCTCCCCTTAGAGCCAAGGAAGGCACTGGTCCAAGCCCCCCAAAAGCAGACTAGAGAGCAGATCAGCTGCAAAAGACCAGGGAAAGCCAAGAACACAGAGAGACCCAAGTAAAGTTTCAGAGCTGAGCTTTGCTTACAAGGAGGAACGTGTGACAAAGATACCTAGAAGTACAGGGCCTGTGGAAAAGAGCACTCCCAAAGACCCAGAATAACAGCTCTTTTCCTGAGAATCTGCTTTGCAGTGCACTAAGCCTAAACAGCCCACTATCGGTCGTCTGTTGTTCAAACCAATCACCAGGGGAGAGCGAACGCAGTCCCCACTACCACAAATTATGCAGTTGAGTTTCCCGCATTTGGGGAAATCACAGTGGTCAGCACACCCGCAGTGCAATAGATGAGCCTCACCCTGGGAAAACCACCTTTGTGATCATGGTATCATGCTGACTGTATCTTGAACTCACCCACAGTATACCCCACATTGGGGACATTGCACACTGTATAAGTTATGTGCTGTCCAATACCAAAGTACTAGCATCCCCCTATACTCTGTATGTCACCCCTGATGACCAGTAACTGATGTTACAAACTCTCTGTGCTTCTCGGCCTTCTGGCTGGGAAAGCATTATCTAAATTGTATCTATTCTTAAACATTTTCTAATAAACATTTAAAACTAAAATTGCCCTATACTCTGTATGTCACCCCCGATGACCAATATCTGACATTTCAAGTCTCTGTATCGTTCATTTTCAAATATTTTCTAATAAACTTTTAAATCTTGGCCTATCCAAGTGCTTGGCCATGATCAAGTGTCTTGATGTTTTTGGTCTTTTGGCCTCGAGATGAAAACCTTGTCTGTGTCTTGGGAACCTTGAGGTAAAAAATTATCTAAGTTGTAGCGGGTCCCGTCCCGGGAAGCCAGGCCAGCAGAGAGACGACGTGGCCCACCTGCTGCTGGGGAAAGAGTGCAGCTTGCATTTCGCTTCTCTCGCTCTCCCACCGGAAGTTGGTCCAATACAAGAGTGACCTCCCTGCCTTGTCTCACGTCAGTTTCTCCTCAGGGCAGAAGGTCGGGTGTTGTCAGCCACTCTCCAGAAACTGGACGGCCACTGATCCCTTTGTTACCTGCCAAGTGAGGCTGAGTGCACTGGCAGGCAGCGCCGTTTGAAGAAGTGGAAGATTGGACAAATGACCAGGGAGGAGTATAAAAATATTGCTCAGGCACGCAGGAGTGAAATCAGGAAGGGCAACTCATGCTTGGAGTTGCAGCTAGCAAGAGATGTTAAGAGTAACAACAAGAAGGGTTTCTTCAGGGAGGTTAGCAACAAGAAGAAAGTCAAGGAAAGTGTGGGCCCCTTACAGAATGAGGGAGGCGACCTAGTGACAGAGGATGTGGAAAAGCTAATGTACTCAATGCTTCCCCTCCCCCTTCGTGATTTTGTCTTCACGAACAAAATCAGCTCCCTGACTGCTGCTCTGGGCAGCACAGCATGGAGAGGAGGTGACCAGCCCTCTGTGGAGAAAGAAGTGCTTCGGGACTATTTAGAAAAGCTGGATGAGCACAAATCCATGGGGCCAGATGCGCTGCATCCGAGGGTGCTAAAGGAGTTGGCGGGTGTGATTGCAGAGCCACTGGTCATTATCTTTGAAAATTCATGGCCATTGGGGGAGGTCCCAAATGACTGGGAAAAGGCTAATGTAGTGCCCATCTTTAAAAGAGGGAAGAAAGAAGGAGGATCCGGGGAACTACAGGCCAGTCAGCCTCACCTCAGTCCCTGGAAAAATCAAAGAGCGGGTCCTCAAGGAATCAATTCTGAAGCACTTAGAGGAGAGGCAAGTGATCAGGAGCGGTCAGCATGGATTCAGCAAGGGCAAGTCACGCCTGACTAACCTAATTGCCTTCTGTGAGGAGAGAACTGGGTCTGTGGATGAGGGAAAAGCAATGGATGTGTTCTTCCTTGACTTTAGCAAAGTTTTTGATACGGTCTCCCACAGTATTCTTGTCGGCAAGTTCAAGAAGTTTGGGCTGGATGAATGGACTATAAGGTGGACTATAAGCTGGCTAGGTCCTCGGGCTCAACGGGTAGTGATCAATGGCTCCACGTCTAATTGGCAGCCGGTCTCAAGCGGCGTGCCCCAAGGCTCGGTCCTGGGGCCGGTTGTGTACAATATCTTCGTTAAGGATCTGGAGGATGGCGTGGACTGCACTCTCAGCAAGTTTGCAGATGACGCTAAACTGGGAGGAGCGGTCGATACGCTGGAGGGTACGGATAGGCTACAGAGGGACCTAGACAAATTGGAGGATTGGGCTGAAAGAAACCTGATGAGGTTCAACAAGGACAAGTGCCCAGTCCTGCACTTAGGACGGAAGAATCCCGTGCACTGCTCCAGACTAGGGACCGAATGGCTAGGCAGCAGTTCTGCAGAAAAGGACCTAGAGGTTACAGTGGAAGAGAAGCTGGATATGAGTCGACAGCGTGCCCTTGTTGCCAAGAAGGCTAACGGCATTTTGGACTGTATACATAGGGGCATTGCCAGCAGATCGAGGGATGTGGTCGTTCCCTTCTCTTCGACGTTGATGAGGCCTCATCTGGAGTACCGTGTCCGGTTTTGGGCCCCACACTGCAAGAAGGATGTGGAAAAACTGAAAAGAGTCCAGCATAGGGCAACAAAAGTGATTAGGGGGCTGGAAGACATGATTTATGAGGCGAGGCTGAGGGAACTGGGATTGTTTACTCTGCAGAAGAGAAGAATGAGGGGGGAGTTGATTGCTGCTTTCAACTACCTGAAAGGGGGTTCCAAAGAGGATGGATCTAGACTGTTCTCAGTGGCACCAGATGACAGAACGAGGAGCAATGGTCCCAAGTTGCGGTGGGGAAGGTTTAGGTTGGATCTTAGGAAAACCCTTTTTCACTAGGAGGGTGGTGAAGCACTGGAATGGGTTCCCTAGGGAGGTGGTGGAATCTCCTTCCTGAGGGGTTTTTAAGGTCAGCCTTGACAAAGCCCTGGCTGGGATGATTTAGTTGGGGATTGGGTTGGACTAGATGACCTCCTGAGGTCCCTTCCAACCCTGATATTCCATGATTTGAAGCTGTTCCGTGTATCAAGGTGAGCTGCAGCTCAGCGAACCCCAAGGATCTGAGCGAGGCGAGCTACTTTGCAGCAGAGGCAGACCAAGCGGCAGGTACAACGCGGGGTCGCACCCCGGCCGGCAGATAGAATCTCATGTGCGAGATCCCGGCTCCTGTTACTTTGCAGAGTGTGTGCGTTTGCTCCGGGTTTTAGCTGTGGGCCAAGTGCCCTCTGGCTTCTCGTCCGGGCTCCGTCCTCCATGCGCCTGGGCATCAGCGGGACTGTCTCAGGAGAGCAGCTGCCCCATCCCAATCTCCGCCCAGCCGGGGAAGGAGCAGAGGCAGCCCGGAGAAAAGACTCCTTTGAGCGCCGGAGACGGCCGGAGCATCTTAGTTGCATAGCCACAGTGCATTGCGTGCAGCGAAGCGAGTCCCTGGTCGAGGGGCTGGTTTTGCTCCCTGTGTCCCCGGTTTCGATGATCCAACTCGGGCTGCCAATTGGTTCAATTCCATTTCCTCTGAAAGCTAGCGGTGTAGCGGGCTGGGAGAGTAGTCACCCGGACTTTTGGGAGCGTAGGCAGTTGCCCCGGCAGCGCCTCTGCCACGTGTTCTACATACTCTGCTTTCTCTTCAGTTCGTATAAATCTTTCGCCTTTTACTAAAGATTTCCGTGGAGAGGAATGTTGATGAGTTTGTACCCAATTTTTTAAGGCTTTGCTTCGGCAAGGCTGTTGCCTGCTGTGAGAAAAACAGAAGAGTGCTCCCTGAGCTGGTGTCACTGGCTGAAGCTTTTCTATAGTATGAAAAAAGTATAGTGGGGGCACCTGGCATTGGCCGCTGTCAGCAGACAGGATACTGGGCTAGGTCTTTAACTTGGACGGGTAGCTGGGAAGACGGTCAATCAGACAGAACCGGTTCGACAAACCTTTTCATTTCCTTGTTATTGCCTGACTCCTTTAATTCTTTTCCTTTTCCTTATTTCCCAGCAGACCGACTAGCCGCCAGATTTGGGTGCTAGCAGAGGGACCTGACGAGCTCCTTCTTTTGGGCAGCGTTGAACATGCCAGGGCACAGTCAGCTTCTGGATGCTCATCTGAAGATAACGCCTAGCGCTCACCTTTATTTCTGTTTCTTAGCTCTTTTGGGCCATCCATCTTTGGTCTGACCCGTAGGATCCCTGCATTAGGAGAGATGGCTAATTAATGAGCCCATAAACCTTGGAAATCAAATGAAACCTGAAGTCCGTAGAAGACCTCGAAAGGCCCTTGGGGGGTGGAGTGCGAGCTGAGGAAGAGTTCCCTGCACAGCTTACCTCTCCATTCTCGTTTTCCTGTCCTGAGCGCAAAAGCCAGGAAGCAGCTCCGGGTAGGGAGGGGATACCATATGTGTGCAGTGGTTAGACAGGAAACAGCAAGGAACTGGACTCGTATGGAGTGAAACTGTAAGCATCTTCTGTATGCCTGATGGCTGCAGGTTTGAGAGAGTTATGTGGGAAGTGGAGGCTTTGGGTGCGCTTTCAGAGGAAATGTAATGGAAAGGCAGCCGAAAGTGGAATCCCAGGTTTTTAAACAATCCTCCACTAACACACCAAACAGCTCAGGTCTAGTTACTCATTGAAAATTAGAATAAAGTTACAGCAAGATTTCATCATAAATGAAGTCAAACCCTAAAGATTTCAGAACACAACTGCTATAAGGAGCCACGAGGGAAGCAATACAAAGTCAACCTTGCCTCAGAGAAAGGCAGTTAAACAATTTCTCTTTTTTAAAGCAGCATAATCTCCCCAAACGGAAGGGCACTGTTCCCGGAGAAGGGTCCTGGAGAGGGTTTTCCTCGTTGGTGCCGGCCATCCACCTCCCCGAAAGGCGGGAGCTAGGTCGACGGAAGAATTCTTCCGACCAAGGCGCGGACTGATGTAGCCGCGCCGATTTACATTCCCCGTGCAGCCCAGGCCCGAGGGTCGGTGCGTGCTGAACAGTTAAGTCAAAACAGCTCCGTCCGTCAGAGGTGTGCAAAAGGGAAAACCCGCTGCTGGGCGACACGGCCAAGCCGCCCTAACCCACAGCGTAGCTAAAGGGCATTCGGGGAGGCAGTGGGTGGGCCTCAAGCGACGGAAAGCCCTCCTCCAGCATGGGGTTGTGACAGCCTAGTCTCCGTAGCACAGACAGGGTGGCCACCAAGAGACAGGAACAGACAGCAAAAGCCAAAGCGGCCCAAGGGCAGGGGGCGAGGCTGCCTGTTGGACGAGGAGACCAGGTGGGACAGGCGTTTTGGACAGGCCGTCCTCCCGTCAAAAGAGGAAGAGCCCGAGAAGAAGGGCCAGGCAAGAAGCTACAAGCAGGGAAAGAAGCAGAGCAGGCAGGCAGCTCCCCTTAGAGCCAAGGAAGGCACCGGTCCAAGCCCCCCAAAAGCAGACTAGAGAGCAGATCAGCTGCAAAAGACTAGGGAAAGCCAAGAACACAGAGAGACCCAAGTAAAGTTTCAGAGCTGAGCTTTGCTTACAAGGAGGAACGTGTGACAAAGATACCTAGAAGTACAGGGCCTGTGGAAAAGAGCACTCCCAAAGACCCAGAATAACAGCTCTTTTCCTGAGAATCTGCTTTGCAGTGCACTAAGCCTAAACAGCCCACTATCGGTCGTCTGTTGTTCAAACCAATCACCAGGGGAGAGCGCGAACGCAGTCCCCCACTACCACAAATTATGCAGTTGAGTTTCCTGCATTTGGGGAAATCACAGTGGTCAGCACACCCGCAGTGCAATAGATGAGCCTCACCCTGGGAAAACCACCTTTGTGATCATGGTATCATGCTGACTGTATCTTGAACTCACCCACAGTATACCCCACATTGGGGACATTGCACACTGTATAAGTTATGTGCTGTCCAATACCAAAGTACTAGCATCCCCCTATACTCTGTATGTCACCCCTGATGACCAGTAACTGATGTTACAAACTCTCTGTGCTTCTCGGCCTTCTGGCTGGGAAAGCATTATCTAAATTGTATCTATTCTTAAACATTTTCTAATAAACATTTAAAACTAAAATTGCCCTATACTCTGTATGTCACCCCCGATGACCAATATCTGACATTTCAACTCTCTGTATCGTTCATTTTCAAATATTTTCTAATAAACTTTTAAATCTTGGCCTATCCAAGTGCTTGGCCGTGATCAAGTGTCTTGATGTTTTTGGTCTTTTGGCCTCGAGATGAAAACCTTGTCTGTGTCTTGGGAACCTTGAGGTAAAAAATTATCTAAGTTGTAGCGGGTCCCGTCCCGGGAAGCCAGGCCATCAGAGAGACGACGTGGCCCACCTGCTGCTGGGGAAAGAGTGCAGCTTGCATTTCGCTTCTCTCTCGCTCTCTCCCCACCGGAAGTTGGTCCAATACAAGAGTGACCTCCCCTGCCTTGTCTCACGTCAGTTTCTCCTCAGGGCAGAAGGTCGGGTGTTGTCAGCCACTCTCCAGAAACTGGACGGCCACTCGATCCCTTTTGTTACCTGCCAAGTGAGGCTGAGTGCACTGGCAGGCAGCGCCGTTTGAAGAAGTGGAAGATTGGACAAATGACCAGGGAGGAGTATAAAAATATTGCTCAGGCACGCAGGAGTGAAATCAGGAAGGGCAACTCATGCTTGGAGTTGCAGCTAGCAAGAGATGTTAAGAGTAACAACAAGAAGGGTTTCTTCAGGGAGGTTAGCAACAAGAAGAAAGTCAAGGAAAGTGTGGGCCCCTTACAGAATGAGGGAGGCGACCTAGTGACAGAGGATGTGGAAAAGCTAATGTACTCAATGCTTCCCCACCCTCCTTCGTGATTTTGTCTTCACGAACAAAATCAGCTCCCAGACTGCTGCTCTGGGCAGCACAGCATGGAGAGGAGGTGACCAGCCCTCTGTGGAGAAAGAAGTGCTTCGGGACTATTTAGAAAAGCTGGATGAGCACAAATCCATGGGGCCGGATGCGCTGCATCCGAGGGTGCTAAAGGAGTTGGCGGGTGTGATTGCAGAGCCACTGGTCATTATCTTTGAAAATTCATGGCCATTGGGGGAGGTCCCAAATGACTGGGAAAAGGCTAATGTAGTGCCCATCTTTAAAAGAGGGAAGAAAGAAGGAGGATCTGGGGAACTACAGGCCAGTCAGCCTCACCTCAGTCCCTGGAAAAATCATGGAGCAGGTCCTCAAGGAATCAATTCTGAAGCACTTAGAGGAGAGGCAAGTGATCAGGAGCGGTCAGCATGGATTCAGCAAGGGCAAGTCACGCCTGACTAACCTAATTGCCTTCTGTGAGGAGAGAACTGGGTCTGTGGATGAGGAAAAGCAATGGATGTGTTCTTCCTTGACTTTAGCAAAGTTTTGATACGGTCTCCACAGTATTCTTGTCGGCAAGTTCAAGAAGTTTGGGCTGGATGAATGGACTATAAGGTGGACTATAAGCTGGCTAGGTCCTCGGGCTCAACGGGTAGTGATCAATGGCTCCACGTCTAATTGGCAGCCGGTCTCAAGCGGCGTGCCCCAAGGCTCGGTCCTGGGGCCGGTTGTGTACAATATCTTCGTTAAGGATCTGGAGGATGGCGTGGACTGCACTCTCAGCAAGTTTGCAGATGACGCTAAACTGGGAGGAGCGGTCGATACGCTGGAGGGTACGGATAGGCTACAGAGGGACCTAGACAAATTGGAGGATTGGGCTGAAAGAAACCTGATGAGGTTCAACAAGGACAAGTGCCCAGTCCTGCACTTAGGACGGAAGAATCCCGTGCACTGCTCCAGACTAGGGACCGAATGGCTAGGCAGCAGTTCTGCAGAAAAGGACCTAGAGGTTACAGTGGAAGAGAAGCTGGATATGAGTCGACAGCGTGCCCTTGTTGCCAAGAAGGCTAACGGCATTTTGGACTGTATACATAGGGGCATTGCCAGCAGATCGAGGGATGTGGTCGTTCCCTTCTCTTCGACGTTGATGAGGCCTCATCTGGAGTACCGTGTCCGGTTTTGGGCCCCACACTGCAAGAAGGATGTGGAAAAACTGAAAAGAGTCCAGCATAGGGCAACAAAAGTGATTAGGGGGCTGGAAGACATGATTTATGAGGCGAGGCTGAGGGAACTGGGATTGTTTACTCTGCAGAAGAGAAGAATGAGGGGGGAGTTGATTGCTGCTTTCAACTACCTGAAAGGGGGTTCCAAAGAGGATGGATCTAGACTGTTCTCAGTGGCACCAGATGACAGAACGAGGAGCAATGGTCCCAAGTTGCGGTGGGGAAGGTTTAGGTTGGATCTTAGGAAAACCCTTTTTCACTAGGAGGGTGGTGAAGCACTGGAATGGGTTCCCTAGGAGGTGGTGGAATCTCCTTCCTGAGGGGTTTTTAAGGTCAGCCTTGACAAAGCCCTGGCTGGGATGATTTAGTTGGGGATTGGGTTGGACTAGATGACCTCCTGAGGTCCCTTCCAACCCTGATATTCCATGATTTGAAGCTGTTCCCGTGTATCAAGGTGAGCTGCAGCTCAGCGAACCCCAAGGATCTGAGCGAGGCGAGCTACTTTGCAGCAGAGGCAGACCAAGCGGCAGGTACAACGCGGGGTCGCACCCCGGCCGGCAGATAGAATCTCATGTGCGAGATCCCGGCTCCTGTTACTTTGCAAAGTGTGTGCGTTTGCTCCGGGTTTTAGCTGTGGGCCAAGTGCCCTCTGGCTTCTCGTCCGGGCTCCGTCCTCCATGCGCCTGGGCATCAGCGGGACTGTCTCAGGAGAGCAGCTGCCCCATCCCAATCTCCGCCCAGCCGGGGAAGGAGCAGAGGCAGCCCGGAGAAAAGACTCCTTTGAGCACCGGAGACGGCCGGAGCATCTTAGTTGCATAGCCACAGTGCATTGCGTGCAGCGAAGCGAGTCCCTGGTCGAGGGGCTGGTTTTGCTCCCTGTGTCCCCGGTTTCGATGATCCAACTCGGGCTGCCAATCGGTTCAATTCCATTTCCTCTGAAAGCTAGCGGTGTAGCGGGCTGGGAGAGTAGTCACCCTGACTTTTGGGAGCGTAGGCGGTTGCCCCGGCAGCGCCTCTGCCGCGTGTTCTACATACTCTGCTTTCTCTTCAGTTCGTATAAATCTTTCGCCTTTTACTAAAGATTTCCATGGAGAGGAATGTTGATGAGTTTGTACCCAATTTTTTAAGGCTTTGCTTCGGCAAGGCTGTTGCCTGCTGTGAGAAAAACAGAAGAGTGCTCCCTGAGCTGGTGTCACTGGCTGAAGCTTTTCTATAGTATGAAAAAAGTATAGTAGGGGGCACCTGGCATTGGCTGCTGTCAGCAGACAGGATATTGGGCTAGGTCTTTAACTTGGACGGGTACTGGGAAGACGGTCAATCAGACAGAACCCGTTTGACAAACCTTTTCATTTCCTTGTTATTGCCTGACTCCTTTAATTCTTTTCCTTTTCCTTATTTCCCAGCAGACCGACTAGCCACCAGATTTGGGTGCTAGCAGAGGGACCTGACGAGCTCCTTCTTTTGGGCAGCGTTGAACATGCCAGGGCACAGTCAGCTTCTGGATGCTCATCTGAATGTAACGCCTAGCTCTCACCTTTATTTCTGTTTCTTAGCTCTTTTGGGCCATCGATCTTTGGTCTGACCCGTAGGATCCCTGCATTAGGAGAGATGGCTAATTAATGAGCCCATAAACCTTGGAAATCAAATGAAACCTGAAGTCCGTAGAAGACCTCGAAAGGCCCTTGGGGGGTGGAGTGCGAGCTGAGGAAGAGTTCCCTGCACAGCTTACCTCTCCATTCTCGTTTTCCTGTCCTGAGCGCAAAAGCCAGGAAGCAGCTCCGGGTAGGGAGGGGATACCATATGTGTGCAGTGGTTAGACAGGAAACAGCAAGGAACTGGACTCGTATGGAGTGAAACTGTAAGCATCTTCTGTATGCCTGATGGCTGCAGGTTTGAGAGAGTTATGTGGGAAGTGGAGGCTTTGGGTGCGCTTTCAGAGGAAATGTAATGGAAAGGCAGCCGAAAGTGGAATCCCAGGTTTTTAAACAATCCTCCACTAACACACCAAACAGCTCAGGTCTAGTTACTCATTGAAAATTAGAATAAAGTTACAGCAAGATTTCATCATAAATGAAGTCAAACCCTAAAGATTTCAGAACACAACTGCTATAAGGAGCCACGAGGGAAGCAATACAAAGTCAACCTTGCCTCAGAGAAAGGCAGTTAAACAATTTCTCTTTTTTAAAGCAGCATAATCTCCCCAAACGGAAGGGCACTGTTCCCGGAGAAGGGTCCTGGAGAGGGTTTTCCTTGTTGGTGCCGGCCATCCACCTCCCCGAAAGGCGGGAGCTAGGTCGACGGAAGAATTCTTCCGACCAAGGCGCGGACTGATGTAGCCGCGCCGATTTACATTCCCCGTGCAGCCCAGGCCCGAGGGTCGGTGCGTGCTGAACAGTTAAGTCAAAACAGCTCCGTCCGTCAGAGGTGTGCAAAAGGGAAAACCCGCTGCTGGGCGACACGGCCACGCCGCCCTAACCCGCTGCGTAGCTAAAGGGCATTTGGGGAGGCGGTGGGTGGGCCTCAAGCGACGGAAAGCCCTCCTCCAGCATGGGGTTGTGACAGCCTAGTCTCCGTAGCACAGACAGGGTGGCCACCAAGAGACAGGAACAGACAGCGAAAGCCAAAGCGGCCCCAGGGCAGGGGGCGAGGCTGCCTGTTGGACGAGGAGACCGGGTGGGACAGGTGTTTTGGACAGGCCGTCCTCCCGTCAAAAGAGGAAGAGCCCGAGAAGAAGGGCCAGGCAAGAAGCTACAAGCAGGGAAAGAAGCAGAGCAGGCAGGCAGCTCCCCTTAGAGCCAAGGAAGGCACCGGTCCAAGCCCCCCAAAAGCAGACTAGAGAGCAGATCAGCTGCAAAAGACTAGGGAAAGCCAAGAACACAGAGAGACCCAAGTAAAGTTTCAGAGCTGAGCTTTGCTTACAAGGAGGAACGTGTGACAAAGATACCTAGAAGTACAGGGCCTGTGGAAAAGAGCACTCCCAAAGACACAGAATAACAGCTATTTTCCTGAGAATCTGCTTTGCAGTGCACTAAGCCTAAACAGCCCACTATCGGTCATCTGTTGTTCAAACCAATCACCAGGGGAGATCGCTAACACAGTCCCCCACTACCACAAATTATGCAGTCGAGTTTCCCGCATTTGGGGAAATCGCAGGGGTCAGCACACCCACAATGCAATGGATGAGCCTCAGCCTAGGAAAACCACCTTCGTGATCATGGTATCTCCCCTGCCAGGTAAGTATGAGTTCCTGCTGCCCGGCCGCCGCCTGCCCTCGCTCGCCCCGCACTTATAACACACGGGGCGGACCGCCGCGCCCCACCGCGGCCTCGCCCACACCGGCCCCCACTGCCAACAGCTGCCCCGACGCGGCCCCCGGAGACCGTCCCTTCCCCACCCCGAGCTCCCGGTGCCAAAGTCGGGCCCTGCCTGGCAGCCTGCGTCCGCTCCCACGATGCTCTGCTCGCACACAGATCTGCATACCTGCTCACGCGGCTCCGCCCCTCCGCTCGGGCCCCTCCCCCTGCCCGCCCGGGCCGCCGCTCTTGCGTGCTCAGCTCTTTGAGCTCAGATGGGGTGTAGTGCTCAGATCGAGTGCGACAGACCTTAACTTTGCCATGTGAGGGTCATTCTAGCCCCATTACCTGGCTTGCTTATTTATACCTACGACTGTCTTTAACTGTTGTATGCGTGATGTACCCTCACTGCTTGCTGACTGTATCTTGAACTCACCCACAGTATACCCCACTTTCATAGGCGGCAGGTTTGTATAATTTTTGGTGGGGCCCAAAATGGTGGTGCCCCCCCCGCTCCCGCCCTGTAAGCCGATATAAAATGAAGCTATAACGCGTCAGTGCCACAAGATTAAAAGGGTCAATTAAAAGTGGAAAGTCAGAAGCAGCAATTGCCTACTTCAATATACAGTATTATATTTTGTTGCACTTGTTGTGATGAAGTGGACATGTTAATATTTTCTCTCAATACTGTGTGGGTGCCTCAGTTTCCCCTGCAAGATGCCAACTGAAGGTGTTGGGGACAAAGAGATCAGGTGGTCTCCTTGTCCTGAAGAGACACAGAGGCCAGAGGAGGGAGTGTCAGTTTGGAGCTGGCTGGGGAAATGGGGAGAGACACAGAACTTGGTTCTGGGCTCCCCACCCCCTAAGATAGACCTGACAGAGGGGTTCTGTTTTCTGTACCAACAAGCTCTGTTTAAACTGTGTTCCCGTCATCTCATAGACTCATAGACTTTAAGGTCAGAAGGGACCATTATGATCATCTAGTCTGACCTCCTGCAATACAGCCCACAGAATCTCACCCACCCACTCCTGTAACAAACCTCTAACCTATGTCTTAGTTATTGAAGTCCTCAAATCGTGGTTTAAAGACCTCAAGGTGCAGAGAATCCTCCAGCAAGTGACCAGTGCCCCATGCTGCAGAGGAAGGCAACAAACCTCCAGGACCTCTTCCAATCTGCCCTGGAAGAAAATTCCTTCCCGACCCCAAATATGGTGATCAGTTAAACCCTGAGCATGTGGGCAAGACTCACCAGCCAGCACCCAAGAAAGAATTCTCTGTAGTAACTCAGATCTCATCCCAGACCATTGGGCATATTTACCTGCAAACCTTCTGTTTTACTGTCTGGCTGAGAGTCACATCTGACTGCGGAGTTGGGGTGCAGGGACCTCTGGTTGCCCCAGGACCTGCCTGGGCAGACTCGCTGTGGAAAGTGCATGATGTGGAAGGGCAAGCTGAATGCTCTGAGGTCAGACCCAGGAAGGTGTAAGCTTCCTGCCCTGGAGACAGTATGCTCGGAGAGAGGAGGCTCCCCCAGAATCCTGACTGGCTTTGTATGGAGTTGTTCCAAAGCATCACAGCATCCCCTTCCACACCATGCACTTCCCAGAAGTCTGCACAGGCACTGACACTCCCTCCGCTGGCCTCTGTCTCTTTTCCAGGGATTAGGAGGCCACCCGATCTCTCTGTTTTCCAATAGCTTCAGTTGGCACCTTGCAGAAGAAACTGATTTGGGAGAAATGAAGTAAAAATTATGCAGTTGAGTTGCCCGCATTTGGGGAAATTGCAAAGGTCAGCAAACCTACAGTGCAATGAATGAGCCTCACCCTGGGAAAACCACCTTAGTGATCATGGTATCTCCTCTGCCAAGTAAATATGAGTTCCTGCTGCCCAGCTGCCGCCCGCCCTCGCTCGCCCCACACTTCTAACACACGGGGCGGACCAACCGCCGGCCTCGCCCACACCGCCCCCCCACTGCAGACAGCTGCCCCGACGCGGCCCCCGGAGACCGTCCCTTCCCCACCCCGAGCTCCCGGTGCCAAAGCCGGGCCCTGCCTGGCAGCCTGCGTCCGCTCCCACGATGCTCTGCTCGCACACAGATCTGCATACCCGCTCACGCGGCTCCGCCCCTCCGCTCGGGCCCCTCTCCCTGCCCGCCTGGGCCGCCACTCTTGCGTGCCCTGTAGGGGTAGCCTGGTCCCGTCCCGGGAAGCCAGGCCAGCAGAGAGACCATGTAGCCCACCTGCTGCTGGGGAAAGAGCGCAGCTTGTGTGTCGCTTCTCTGGGCTGGTCTACACTAAGGGGGAAAATCGATATAAGATACGCAACTTCAGCTACGTGAATAACGTAGCTGAAGTCGAAGTATCTTATATCGATCACTTACCCGTCCTCACGGCACGGTATCGATGTCTGGGGCTCTCCATGTTGACTCCGCCACCTCCGTTCGCGGTGGTGGAGTTCCGGAGTCGACAGGAGCGCGTTCGGGGATCGATATATCGCGTCTAGATGAGACACGATATATCGATCCCTGAAAATCGATCGCTACCCGCCCGATACGGCGGGTAGTGAAGACGTATGCTCTCTCGCTCGCTCTCTCTCTCTCCCCACCGGAAGTTGGTCCAATACAAGAATGGCCTCCCCTGCCTTGTCTCACCTCAGTTTCTCCTCAGGGCAGAAGGTCGGGCGTTGTCAGCCACTCTCCAGAAACTGGACGGCCACTCGATCCCTTTTGTTACCTGCCAAGTGAGGCTGAGTGCACTGGCAGGCAGGGCCGCCCAGAGGGGGGGCAAGAGGGGCAATTTGCCCCAGGCCCCGAGCCCCACAGGGGCCCCCACCAGAGTTTTCCGGGGCCCCTGGAGCAGGTTCCTTCACTCGCTTTGGGGAGCCTGGAAAACTCTTGCGGGGCCGGCGCAGGAGCTTCTTCCGCTCCCAGTCTTTGCCAGCGGCTGGGGTCCTTCCACCTCGGAGACCCCCCAGTTTCAGGCGCCAGGCCCAGCCCCTGCCCTGGGCCCGTGGGATCCGGGCTGGGGGGGCACGAGGCAGAGGCAGCGCGGAGTGAAAGGGCTTCAGCCCCCCCCGCTGGGCCTGGGGGGCAGCAGCGGGGGGGGGGCTGAGCTGCCTGGGAGCAGCCCCACAAGCGGCAGCCTGGGGCCACGGGGCCTTCAACCCCCCCCAACCTGCCCCTGCAGTGTCCCCCCCCCGCTGTGACCCTCCCGCCAGCCCCGCCCCGGCGTCCTCCCCACCCTGTCCGCTCTGCCCGGCCTTTCCCTTCGCCCCCCCGTGCTCAGCACCCCGACCCCCCCCTCCTCCTCCCGTCCTCAGCGCCCTGCCCCCAAATGCCCCCAGCCCATTTCTCCCTGGCCGGGCCCCACTTTCCCATCCCCCCACTGCCCCAGTCCATCCCCAGGGTGTGAGTTTCCTCATCTCCAATCTCTGCTACCCCCCAACCTGCCGGGTTCCCCTTTTCAGCCACTGTGGGGTCCTCCAACCCGCCCCCACCCATCCACTCTGGGCTCTCTAAATCCCACATTCCCACAATGCACCTTGGTATCCCCACCCTCCTCTATTCCTAATCCCCCTCGTCCCTTCCCTGGGGTCCCCCTGGACACCCCAACCCACAGTCCGGCCCCCACATACATCCCAGTCACTCATTCACACGCTGAGCTAGTTCTTCAGGGACCCCCACAGCCCCCCAAACTCCTCAATCCATGAGCCCCGTGGACCTGTGGCTGGGAAGTGGGGGAAGCTCCCACTTTGGCTGGGCTGGGTGTGGGTGTTAATCTTTTCCTGGCTTGTGTGTGCTGAGCTCACAAAGGGTTTTTGCTCCCTCGGAGTGGGGTGTGGTTTTGGCCAAAGGTGACGTGGTTTGGTAGCCCTGTGGATGCTGCGTGGTGTCTGGAATGGGGCGTGTGTGTTCCCATCATGCCCCTTCCCCTCTGCCTGCAGAGCTGAGCACAGACAGGTCTGAGGAGCAGAGCAGGAGCTCTGGGAAGGAGAAGAGCAATATGAAGATGGAGTCTAAGAGGAGGCCAGGTGACTTCTGTGGAGGGAGACATGCTGGACAGCGCCAAGGATTGAGGAGACAACCAGGTGTGAGCCCCGGGCTCAGATTTCTGATTGTAGCTGTGATGGCAGAATGGGAGGAGGGTTGAAGCCGGAGCCCTGGGGTGTGGGAGTAGCGAGAAGAGGAGCCTCGCCACCATTGCTTTTTCTTTTCCTCTTGGGTTGTTTTTCATACCAAGGGAAAAGAAGTTGCGGGGACGGAGTCCAGCCCCGAGGTGAGATGGCAAGTGAGCGAGAGCAGTGACAGGGTGAATCCTGTTGATGCCAGGCAAGACCTGCCCAGCTGGGATGAGAGTAGCTGTTTCTGTCGGTGAGAGAAGTATCTGGTTTGGGGAGGGCTCTGGTCACAGCCCCCCTGGCTCCAGGCAGGGGCGTCCCGTTACCTGGGTGTGGGTTTCTGGACTAGCTGTGGCTTCAAGGGAGATGATGTTGCCATTTGCGGGGGCTGATCATCTCTCTGGCCAGGAGTGGTGTGTGCTCCCTAGCAGAAAGTTGGATCCATGAGGGTGACTCCCTGTTCTGAGTTTCTTTCTTCCTCCGAGGTTTCTCTCTCTGTGTTGGTCAACTTACACTCAAACTCTCTCTCTCTCCTTTCATGGACACCTGTCATGTTCAGTTGCCTTCATCCTCTTCCTCTGCTCCTCCTCCCCCAGTCTCCTATGGGCTCAGCTAGGTCTATCTGCCCACGGGCAGGGTCTCTGCCATACTGGGAAGGATGTGTCCTGCCTGCCAGGATAAGGGGGTTGCTCCTCCCACCCTCTATCTTCAGGAGACCTCATTGCTGTAACTGGGTCACAGCATGAGTGGCCAGTCATGTCTTTGGGGCTGTGGGGTCTGAGACTGAGAGGGGTGGGCTCGTGGTCATGGCTTTGGGCACAGGGTTAGAGATGCCCAGAACCCCCCTTATCACCCGCTAGCTCCATTACTGCATCACCCAAAAGCCTCGCTCAAGGTCCACTATGCCTCCTTGTGCTGGGCACTGCAGGGACAATCAGAGGGACAGCAGGATGCATGAGGAAATAGATGAGTGTGTGAGGCAGATGGGTGAAGGGGGTGTGTGGCATACATTGGGGACGGATGGGGGTTGAGAGTTGGACGGACAGCGGGACAGATGGAGAGCTGCAGGGACGGATGGTGATGTCACAGGCTGGACTTGTGATGGGTTCAGCTCATGGCCGCTGGCCCTGTCATCTCCTGCCCCCATCTGCCCGTCTGACTCTGCCCCTGTCTCTCGCAGGCAGCACTCAGCAGAGTCTGGCCCTGTCGTTACACTGGTGCCTACATCCAGTGTACACCTGTGTGTTATGTGCTCCTGGAGAGCTCAGGCAGGGACAAGCGTGCAGCTCACGGCTGCTGAACCAGCTACTCCAAAACTGCCACAGATCTCCCCCTCCTTGGGCAGCAAGACCCTGGCTGGGGGGTTCCCTGTCCCTCCTCGCTTCCAACGCATCCTGCTCAGCACAGAGACCGAGGTCACCTGCCTCCGCCCAGCCTCTAGCTGGAGCTGCTCCAGCCCCGAATTGCTGGTATCCAGCCTGGCCGGAGTTGGTGCGATGTCCTAGCGGAGTCCGTTCTTTCTCCCCGGTAGATGACGATTTTCCCCACTGCAGTTAGTTGCTCTTTCTCTGCTTCCCATAGCCCTCCCCAGTGATAATGACCCCTGCTGGCCAGGCACGGAGTGTCCTGTAGGTGCCTTCTTCTAGGAGCAGTGACTCCTGGTGGCGAGGGGCAGCAATGCCTGGCTTGTATCCCCCCTAGCATTGCTGCAGCGACCCCTGGTGGCCACTGAGGGCAGTTGCCTATGTGACCCCACCACTGCCATTGCGCCTGTGAGCGCTGGTGGGTAGGTGAGGCAGGGCCCTGTATGTATATCAGCCATTGGGGCAGTGCCCTCTGCGTATCCCACTCTCATCTCGGTGACTCGTGTTGCCCAGGTGGGGCAGTCCTGTGTGTATTTACTCCCCAACCCCTGCATTGGGCCAGTGACCACTGGTAGCCAGAGGAGTCAGTGCCTGAGGTGTGTTCTTCACCTCCCCCAAGGTGGCAGGGTGCCTGGGTGGCCGTGTCAGGCAGTGCCCTGGGTATCTTCCAACCCCTTTGTGGCAGTGATCCCTGCTCCTGGTGTGTGTCACTCCCCCACTAGGGATGTGCACTGGTGGCCAAGTATAGCAGTGCCCTGTGTGTAGCCCCTCCCCACCCCCGGGTGACCAGATAGAAAGTGTGAAGAATCGGGACAGGGTGGAGGGTAATAGGCACCTACATAAGAAAAAGCCCTGAATATCCCTATAAAATCAGGACATCTGGTCACCCTATCCCCTCTACCCCTGTGCCAGGTATGGCAGGCACTGATCCCTGGCATCCCCGTGGGGCAATACCCTCTGTATATCCCCCAATTGGGGCAGTGACCCCTGCTGGTCAGGTGGGGCAGTGCCCTGTGTGTTTGTCCCCCCCCTATTTAGGTAGTGACCCCTGGTGGCTAAGTGAGGCAGTGGCCTTTGATTTCCTCTTCTCTCCCCAGCCTCCTCTCTCTCTGGGGTAGGGCCCCCAGTTGGGGAACTACCCGATGTGTATCTCTACTAATTGGAGCAGTGACCTCCCCGTGGTGCCCTGGTGTGGCAGTGCCCTATTGGTATCTCCCTCCCCCTCTCCCCACACCATTGTGGTAGCGGCCACTTCAGGCAGAGGCCTGTTTATCACCCCCCCCACCATTGCAGCAGTGCCCCCTGGTGGCCATGTGCAGCAGTGCCCTGCATGTATCCCCCCCAACCATTGCTGCAGTGACCCCAGGTGCCCAGTTTGAGTAGTAGCCTGTGTGTACCTCACCTCTTGGGGCAGTAACGTGTGGGACCAGCTAAGACAGTGCACAGTCTGGTGACCACGTAGAGCAATGGCCTGTATGTACCATCTCCTCTGGAGCAGTGACCACTGGTGTCTTGGTGCTAAGATGCAGCCACCGCTGGGTTACATGGTGGGGCTGTTTACAGGACAATGGGGACAGGCCCCCTGTTCCAGGAAGTAGGGAATGTCTGGTGTTCAGAGCAGAGCATTCCACCTTCTATTGAACTGTGATACTCTGAGCACCTTTCCCTGCATGAAGAAAACCCTGTGTGGCTCCAAAGCTGGTCCAGTAACAGGTATCACCTCACCTGCCTTGTCTCCCTGGTATTCTGGGCGGTGTCCAACTTCCCTTTCGCTGTTGGTCCTCAAACCTCCTCCAAGCAACGCCCCCCCAGTCCCTTAAGATGCTAAACCTCCTGGAGCCCAACCCTGGTGGTGGGGGGAGGTGCCCAACCCTGGTGGGGGGAGGCACCCCACCTGAAAACCCTACAGCACCATGGGAGTGGTAGTGTCCACTGCCTCCATCTCCCACCAGCCAGGGTGGCCCCCCCTGCACCATGGGAGTAGTCATGTCTCCTGCTTCCATTTCCTGACAGCCGCTGCCAGGTCCAGCCCAGACTTCCCATTTCTGGTGCGAGTCCGGAAGCAGATGCTGCCATGAGGTGGTGCTGGGAAGGGTGGTGCTGGTGTCAGGAGAAAGTAGGAGGAGTAGGTGGGGTCTGTGCTACTGCAGGGAGGTGCTGCCCTTGCTGTGAAAAGGCCCCGCCATTAGGGGAGATGTCATCTCCCTGTCCTGCCACGCTCTGCACCAGCCCCTGCTTGTCATGGGAGCAGGTCTGGCTCCAGGCACCAGTGTAGCAAGCAGGTGCTTGGAGGGACCAGTTCAAAGGGGCGGCCCATCCGGTATCAGGGCATAAAGTCAGGTGTTTTGACCATCTATACCCTGCGATGTTATAAGCATAATATAATATTTTATTCAGCCAATCACTCAGACAAACAAGTTGTTTATATTTGCAGGAGATAATGCTGCCCGCTTCTTGTTTACACTCCTCTGCATGAGATGTCACAATTGTTTCCTTGGCAATGGAGTGTGATGTCACAGACTGTGTCCATCATCATGTAACGAATGACTGCACCCATCACTTTTAAACCACTTGGCTCTGTCCTTACTCCTGTCCTAAAATTATCTTTTCTCCTGTCACTGAGCTCTCTTGTTGCTGTGGGGTACTGTACGTGTGAGGCAGGGCGGGTTGGGAGAAGAAATATTCTTTATCTGAAGAAGTGATCTGTGTGAGGAAAACATTTGAAAACTTGTTTACTGAGTGAGTTCTTCACTCTACCTGATGGCATTTGTCTGTTTGTAACATGAACTTGTGAACACCACATCCAATCAATTCCAAAATTCCAGGAATATTCTAGGCATCAGTGAGCAGAACCATATTGGTTTTGGTGAAAATTGGAACGAGAGATAGACCAGTCGTGCTTAAGTTAGGTTTGGCACCTAATTCCTATTGAAATCGGTGGGTGTTATGCACCTAACCTGCTGGTGGGATTTTCAAAAGCACCTTTAAGAATCTCTTTGCATCTTAAGCACCTAAATACCTTTGAAAAGCTGCTCCTTCATCTCTGCCTCAGTTCTCCATCTATAAATGGAGGTTAATAGTTCTTTATCCTACTGTTTGCCTATCTTGTCTATTTGTTCAGATTTTATTTGAGGCCTGGGGTGGGGGGCAGCGAAGCCTCGGGGCGAGGGAACCGGAGCCTCCCCCCATGCGCCGAGTCTCTGTCCCGCGCTCTCTCCGCCAATCAGGGAGCGGGGAGGGGCGCGGCGAAGTGACGAGCTACGGCCCCTCCTCCAATAGAGGCCGCGTGTGTGTGAGAGAGAGAGAAATACGCTTCCCAGTGTGCACCGGGGGGGCGTTGTCTGAGCAACCGTCCATCACTTCCGCTGTGAGACGAGCCAGGAACTACAACTCCCAGCCTGCCCCGGGGCGCCTCCGTCCTCTCCAGCCCAGGTGAGGGCGGGTCCCTGGTCAACCTGACACCTCCCCCACAACGCAACTCCTCATCCCCGCCCCGCCCCCCTCCGGCTCCTGACGTGAACTCGCGTGTCCCGGGTCTCGGCCCGGCCCTGCCCCCCCCCTGCAGCGCCGCCCCGCCAGCGCCCCCCCCCCGCCTGCTTCTCCCTTGGCCTCGTCTCTCCCAACTCGGGTAGCTGTTGGATGGAGCCATATGGAAATATGGAGGGCCAGGACTCCTGGGTTCTCCCCCCAGCTCTGGGAGGGAAGTGGGGCTAGGGGGGTAGAGTGGGGGAGGGGCAGGGCTGGGAACCAGGACTCCTGGGTTCTCCCCCCAGCTCTGGGAGGGAAGTGGGGCTAGGGGGGTAGAGTGGGGGAGGGGCAGGGCTGGGAACCAGGACTCCTGGGTTCTCCCCAGCTCTGGGAGGAAGTAGGGCTAGGGAGGTAGAGTGGGGACGGGCAGGGCTGGGACCCCGGACTCCCGGGTTCTCCCCCCAGCCCTGGGAGGAAAGTGGGGCTAGGGGGGTAGAGTGGGGGCGGGGCAGGGCTGGGAACCAGGACTCCTGGGTTCTCCCAGCTCTGGGAGGAGAGTGGGGCTAGGGGGTAGTGTGGGGGAGGGGCAGGGCTGGGAACCAGGACTCCTGGGTTCTCCCCCCAGCTCTGGGAGGGGAGTGGGGCTGGGGGGGATAGAGTGGGGGAGGGGTTGGGGTGCCTGCTGCCCTCACGGCGACCAGCAGAGCGCCCCCTGCAGCTTGCTCCCCGCAACCATGCGCTTGGTGTGCTGGTGCCTGGAGCCGCCCCTGGTTCCAGCCCCTCTGCCCAGGCAGCTCCCCCAGCCTGACACACACACACACAGCCCCTGCACCCGCCCCACCCCAGGTCTCGTCAGCCCAGAGGAGCCCCGGCTGAGTGGGGAAACACAACCCCCTGAAATCACCCGGGGACCAGCATGATCTGCCTCCGCCCTGCCCTGCTCTGCATGTATTCCGAGTGAGTCAGTTTCTGTCCCAAGGTGTGTCCTGCCCGGTGTCTCTTCTCCTCCCCAGTTCCCTCCAAACCACCCCATTTCCACTGCACCCCGGGCTGGGTCTCTGCCACCCCCCCTTCTCCCCTCCTGCCCCTAATATCTCCCTGCCCCTACAGGTCTATAGGGCTGGATCCCCCCCTTCTCCCCTCATTTCCTGCCTCTCGGGGTCTATGGGGCTGGGTCTCTCCTCCCTCCATCCCCTCCCCTGCCCCCAATATCCCTTTGGGGCTCTGTGGGGCTGGGGCTCTCTCCCTGCCCCTGTGCTCCCCCCTGCACAGCATGTCCTGGGAGTGACTCAGATTCCCTGGACCAACGTTTCCCGCCCAGCCCCGCCCCCCGTCGCCCTCCCCCCCACCCCATTTCCCATGCACCCCAGGCTGGGTCTCTGCCACCCCCCCTTCTCCCCTCTTGACCCCAATATCCCCTGTCCCTGCAGGTCTATGGGGCTGGGTCTCTCCCCCCATCCCCTCATCCCTTTTCCCAATAGCTCCCTGCCCCAGGCTGTCTATGGGGCTGGGTCTCTCCCTGAAGCCCCGCCCCCAGCGCGGGGCTCACAGACAATCCCCGCCCGGCGACTGTGACGTGCGGTGACGTACTCACTCCCCGCGGGCAACTCATTCACTCGAGACCAAAATGACAGAAGGTGTCACGTGTCCATGGGCGGGTTTATGCAGATGAGCCGTGTCTGGCGGCAGGACGGAGAGCAGCGAGATGAACCGAAGGAGCCCGGCGGAGAGAATTCTCTGCGTGTGGACAGAATCCGGTGTGGGGAGTTCGTGCTGTGGGTGCCTGCACCGGAGTCACTTCGGGGCAGTGATTGCCACTGAGCTACGTATAGACCCCACCCTTCTCTGGTAGGGCGGGGCTTCTACTTTCAGCCTTGGGGAGGGGGGCGGCTCTGTAATGTCACAGCCCATGGAAGGGGGGCGGGAATTGAATCATGTTTGTGAAGTGGGAGAGCAACTTCCCCCGCTGCCACTCACTCTCTACTAGGGGGCTGGGCTGAGATCTCTAGGGAGGGGAGCCCAGGAAACAAACAGCCTCCCCTATGGAACCCAGGAGTCCTGGCTCCCAGTCCCCCTGCTCTAGACCCCCTCCACTCCCAGGGATCCTGGTGCCCAGCCCCCTCCCTGCTCTGACCACTAGACCCCACTCCCCTCCCAGGGTGGTGCAGGGGTCACTGGGTCTGTGTCCCAGCTCTGCTAAGGGCCTTGACTGATGTTGCAAAGTGCTTCCTTCTGAATCCAGCATATCAGCCCCCCCTGCCCAGTCACTGCTCACCCCCGTGTGGGGGGCACCAGCACTGTGGCGGGTCGTGATGGGAAATTGTCCAAGCTGGCCCAGGAGAGACGTGTGTGTCCCTGCTGCCCCCTGCTGGTGGGGCTGAGCCCCGCTCTGTGTGTGTGGTTGCTTTGCAGGATTTTGTATCCTGCAGCAAGTGACACACACACACAAACACACACACATTGATGCACAAAGGGACTCACACAATCCCAAGAACACACACACAACACACCCAGAGGGGCATGCTAGCCCAACCCCCAAAAAGAAAAACAATCACACCCCCAGCCACACTTACAATTACACACACACCAGAATATTCACAATTGTGCTCAGAGACACAACCACACACAGTTCACTCCCACTGCTCCCAACACAAGGACCTCCTGCCCCACACAGCCTGTGCTGAGGCCTGTGGAACTCACTGCCACTGGACAGCTACCCATGAGAATGGACCTTTCCAGGAGACCAATAGACATAGCCGTGGCGACAGAGGGGGCTGGGCTCCCAGGGTCTGACCCGGGCTGAGACTGGTTCTGACCTAGAGGCAGGGGTGAGCTGGAGCCGGTTTGCACCGGTTCACACGAACCCGTTGTTAAATTTAGAAGCGGTTTTAGAACCGCTTGTTAACTGGCTTCCCTGCGAGGGAAGCTTTGATGGGCTCTGCCTGGGAAGCCTGTAATTCCTCCTCCCGGCCGCCGGGGGGCGCTGCGCTGTGCTGCGAGAGCCACGTGAGCTGCCTCCTGGCCCTGCTGCTGCTGCTGCTCCTCGGAGCTCTGGCCCTGGGGCTCCTGCTGCTGCTGCCCTGTGAGTCCCCGGCTGCTCCCAGCCCCCCCCCCCCGTGTGAGTGTCTGCGCCTCCCCACCTTCCTCCCCGCCTTCCCTGCCCCAGCCAGCCCCTGCCAGCCCTCCCCGCCTTCCTGCCACAGCCACCCCCTGCCCCCAGCCAGCCCCCAGCCACCCACCTGCCCACAGCCGCCCCCTGCCCACAGCCACCCGCAGCCAGCCCTCCCCAGCCCCTGCCCCCGTGTGAGTGTCTGCGCCCTCCCCGCCTTCCTGCCACAGCCCCTCCCCTGCCAGCCCCTCCCTGCTCCCCGCCTGCAGCCGCCGCCTCTGCCCCCAGCTGCCCCTGCCAGCCCTCTCCCCGCCTTCCCTGCCCCTGCCCGCAGCCACCCCTGCCCCAGCCAGCCCTCCCACAGCCACCCGCAGCCACCCCTGCCCCAGCCACCCCAGCCACCCCTGCCCCCAGCCACCCCAGCCACCCCTGCCCCCAGCCACCCACAGCCACCCGCAGCCACCCCTGCCCCCAGCCACCCACAGCCACCCCTGCCCACAGCCAGGGCTGGCCTCCTCCCAGCCCCTGCCCCCATGTGAGTGTCTGCGCCTCCCCGCCTTCCCTGCCCGCAGCCAGCCCCTGCCTGCAGCCGCCCCTGCCACCCCTGCCACAGCCACCCTCTGCCACAGCCACCTGCCCCCTGCCCGCAGCTACCCGCAGCCAGCCCCTGCCCCAGCCGCCCCTGCCAGCCCCTGCCACAGCCACCCCTGCCACAGCCACCCCTGCCCCCAGCCACAGCCACCCCTGCCACAGCCACCCCTGCCCCCAGCCAGCCACAGCCAGCCCCTGCCCCTGCCAGCCCCTGCCCACAGCCACCCCCTGCCCCAGCCAGCCCCTGCCCACAGCCAGTCCCAGCCAGCCCCTCCCACAGCCGCCCCCTGCTCTGCCCACAGCCACCCGCAGCCACCCCTGCCCCCAGCCACCCCAGCCACCCCTGCCCCAGCCACCCCCAGCCACCCCTGCCCACAGCCACCCGCAGCCAGCCCCTGCCCCCAGCCAGCCCCTGCCAGCCCCTGCCCCTGCCAGCCCCTGCCCACAGCCAGTCCCAGCCAGCCCCTGCCCCTGCCAGCCTCTTCCCCAGCCGCCCCTGCCCCCAGCCGCCCCTGCCAGCCCCTGCCCCTGCCAGCCCCTCCCCGCCTTCCTGCCCCTGCCCCCTGCCAGCCCCTGCCCCCAGCCGCCCCTGCCCCAGCCACCCCAGCCACCCCCAGCCAGCCCCTGCCCCAGCCACCCCTGCCCACAGCCACCCGCAGCCAGCCCCTGCCCCAGCCACATCCAGCCAGCCCCTGCCCCAGCCACCCCTGCCCCCAGCCAGCCCCCAGCCACCCCTGCCCACAGCCGCCCCTGCCCACAGCCACCCGCAGCCAGCCCCAGCCAGCCCCTCCCCAGCCCCTGCCCCCGGGTGAGTGTCTGCGCCCCTCCCCCACCTTCCCTGCCACAGCCCCTCCCCCTGCCAGCCCCTCCCCGCTCACCCTGCCTGCAGCCGCCTCTGCCCCAGCTGCCCCCTGCCAGCCCCTCCCCGCCTTCCCTGCCCCTGCCCGCAGCCACCCCTGCCCCAGCCAGCCCCTGCCCACAGCCAGTCCCAGCCAGTCCCAGCCAGCCCTCCCACAGCCGCCCCTGCTCTGCCCACAGCCACCCGCAGCCACCCCTGCCCCCAGCCACCCCCAGCCACCCCCTGCCCACAGCCACCCGCAGCCAGCTGGGGGCAGGGGCTGGCTCCTCCCCCAGCCCCTGCCCCCCCATGTGAGTGTCTGCGCCCCTCCCCCGCCTTCCCTGCCCGCAGCCAGCCCCTGCCCGCAGCCGCCCCTGCCACCCCTGCCACAGCCACCCCTGCCACAGCCACCCCTGCCCCCTGCCCGCAGCTACCCGCAGCCAGCCCCTGCCCCCAGCCGCCCCTGCCAGCCCCTGCCACAGCCACCCCCTGCCACAGCCACCCCCTGCCCCCAGCCAGCCCCAGCCACCCCCTGCCACAGCCACCCCCTGCCCCCAGCCACCCGCAGCCAGCCCCTGCCCCCAGCCACCCCCTGCCACAGGCAGCCCCTGCCCACAGCCACCCCTGCCTGCAGCCAGCCCCTGCCCCTGCCAGCCCCTGCCCACAGCCAGCCCCTGCCTGCAGCCAGCCCCTGCCCCCAGCCACTGCCAGCCACCCCCTGCCCCCAGCCACCCGCAGCCCGCCCGTCTGCATCACCTGCCCGCAGCCAGCCCTTGCCACAGCCACCCTCTGCCTGCAGCCAGCCTCTGCCTGCAGCCCCTGCCACAGCCACCCCCTGCCCGCCCGTCTGCATCACCTGCCCACAGCCAGCCCGTGTCACTCCCTGCCTCCAGCTAGCCCTGCCCCACGCCCCTATCTGCAGCCAGCCCCACATCCACTGGTGCCCTGCAGTTCCCAGGGCAGTAACCCTGCACACCTGCTTTAATGAGGGGGGCAGGCAGCAGCTGGGACCCCACATGTGCACACCCTAGAGTGACCAGACAGCAAGTGTGAAAAATCGGGACGGGGGTGAGGGGTAATAGGAGCCTATATAAGAAAAAGACCCAAAAATTGAGACTGTCCCTGATCACCACCCACACATGTGAAACGGAGCTCATTTCTAGTTCAGACCCATCTTTTTAAAAAAGAACTTTAGGTAGGGTTAAAATACATCTGTATTTTCCTGGACATGTCAGGCTTTTCGGTTCTTAATCACCTCCTGGGAAAATATGGACGTATGGTAACCCTATTGGTACAAAAAATACATGCTTTCGCACATCCCTTAAATCAGAACTTTTTATAGGGAACCCATTGTTAAATCAGAACTTTTTATAGGGAACCCGTTGTTAAGATTTTGGCAGCTCATCACTGCCTAGAGGGGTCTATCCAGCCAGGGGCAGCGTGACCCACACACAAACCCACCAGAAGTGCCTTTCTTAGCGGGTGTCCCAGGCCATCCCCCGCCCTGCCCCGGGCTGGGTAACAAAGGGGCAGCACAGGACTCTGGGCCATGTCACAACCCGGCCCCAGCCCCTCGCTCCCACATGCTGGCGAGTTGGGTAACTGCCGAGGGATTGCACGAGAGAGTCAGAGCCAGGGAGAGAACCCAGGAGTCCTGGCTCCCCCCCGACACACTCCCTAACCACTGGACCCCACTCCCCTCCCAGGGCTGGAGATAGAACCCAGGAATTCTAACCAACAGCTCCCCACACACATCCCCGCTCTGACCACTAGACCCCACACTCCCCTTTTAGATTTTAGTCCCGCTGCCTCTTCTATCCACCCACCCCACCTGTCCATCCCTTTGCTGCAGGTTTCTGGGGTGTCACCCCTGCTCTGCATTCCCCCAGTGCAGCCCAAGGCTTTTCCTCCCCCCAACCACACATCCTCTCCCCCTCGTGCTGGATCATCTGCTTGGCCCCCTGCCCCCTCTCGGGGTGCGCTGTGCGGCGTGGCTGGGGATTGTGCAATGGCCCAGCACCAGGCAACACAGAACGGACACCACAGGCCCTGACCTGCCTCACCTGAGCTGCTCTCCAGGTGCATCGGAACCCAGCGCCCCGCACCTTGGCACTCCTGCCCCACAGGGGGTGAGCTGCAGCCCCCGCCACACTGTGCAGAGGGGAGAAGGGTCAGACCAGCCAGCCCTTGTAACATGGGGAAATCACCACCGGGATCAACGGTATGGGGGCTGTGACATACGGAGAAACGGTTGTTGCACCGGCAGAGAGCAGCAGAGCATGCACACACACACACACAATTGCAAACATACACAAACACATCCATGAATCCAGCCACACACATACACACTTGCTAATATACACAAACACCCGCACAAATCCAGCCAACATCAACACAACTGCTAACAGAGGCAAACACATGCACAAATCCAGCCACATGAACACACACACTTGCACAGCCACAAACACAACCCCCACAGCTGTAATAATACCCCCCACACATACAAAACCCTTACAGAAAACCACACATACACAAACACATGCAAAAATCCATCCATCCACCCACACACACACAATCCATCCCCACTCTGTGCACACACCTTGGGTCACTGCGACACTGAATACTTCAATTGGATGGGGGGCCCGGCACCATGGCTATTCCCTGCCCCCCAGGGCTCTCAGGGGGCAGATTGGGGGCACAGGGGGTATGATCCAGTGCCAGCCAAGGGGGGATCAGAGGTGGGGATGGGGCCATGGTTTCTGCACCACCCGGTTCCTGGCACAGGCTCCTTGGAGGATTTGCATTTCTTGGTAGTTTTCACCCCATCACTGCTTCCTGCCCAGCCCCCTCCTGCTGTGCAAGGTGGTTCAGGGGGGGATGGGAAGAACCCAGGAGTCCTGGCTCCCAGCCCCACCTGTGCTAAGCTACGAGACTCTACTCTAACCCCAGCGCTGGGACTGGAACCTAGGAGTCCTGACACCCATCTTCCTTTCCTCTAACCACTAGACCCCACTCCCGCCCCTTTGGGGAGCCAGGACTCCTGGGTTCTGTCCCCAACTCTGGGAGCAGAGTGGGGTCTAATGGTTAGAGCAGGAGGAGTCAGGACTCCTGGGTTCTACTCTCAGTGCTGCTGTTTGACCCTGGGCCTCAGTTTCTCCTCCCACTTTTTGGATATGGAGCCTGTAAACTCTCTGGGGCATGGCCTGTATCTTGCTGTGTCTGGGCAGTGCCTGGCACAACGGGGGCCTTGATTCTGCCCCGGTCTCTGAAGGTGCTGCTGTTGTACAGATAAATAGTCGTGATACTAGAAGCTGTGGCAGTGCGTGAGTGCACCACCATTGCCGTGCATGGGCTAAATGTGATTCTTATCCTTGTGACACACACACCCCCGTGCACCCTTTCTCTGCTTCCCCATAGCCCCTCCCCAGTGATAATGACCCCTGCTGGCCAGGCACGGGAGTGTCCTGTAGGTGCCTTCTTCTAGGAGCAGTGACTCCTGGTGGCGAGGGGCAGCAATGCCTGGCTTGTATCCCCCCTAGCATTGCTGCAGCGACCCCTGGTGGCCACTGAGGGCAGTTGCCTATGTGACCCCACCACTGCCATTGCGCCTGTGAGCGCTGGTGGGTAGGTGAGGCAGGGCCCTGTATGTATATCAGCCATTGGGGCAGTGCCCTCTGCGTATCCCACTCTCATCTCGGTGACTCGTGTTGCCCAGGTGGGGCAGTCCCCTGTGTGTATTTACTCCCCCCAACCCCTGCATTGGGCCAGTGACCACTGGTAGCCAGAGGAGTCAGTGCCTGAGGTGTGTTCTTCACCTCCCCCAAGGTGGCAGGGTGCCTGGGTGGCCGTGTCAGGCACTGCCCTGGGTATCTTCCAACCCCTTTGTGGCAGTGATCCCTGCTCCTGGTGTGTGTCACTCCCCCACTAGGGATGTGCACTGGTGGCCAAGTATAGCAGTGCCCTGTGTGTAGCCCCCTCCCCACCCCAGGGTGACCAGATAGAAAGTGTGAAGAATCGGGACAGGGTGGAGGGTAATAGGCACCTACATAAGAAAAAGCCCTGAATATCCCTATAAAATCAGGACATCTGGTCACCCTATCCCCTCTACCCCTGTGCCAGGTATGGCAGGCACTGATCCCTGGCATCCCCGTGGGGCAATACCCTCTGTATATCCCCCAATTGGGGCAGTGACCCCTGCTGGTCAGGTGGGGCAGTGCCCTGTGTGTTTGTCCCCCCCCTATTTAGGTAGTGACCCCTGGTGGCTAAGTGAGGCAGTGGCCTTTGATTTCCTCTTCTCTCCCCAGCCTCCTCTCTCTCTGGGGTAGGGCCCCCAGTTGGGGAACTACCCGATGTGTATCTCTACTAATTGGAGCAGTGACCTCCCCGTGGTGCCCTGGTGTGGCAGTGCCCTATTGGTATCTCCCTCCCCCTCTCCCCACACCATTGTGGTAGCGGCCACTTCAGGCAGAGGCCTGTTTATCACCCCCCCCCCACCATTGCAGCAGTGCCCCCTGGTGGCCATGTGCAGCAGTGCCCTGCATGTATCCCCCCCAACCATTGCTGCAGTGACCCCAGGTGCCCAGTTTGAGTAGTAGCCTGTGTGTACCTCACCTCTTGGGGCAGTAACGTGTGGGACCAGCTAAGACAGTGCACAGTCTGGTGACCACGTAGAGCAATGGCCTGTATGTACCATCTCCTCTGGAGCAGTGACCACTGGTGTCTTGGTGCTAAGATGCAGCCACCGCTGGGTTACATGGTGGGGCTGTTTACAGGACAATGGGGACAGGCCCCCCCGTTCCAGGAAGTAGGGGAATGTCTGGTGTTCAGAGCAGAGCATTCCACCTTCTATTGAACTGTGATACTCTGAGCACCTTTCCCCTGCATGAAGAAAACCCTGTGTGGCTCCAAAGCTGGTCCAGTAACAGGTATCACCTCACCTGCCTTGTCTCCCTGGTATTCTGGGCGGTGTCCAACTTCCCTTTCGCTGTTGGTCCTCAAACCTCCTCCAAGCAACGCCCCCCCAGTCCCTTAAGATGCTAAACCTCCCCTGGAGCCCAACCCTGGTGGTGGGGGGAGGTGCCCAACCCTGGTGGGGGGAGGCACCCCACCTGAAAACCCTACAGCACCATGGGAGTGGTAGTGTCCACTGCCTCCATCTCCCACCAGCCAGGGTGGCCCCCCCTGCACCATGGGAGTAGTCATGTCTCCTGCTTCCATTTCCTGACAGCCGCTGCCAGGTCCAGCCCAGACTTCCCATTTCTGGTGCGAGTCCGGAAGCAGATGCTGCCATGAGGTGGTGCTGGGAAGGGTGGTGCTGGTGTCAGGAGAAAGTAGGAGGAGTAGGTGGGGTCTGTGCTACTGCAGGGAGGTGCTGCCCTTGCTGTGAAAAGGCCCCGCCATTAGGGGAGATGTCATCTCCCTGTCCTGCCACGCTCTGCACCAGCCCCTGCTTGTCATGGGAGCAGGTCTGGCTCCAGGCACCAGTGTAGCAAGCAGGTGCTTGGAGGGACCAGTTCAAAGGGGCGGCCCATCCGGTATCAGGGCATAAAGTCAGGTGTTTTGACCATCTATACCCTGCGATGTTATAAGCATAATATAATATTTTATTCAGCCAATCACTCAGACAAACAAGTTGTTTATATTTGCAGGAGATAATGCTGCCCGCTTCTTGTTTACACTCCTCTGCATGAGATGTCACAATTGTTTCCTTGGCAATGGAGTGTGATGTCACAGACTGTGTCCATCATCATGTAACGAATGACTGCACCCATCACTTTTAAACCACTTGGCTCTGTCCTTACTCCTGTCCTAAAATTATCTTTTCTCCTGTCACTGAGCTCTCTTGTTGCTGTGGGGTACTGTACGTGTGAGGCAGGGCGGGTTGGGAGAAGAAATATTCTTTATCTGAAGAAGTGATCTGTGTGAGGAAAACATTTGAAAACTTGTTTACTGAGTGAGTTCTTCACTCTACCTGATGGCATTTGTCTGTTTGTAACATGAACTTGTGAACACCACATCCAATCAATTCCAAAATTCCAGGAATATTCTAGGCATCAGTGAGCAGAACCATATTGGTTTTGGTGAAAATTGGAACGAGAGATAGACCAGTCGTGCTTAAGTTAGGTTTGGCACCTAATTCCTATTGAAATCGGTGGGTGTTATGCACCTAACCTGCTGGTGGGATTTTCAAAAGCACCTTTAAGAATCTCTTTGCATCTTAAGCACCTAAATACCTTTGAAAAGCTGCTCCTTCATCTCTGCCTCAGTTCTCCATCTATAAATGGAGGTTAATAGTTCTTTATCCTACTGTTTGCCTATCTTGTCTATTTGTTCAGATTTTATTTGAGGCCTGGGGTGGGGGGCAGCGAAGCCTCGCGGCGAGGGACCCGGAGCCTCCCCATGCGCCGAGTCTCTGTCCCGCGCTCTCTCCGCCAATCAGGGAGCGGGGAGGGGCGCGGCGAAGTGACGAGCTACGGCCCCTCCTCCAATAGAGGCCGCGTGTGTGTGAGAGAGAGAGAAATACGCTTCCCAGTGTGCACCGGGGGGGCATTGTCTGAGCAACCGTCCATCACTTCCGCTGTGAGACGAGCCAGGAACTACAACTCCCAGCCTGCCCCGGGGCGCCTCCGTCCTCTCCAGCCCAGGTGAGGGCGGGTCCCTGGTCAACCTGACACCTCCCCCACAACGCAACTCCTCATCCCCGCCCCGCCCCCCTCCGGCTCCTGACGTGAACTCGCGTGTCCCGGGTCTCGGCCCGGCCCTGCCCCTGCAGCGCCGCCCGCCAGCGCCCCCGCCTGCTTCTCCCTTGGCCTCGTCTCTCCCAACTCGGGTAGCTGTTGGATGGAGCCATATGGAAATACGGAGGCCAGGACTCCTGGGTTCTCCCCCAGCTCTGGGAGGAAGTGGGGCTAGGGGTAGAGTGGGGAGGGGCAGGGCTGGGAACCAGGACTCCTGGGTTCTCCCCAGCTCTGGGAGGAAGTGGGGCTAGGGGGGTAGAGTGGGGGAGGGGCAGGGCTGGGAACCAGGACTCCTGGGTTCTCCCCCCAGCTCTGGGAGGGAAGTCGGGCTAGGGAGGTAGAGTGGGGGAGGGGCAGGGCTGGGAACCGGGACTCCTGGGTTCTCCCCCCAGCTCTGGGAGGAGAGTGGGGCTAGGGGTAGTGTGGGGGAGGGGCAGGGCGGGGACCCTGGACTCCTGGGTTCTCCCCCCAGCTCTGGGAGGAGAGTGGGGCTAGGGGGGTAGAGTGGGGGAGGGGCAGGGCTGGGAACCAGGACTCCTGGGTTCTCCCCCCAGCTCTGGGAGGGGAGTGGGGCTGGGGGGGATAGAGTGGGGGAGGGGTTGGGGTGCCTGCTGCCCTCACGGCGACCAGCAGAGCGCCCCCTGCAGCTTGCTCCCCGCAACCATGCGCTTGGTGTGCTGGTGCCTGGAGCCGCCCCTGGTTCCAGCCCCTCTGCCCAGGCAGCTCCCCCAGCCTGACACACACACACACACAGCCCCTGCACCCGCCCCACCCCAGGTCTCGTCAGCCCAGAGGGGAGCCCCCCGGCTGAGTGGGGAATCAGAACCCCCCGAAATTACCCTGGGACCAGCATGATCTGCCTCCGCCCTGCCCTGCTCTGCATGTATTCCGAGTGAGTCAGTTTCCCTGTCCCAAGGTGTGTCCTGCCCTGTGTCTCTTCTCCTCCCCAGTTCCCTCCAAACCACCCCATTTCCACTGCACCCCGGGCTGGGTCTCTGCCACCCCCCCTTCTCCCCTCCTGCCCCCAATATCTCCCTGCCCCTACAGGTCTATAGGGCTGGATCCCCTTCTCCCCTCATTTCCTGCCTCTCGGGGTCTATGGGGCTGGGTCTCTCCTCCCTCCATCCTCCCCTGCCCCCAATATCCCTTTGGGGCTCTGTGGGGCTGGGGCTCTCTCCTGCCCCTGTGCTCCCCTGCACAGCATGTCCTGGGAGTGACTCAGATTCCCTGGACCAACGTTTCACCCCACCCCGCCCCACGTCTCCCTCCCCCCCACCCCATTTCCCCTGCACCCCGGGCTGGGTCTCTGCCACCCCCCCTTCTCCCCTCTTGACCCCAATATCCCCTGTCCCTGCAGGTCTATGGGGCTGGGTCTCTCCCCCCATCCCCTCATCCCTTTTCCCAATAGCTCCCTGCCCCAGGCTGTCTATGGGGCTGGGTCTCTCCCTGAAGCCCCGCCCCCAGCGCGGGGCTCACAGACAATCCCCGCCCGGCGACTGTGACGTGCGGTGACGTACTCACTCCCCGCGGGCAACTCATTCACTCGAGACCAAAATGACAGAAGGTGTCACGTGTCCATGGGCGGGTTTATGCAGATGAGCAGTGTCTGGCGGCAGGACGGGGAGCAGCGAGAGGAACCGAAGGAGCCCGGCGGAGAGAATTTTCTGCGTGTGGACACTATCCGGTGTGGGGAGTTCGTGCTGTGGGTGCCTGCACCGGAGTCACTTCGGGGCAGTGATTGCCACTGAGCTACGTATAGACCCCACCCTTCTCTGGTAGGGCGGGGCTTCTACTTTCAGCCTTGGGGAGGGGGGCGGCTCTGTAATGTCACAGCCCATGGAAGGGGGGCGGGAATTGAATCATGTTTGTGAAGTGGGAGAGCAACTTCCCCCGCTGCCACTCACTCTCTACTAGGGGGCTGGGCTGAGATCTCTAGGGAGGGGAGCCCAGGAAACAAACAGCCTCCCCTATGGAACCCAGGAGTCCTGGCTCCCAGTCCCCCTGCTCTAGACCCCCTCCACTCCCAGGGATCCTGGTGCCCAGCCCCCTCCCTGCTCTGACCACTAGACCCCACTCCCCTCCCAGGGTGGTGCAGGGGTCACTGGGTCTGTGTCCCAGCTCTGCTAAGGGCCTTGACTGATGTTGCAAAGTGCTTCCTTCTGAATCCAGCATATCAGCCCCCCCTGCCCAGTCACTGCTCACCCCCGTGTGGGGGGCACCAGCACTGTGGCGGGTCGTGATGGGAAATTGTCCAAGCTGGCCCAGGAGAGACGTGTGTGTCCCTGCTGCCCCCTGCTGGTGGGGCTGAGCCCCGCTCTGTGTGTGTGGTTGCTTTGCAGGATTTTGTATCCTGCAGCAAGTGACACACACACACAAACACACACACATTGATGCACAAAGGGACTCACACAATCCCAAGAACACACACACAACACACCCAGAGGGGCATGCTAGCCCAACCCCCAAAAAGAAAAACAATCACACCCCCAGCCACACTCACAATCACACACAAACCCCAGAATATTCACAATTGTGCTCAGAGACACAACCACACACAGTTCACTCCCACTGCTCCCAACACAAGGACCTCCTGCCCCACACAGCCTGTGCTGAGGCCTGTGGAACTCACTGCCACTGGACAGCTACCCATGAGAATGGACCTTTCCAGGAGACCAATAGACATAGCCGTGGCGACAGAGGGGGCTGGGCTCCCAGGGTCTGACCCGGGCTGAGACTGGTTCTGACCTAGAGGCAGGGGTGAGCTGGAGCCGGTTTGCACCGGTTCACACGAACCCGTTGTTAAATTTAGAAGCGGTTTTAGAACCGCTTGTTAACTGGCTTCCCTGCGAGGGAAGCTTTGATGGGCTCTGCCTGGGAAGCCTGTAATTCCTCCTCCCGGCCGCCGGGGCTGCGCTGTGCTGCGAGAGCCACGTGAGCTGCCTCCTGGCCCGGCTGCTGCTGCTGCTCCTCGGAGCTCTGGCCCTGGGGCTCCTGCTGCTGCTGCCCTGTGAGTCCCCGGCTGCTCCCAGCCCCCCCCCCCGTGTGAGTGTCTGCGCCCCTCCCCCACCTTCCCCTCCCCCGCCTTCCCTGCCCCAGCCAGCCCCTGCCAGCCCCTCCCCCGCCTTCCCTGCCCCAGCCAGCCCCTGCCAGCCCTCCCCGCCTTCCTGCCACAGCCACCCCTGCCCCCAGCCAGCCCGCAGCCACCCCCCTGCCCACAGCCGCCCCCTGCCCACAGCCACCCGCAGCCAGCCCCAGCCAGCCCCTCCCCCAGCCCCTGCCCCCCCGTGTGAGTGTCTGCGCCCTCCCCGCCTTCCCTGCCACAGCCCCTCCCCTGCCAGCCCCTCCCCGCTCACCCTGCCTGCAGCCGCCTCTGCCCCAGCTGCCCCCTGCCAGCCCCTCCCCGCCTTCCCTGCCCCCTGCCCGCAGCCACCCCTGCCCCAGCCAGCCCCTCCCACAGCCGCCCCTGCTCTGCCCACAGCCACCCGCAGCCACCCCCTGCCCCCAGCCACCCCCAGCCACCCCCTGCCCCCAGCCACCCACAGCCACCCGCAGCCACCCCCTGCCCCCAGCCACCCACAGCCACCCCCTGCCCACAGCCACCCGCAGCCAGCTGGGGGCAGGGGCTGGCTCCTCCCCCAGCCCCTGCCCCCATGTGAGTGTCTGCGCCCCTCCCCGCCTTCCTGCCCGCAGCCAGCCCCTGCCCGCAGCCGCCCCTGCCACCCCTGCCACAGCCACCCCTGCCACAGCCACCCCTGCCCCTGCCCGCAGCTACCCGCAGCCAGCCCCTGCCCCCAGCCGCCCCTGCCAGCCCCTGCCAGCCCCTGCCACAGCCACCCCCTGCCACAGCCACCCCCTGCCCCCAGCCAGCCACAGCCAGCCCCCGCCCCTGCCAGCCCTGCCACAGCCACCCCTGCCTGCAGCCAGCCCCTGCCCCCTGCCCGCCCCAGCCCACAGCCAGCCCCTGCCTGCAGCCAGCCCCAGCCCCCAGCCACTGCCAGCCACCCCCTGCCCCCAGCCACCCGCAGCCCGCCTGTCTGCATCACCTGCCCGCAGCCAGCCCTTGCCACAGCCACCCTCTGCCTGCAGCCAGCCTCTGCCTGCAGCCCCTGCCACAGCCACCCCCTGCCCGCCCGTCTGCATCACCTGCCCACAGCCAGCCCGTGTCACTCCCTGCCTCCAGCTAGCCCTGCCCCACGCCCCTATCTGCAGCCAGCCCCACATCCACTGGTGCCCTGCAGTTCCCAGGGCAGTAACCCTGCACACCTGCTTTAATGAGGGGGGCAGGGAGCAGCTGGGACCCCACATGTGCACACCCTAGAGTGACCAGACAGCAAGTGTGAAAAATCGGGACGGGGGTGAGGGGTAATAGGAGCCTATATAAGAAAAAGACCCAAAAATTGAGACTGTCCCTGATCACCACCCACACATGTGAAACGGAGCTCATTTCTAGTTCAGACCCATCTTTTTAAAAAAGAACTTTAGGTAGGGTTAAAATACATCTGTATTTTCCTGGACATGTCAGGCTTTTCGGTTCTTAATCACCTCCTGGGAAAATATGGACGTATGGTAACCCTATTGGTACAAAAAATACATGCTTTCGCACATCCCTTAAATCAGAACTTTTTATAGGGAACCCATTGTTAAATCAGAACTTTTTATAGGGAACCCGTTGTTAAGATTTTGGCAGCTCATCACTGCCTAGAGGGGTCTATCCAGCCAGGGGCAGCGTGACCCACACACAAACCCACCAGAAGTGCCTTTCTTAGCGGGTGTCCCAGGCCATCCCCCGCCCTGCCCCGGGCTGGGTAACAAAGGGGCAGCACAGGACTCTGGGCCATGTCACAACCCGGCCCCAGCCCCTCGCTCCCACATGCTGGCGAGTTGGGTAACTGCCGAGGGATTGCACGAGAGAGTCAGAGCCAGGGAGAGAACCCAGGAGTCCTGGCTCCCCCCCGACACACTCCCTAACCACTGGACCCCACTCCCCTCCCAGGGCTGGAGATAGAACCCAGGAATTCTAACCAACAGCTCCCCACACATCCCCGCTCTGACCACTAGACCCCACACTCCCCTTTTAGATTTTAGTCCCGCTGCCTCTTCTATCCACCCACCCCACCTGTCCATCCCTTTGCTGCAGGTTTCTGGGGTGTCACCCCTGCTCTGCATTCCCCCAGTGCAGCCCAAGGCTTTTCCTCCCCCCAACCACACATCCTCTCCCCCTCGTGCTGGATCATCTGCTTGGCCCCCTGCCCCCTCTCGGGGTGCGCTGTGCGGCGTGGCTGGGGATTGTGCAATGGCCCAGCACCAGGCAACACAGAACGGACACCACAGGCCCTGACCTGCCTCACCTGAGCTGCTCTCCAGGTGCATCGGAACCCAGCGCCCGCACCTTGGCACTCCTGCCCCACAGGGGTGAGCTGCAGCCCCGCCACACTGTGCAGAGGGGAGAAGGGTCAGACCAGCCAGCCCTTGGAACATGGGGAAATCACCACCGGGATCAACGGTATGGGGCTGTGACATACGGAGAAACGGTTGTTGCACCGGCAGAGAGCAGCAGAGCATGCACACACACACACACAATTGCAAACATACACAAACACATCCATGAATCCAGCCACACACACATACACACTTGCTAATATACACAAACACCCGCACAAATCCAGCCAACATCAACACAACTGCTAACAGAGGCAAACACATGCACAAATCCAGCCACATGAACACACACACTTGCACAGCCACAAACACAACCCCCACAGCTGTAATAATACCCCCCACACATACAAAACCCTTACAGAAAACCACACATACACAAACACATGCAAAAATCCATCCATCCACCCACACACACACAATCCATCCCCACTCTGTGCACACACCTTGGGTCACTGCGACACTGAATACTTCAATTGGATGGGGGGCCCGGCACCATGGCTATTCCCTGCCCCCCAGGGCTCTCAGGGGGCAGATTGGGGGCACAGGGGGTATGATCCAGTGCCAGCCAAGGGGGGATCAGAGGTGGGGATGGGGCCATGGTTTCTGCACCACCCGGTTCCTGGCACAGGCTCCTTGGAGGATTTGCATTTCTTGGTAGTTTTCACCCCATCACTGCTTCCTGCCCAGCCCCTCCTGCTGTGCAAGGTGGTTCAGGGGGGGATGGGAAGAACCCAGGAGTCCTGGCTCCCAGCCCCACCTGTGCTAAGCTACGAGACTCTACTCTAACCCCAGCGCTGGGACTGGAACCTAGGAGTCCTGACACCCATCTTCCTTTCCTCTAACCACTAGACCCCACTCCCGCCCCTTTGGGGAGCCAGGACTCCTGGGTTCTGTCCCCAACTCTGGGAGCAGAGTGGGGTCTAATGGTTAGAGCAGGAGGAGTCAGGACTCCTGGGTTCTACTCTCAGTGCTGCTGTTTGACCCTGGGCCTCAGTTTCTCCTCCCACTTTTTGGATATGGAGCCTGTAAACTCTCTGGGGCATGGCCTGTATCTTGCTGTGTCTGGGCAGTGCCTGGCACAACGGGGGCCTTGATTCTGCCCCGGTCTCTGAAGGTGCTGCTGTTGTACAGATAAATAGTCGTGATACTAGAAGCTGTGGCAGTGCGTGAGTGCACCACCATTGCCGTGCATGGGCTAAATGTGATTCTTATCCTTGTGACACACACACCCCCGTGCACCCTTTCTCCCCCTGGCTCCCTGATTCTCCACCCTGAGCCCCTTGTGCCACTGCCCTTGTCAATGGCAGCGCAGAAAGCCCTAGTGCCAAAAGAAGATGGCGGGGGGGAAAGCTTTGCAAAAATCGGTCACACCAATAGGAAACCAGCCCCAGCAGTTTGACTTCACTTCCCAAAATTAGACACACACACACACACACACACACACACACACACACACACACACACACACACACACACACACACACACACACACACACAGCCCCGCTCAAACTGCCCCCTTTGCCAATGCACCACCTCACCTCGTCCAGGGAGGTCTAGGCGGGAAGCTCCGTGTGGGAGCGGTGATGGACGGCACCATCAAGGCAGGTTCTGCAGATGGTCCTCCAGGTACGGGCGTCTCGGCTCCAACTGGCACTGGGCTCACGCTGGGCTGCGTTCAGTTCCTGTCTCTGGTGTGCGCCCCGGCTCCACAAACGCCCCCGCCCCCTGCTCTTTCCTTCTGGTACAAAAAATATCCTCTTCCTTCGCCCCAGAGAGAGACACCCACGGTGCTGCTCAGCACACACCTACCCCCCACCTTCCCCCCCATTCCCAGGAGCGTGCAGGAAGGGGGTTGGGATTGGGGAGAGCCCGTGTCCCAAGGGGAGGGTATGGGGGGGCTTGTCCCCTGCTCAGAGCATGGGGGTACCAATAGGCACCTATGGATGGTCCCTCCAAGCAGGGCCTGGATGGAAATGGGGGGGGGCTGTTCCCCCAACATGAAAAATATGGGGTTCAACCTTACTTAACAGGTCTGTCTGTCCTTTCTCTGACTGTCCCATTCCAGCTTCAACTAGCGCTTGTGGTTCATTTCTTCTTTTTCATTCCTTTCCTTCTCTAGCTTGTATGTTCTTGCTTTCTTTTTTCCCCTCTACCTTTCATGCTCTTGCTTTCTTTCCTTCTTTTTCTAATGCTTTTTTCTCTCCCTTTATTTCTTTCTCTGCCTTTCACGTTCTTTTCGCTTGCTTCTCGGTGGTTATTTTTTTCACTCGCTCTTTTTCCTCTCTCCTTCCGAGCCAAGCGGGTTCTCCTCGCACACAGATTTTGACAAGTTTTCCTCCTGATCAGCAAGTGGATTAAGCACGTCTTCAGTGGGGGTTTGGCATAGCAGGGAGCAGGCTGGCTGGGTGTCTCTGTGGCTGTCTGCTGGCCACGCATAGGCATGGTCCTCTCCTCCTCTGGCCCTGCAGCTTTTAAGCCTTCCCTTGGAGCTGTCAGCACCAGCCGCCTCTGCTCTAGGTGCCCAGAGGAGGAGAGGTGCTGGGCTCCAGCCTGGGACTCTGCCTCCCTCCTGCCTAGCCCTGACTATGAAGCCTGGCCCTGACACTCCTTTCTTCAAGTGCCAGGTGGGCAATAGGGAAAGCACAAAGTTGTGGGCACCAGATGAAGCTGTGATAATCCTCACCCTCAGGGACCAGTACCAGAGCCCTGACCCACCACAGCCTGAGTCACCCAGCAGGAGGGGAAAGATTGGTTCTTGCACAGCTGGAGGCAGGGAAGTTGAAGACTGTGAGCTCCAGGGCTTTACCACAAGCTAACACAAGGTCCTATTGAGATTTGAACTCAGATTGCAGGATTCAGAGTCCTGAGTGCTGCCCATTACACCATGGGACCAGCTCATGCTGCCTTCTCTGCCCATCGGTGACCCTCACAGGACTGGGTCATGTAAGGGACTGTTGGCTGGTGTAGTGCCAGAAACTGCTCCCTGTAGGACTTTGCTACCTGCAGCAGTTACTGAGCCCTGAGGTTGTTCTTATTTGCTGACTTGTCCTAATTTGCTAAAACTTGACAGTGTTGGGGGATGGAAGCATAAAGGCTTCGTCCTCCAAGCGACCCTGCCAGGTGCACATCTGTATCTATTACATCTTAACACAGGATTGTAAAAAATAGAGTGAGGTCACTTAAACATCATTTATTTTGCAACTTCATTTACTGTGCTAACAATGTAGCAGCCTGACACTGATACTTTTGCCCATGTGACCTGTGGGTTGGATTCATTTTAGTGAGACGTGGGACATGTGGAGGAGAATTTAAACTCTTAATTTCCTTATGGTTTCCCTGCAATATACTTTTCTGCTGGTGCAATTTCTGACCATTGCACGTCTATTGTATTTATTACAATAGCACAAGTAAGTCACACAAGTGACATAGTCTAGGGGCTTGGCTACACTTGCAAGTTAGAGCCCATTAAAGCAGCCCCAGGGGTCCTAACTCCTGAGGTGTCCACACTGGCAAGGCACATGCAGCACCTGGGCTCTGCAGGTGGAGCACTCCTGGTAATCCACCTCCATGAGAAGTATAAAGCTTGCTGAGTCCTGCTGAAATGCCCGGGCATCAGTGTGGATGACGTGTTGCATCATTGCACTACATTTGGCATCAGGAAATGGCCCATAATCCCCTGAAGTCAAGTGCCCACTCTGGTCAGTGTTTTGAAATCGGCTGCAGGCATGCGGATATCCCCTTTCGAAGCTCCGTTTCTGACAGCCGGCTGCTTATCTGCTCTGGGACAAAGCAACCATTAGTGTGGAATGCTGCTGTTGTGAGTGTGTGTGAGAGAGGGGGGGTCTGCTGCTGTCCGAACACACAAGACAGCATGCTGAGACACTGTCAGCCCCCCAAACACACTGCCGCTCCCCCCACGTACACACAACACACTCCCTGTCACACTCCATCCCCATCCCCCATTTGAAAAGCACGTTGCAGCCACTTGTACACTGGGATAGCTACCACACTGCACTGCTCTCTGTGGCATTGCCAGAGCTGCTAATGTGGCCACTCCAGTGCACTTGCAGCTGTCAGTGTGAACACACGGCAGTGGTTTCCCTGCTGTGGTTTAACTCCCAGTGCTCTACCTCTGCAAGTGTAGCCAAGCCCTAAATTTGCCAGACCAACCGAACTCAGTAACTGCCCTCCACCACCATGTGCAGTGAGTAGGGACACAGTGAAGCACACACCACACTTGCTGGCTCAGCCTTGTGTATGGTGGGCTGGTCCCACCATCTCCGTGGAGCTCCAGTCTGCCCTGCTGCCATCCCTGTCTGTGTTGTCTTCTAGTTGACTGGAAGGTGAGCATTGGCCGCATGCCATGTAGCCGTGTTGTCTCGAAGGGCGAAAGCAGGAGGAATGGTGCCTTCATAGCCCACCCAATATTCCATAACATAGTTAAGGAAAATATTTCTCAATGAATTCTCAGTAAAAGACCAGAAGCAGCCAGTGTCCGCATCAGTCTACGAGCATTGGTATTTTCTTGAAATTTGTCAGACCAACCTAACTAACACCTAACACACATTTAAAGTTCTTCTTTTCACACTGTTGCTCATTCTCAGGTTCTGCTTTGTCTCCAGACAGATCCATTCTCTCTCAGGACAGCCTTGCTCTTTCTGTCTGTGTCACTCACTGAGGTGTCGGAGTAAACACTCCCCTTCCTTCTATTCTATACAGATAAACACTAGTATTAAGGATTTGCTACTGATGGGTCTAGAAAGTGTTTGTCAAGTAGAAGATGCCATTTCTGGGGGTTTGTTCCCAAGATCCAGTACTTTGGGTTCAAACATCTCCCAGCTTCCTTGGTGAAAATAACACCAAGGCTTCTTTGCAATATACAAGAAGAAAGGAGTTTTTCCACCCCAGATGGGACTTGAACCCACAATCTCTGGCTTAGGAAGCCAATGCCTTATCCATTAGGCCACTGAAGAACACTGGAAGGTGGAATGGAAATTCCCTCTCAGGATTGCACATTCCTCACATTCACTCAGAAGCCAAATACCCCATTTAATGGCCTTACAGAAACGTCTGCATCCCCTGGCAGCGAGGCAACGGACAGAGCTGAGCACCACCTTTCTGCCAGCCATCTTTAGAGAAGAACCCCACCCTAGAGTCACCCCTCCCTCCTTCAGCACCTCCACATCTGTGGCTCTGAGTGGCAGTAGGATGATTAGGGGGTGAATCCGGGGCTGGAAGGGGGGTGAGGTCGGCCTGTAAGGAGGAACCAGGTGGGGCAGACCCAGGGGGAGGCTGTGGGCTGCTGGTTGGTTGTTGGGATCCGAGCTCTAGATCAAAGCTGCACAGTGACCTGACACCCAGGGTTATAGGGCTGACATAATGACCCCCTTACTGGCCTCGGTGACCCCCAAACCCTTGTCACTAAGGGCATTGAGGAGTCTCTGTCCCTTAATAACTTCTGGGAGCTCCCCAGCAGGCTGCGGGCGTCAGCCGCCTCCTGCCTCACAGGTTAGACTCTTGGCGCTGTGCCAGCCGCCCCCTCGCTTGCAGGCCCAGTGTAAGAAGCAGGAGGCCTGGTGCTGGCAGAAGAGGGTTTTGATTAATCGACCTCTGTGTGATGGGCACAGGACGCTTCCACTCAGTAGCACAGCTGGGGGGGAGCAGGGGGAGCAGCTAAGGGAGTCGGGTTCCTCCGGTGGGGGTGTGGAGCAGCCGTTCGTTTTCCTGTTCACACTCCTCTGCGGTGTGAAAATCGGGGAGGGGAGGCAGAAGCCCCACTTCCCTCCCGAAATGACGCCCAGTGGGGGAAGCCAGGACACCAGGGTGGGGCGGCAAGTGGTGGCCAGACTCTCACCGCCAGGGTCTAGTCTAGCTCAGGATCCAGCTCAACTTCCTCCCCGCGCCACTGGCCCCCAGTCCCCTTCCACCACCAGGTCAACCCGGGCACTAGGGCAGGAACGGGGTGAGGCAGCAAGTCAAGCTGAGCAAGGCAGGCAAAAGCGAGTCTTGTGTTCATGGGCCGCTCACAATGACGTCCTTTTTGTGTGCAACTGCTGCAAAAACCTCCTGGCCAGAGAAGCATCAAACCACAGCAGCCCTATGCAGCTGCCAAAGTAGCTCAGTGGGGTGAGCATTAGCTTGAAAAACTAAAGGTCCTTGGTTCAATCGTGGGCTTTGTCAGGTACTTTCATCCCTCTCTGTGTAGGGGGCAGCTTGTCCTCTGGAAGCTCCTTTACCTGAAGCAAGTACCTGGCTTTGAGATCCCCGGCAGGACAACAGTGTGGGGGCTTCCAGCCCACCTGCAGGGCCGGCTCCAGGCTTTCTGCTGCCCCAAGCAAAAAAAAATTTGGGGTGCCCCCCACCCCAGCCCTGGGCTGTCTGTCCCCCCCTACACCCCCTGCTGGGCTCTCCCCCCCACCCCACCGCACTCACACCCCCTGCTGCCCTGGCCCTGGGCTCCCACCTACCAGTGCTGACTCTGCCCACTCCCCCCTCACCTCCAGCTGGTCCGGTGCTGGCAGGGTCGGGGTAAGCAGTGGGGCTCCCGGGCCGGGCCTCAGCCCAGGGTCCCTCCAGCCAGGGCTCCCGCCTCCAGGACCAGCTGGGACCTGGGAGGGCAGAGCTGGGGGACTGTCCCGGCAGGAGGCTGAGGAGCCGGGGCAGGGTAGCCCCAGAGGGAGTGGAGCCCCGGAGAGCGGGCGTGGGCCCGCATGGCAGCGCCCACCCCTATGACCCCGCCGCTGCTGCTGCTGCTTCTGGCCACCCGGCTGTGGCGTTGGGGGGCAGCCACCCTGCAGCACCTGGTGTCCCCTGCTTGGAGCCTGCCCGGACAAGCCACAAGTGTTGGACAGACAAAGCTACACAGGATCTTTTCAGGGGGCAAGACAAAGATGCCACATTTATTATGAGAACAATTTGATTTATGACCAATAACTAATATGTTAATCCTTATACACACACATTATACCTAATACCTATACACACACACATCCATCAGATGTTCTGCAGCTGCTGCATAGTTACCAGTCCTGAAGATAGCTTGAGTTTGTGACTTGAGTTTGCAGCTTGGGTTCGTAGCTTATGGCGGTAACTGGCCAGGAAAGCTGGGCACAAGGACGAGCTGGGTCTCTGTTGGGCCTGCACCGATGTCCTTCCATGTTGGCAGCAGAATGTTACCCTCCAAAGGGCTTGGCTACACTTACAAGTTGCAGTGCTGGGAGTTACAGCGCTGGTCATGCAGCTGTGTAGGGCCAGTGCTGGAGTGTGGCCACACTGACAGCTACCAGCGCTGCAGTGTGGCCACACTTGCAGCATTTCCAGTGCTGTATTGAGAGATGCATTGTGGGCAGCTATCCCACAGAGCACCTCGTCCCATTTTGGCGCTGAGTATTGTGGGAAGGGGAAGGAAGTGTGTGGCTCATTCCGCTTCCTGTGCCAACGCCCCGTGGTGCATCGCTTCACATCCCAGAATTCACAGTCTTTCCGGCCACGTTTGGCGCCATTGTGAGTCTCTTTCTGTTTTTTACTCTCTGTCTGTGAATCGCGATTTCTGTTAGAAATGGAGCCCGAGCTGCTGAGGACTGTGATGATGAGTGTCGTCAGCACAACACGTTTGGCAGTTGAGCTATTCCTTCAGCTCCAAAGTGACAGTGAGGAGTCCGACGATGATATCGATGATATCGAGTCGCCTGCCGCGTGTGACACTACAGTGCTTGTGGCATTCACGGAAATGCTCAGCACCATTGAATGCCGCTTTTGGGCTCGGAAAACAAGCACTGAGTGGTGGGATCACATTGTCATGGAAGTCTGGGATGACAAGCAGTGGCTGCAGAACTTTCGTATGAGAAAAGCCACTTTCATGGGACTGTGCTGAGCTCGCCCCCACCCTGCGGCGCAAGGACACAAGATTGAGAGCTGCCCTGACGGTGGAAAAGCGGGTGGCTATTGCAATCTGGAAGCTGGCAACTCCAGACAGCTACCGGTCGGTCGGGAACCAGTTTGGAGTGGGAAGGTTGACCGTTGGAATCGTGTTGATGCAAGTTTGCAGGGCAATTAATCGCATCCTGCTAAGAAGGACCGTGACTCTGGGGAACGTGCAGGACATTGTGGATGGCTTTGCACAAATGGCTTTCCCTAACTGTGGAGGGGCAATAGATGGGACGCATATTCCTATTCTGGCACCCCCCCCACCTAGCATCAGAGTACGTTAATCGGAAGGGGTATTTCTCTATGGTTCTCCAGGCGCTTGTGGATCACCGCGGGCGTTTCATTGACATTTACACAGGCTGGCCTGGAAAGGTGCATGATGCACGCATCTTTCGGAACAGTGGCCTGTTCAGGAAGATGCAGGCAGGGACTTATTTCCCAGACAGGAAGATCACAGTAGGGAACGTCGAAATGCCCATTGTGATCCTTGGAGACCCCGCTTACCCGTTACTGCCTTGGCTCATGAAACCCTATACAGGGAAGCTTGACAGGAGCAAGGACCGGTTCAACTACAGGTTGAGCCGGTGCCGAATGACTGTGGAGTGTGCTTTTGGGCGTTTAAAAGCACGCTGGCGGTCCTTGTATGGGAAGCTAGACTTGGGGGAAAGCAGCATCCCCGCGGTTATATCCGCATGCTGTACCCTCCATAATATTTGTGAAGGGAAGGGTGAAACATTCAGTCAGGCATGGAGCACTGAGGTTCAAGTCCTGGAGGCTGAATTTGCACAGCCAGAGAGCAGGGCTATTAGAGAAGCCCAGCACAGGGCTACAAGGATTAGGGATGCCTTGAGGGAAGAATTTGAGGCTGAAAGCCAACAGTAATGTTTGCTGCCTTGCATGGGAGTGAAGTGCAGTGGTTACACTGTTAGGATTCTATTATCCCTAACATGATTTCCAGTGACTGTTTCTTTACTGGGATAAGGTATCTTTCACTATGCAATAATAAAGACTGTTTTCAAAGCCAAGATTTATTTTATTGAATAGAAAAATACATCATTGACAGACACACACAACATTTCAGAAACCTAGGGCAGGGGGGTGGGTGGGTGAACTGTACAGTCACAAGTTTGTATATGTCCTGTCTGCAGTGCTGTGCAATGGCTGCTGCACTTCAGGGTGCATATACTGCATGGTGATGGGGGTTGAGTGCAGAGGGTAAGGGTCGTAGTTCTCAGGGCTGGTTGGTGAATGTACAGGTGTTGGAGGCAGCTGGTGGTGGTAAGAACCTGGATGCTGGGGAAGGGGGTTTGGAGCTAACATTGGGGCAGAAGAGAATAAAATTTGGGACGGGGGGGGCTGTGGGGCAGCACGGGACTGCTCTGCCTGCATAGCTACGAGTGCCTGGAGAGAGTCCGCTTGGCGCGCCAGGATGCCTAGCAGCAGGTCTGTGCTTTTCCTCTTTGCCACAGCGTTTCTCCGCCAATGTCTCTGGTGGATCCTGCTGTCCCTCTGGCGGATCCTGCTTTCCCTTTCTCTCCACTCCTGCAGCTGTTTACTCTCTTGAGCAGAGTGATCAATAACTGTTTTCAGCATGTCTTCCCTGGTTTTTCGAAGCTTTTTCTTCAGATTCTGTAGTCTCTGTGCTGTGGTAGATCTGGGCAGTCCAGCAGTCAAGGTCACTTCTTGAAGGCAAAAATGGCAACATTTAACAGGGTAGCATTGTTAATTATCTCATCCAAACAGTAATTCCCACACACTGAAGGAGTTTTCAGTGTTCACTTTAGCATTCTTTTCCCATACCAAATAAGACCACACATAACACAACAGGAGACAGGAAATGGTGAGTAAGGGGTTGTCATGGTCTCACCCTCACTTGAAACTGGGGGGTTTCAAGTTGAGGACCAGCATGTATCCCCCCCCACCCTAAAATCCTAGGGTAGGTCTCCTTTTTGCTGCCACCACCCGGTCAATTTACGTGGGCCGGGACACCCCTGTTTTCCCCCTCCTCTTTCCAAAGACGTTCCCTGGGGAAACACAGATCAACTCACAGAGGGAGAAACCTCCCCGTCTCCTCCCTCCCCTCTCTGCCCGGAGATAAGCTTGTCTCACCACCGAGAGAGTTTCTTAGCCCCCTCCCCCTGTATCCACAGTAGAAGGGATTTAATCAAATCTTTATAGAAAGAATTTATTAAAAGAAAAACAAGAAAATACACAATCTCTATGAATCCAACCTGGACATTCATAGGGTATAACCTTACTAATTTCTGGAGAGAATCTTCTCTCCTTCTCAGTACAAACAATACAGGCAGAATTAAGAATAATCAATAACGAACACACAGAATTGCAAACATAGGATTATTAGATGAGGACACAAAGTACCTTTCTAATACTCACTATCCTGACTAGAAAAAATTAGTTCAGAAAGATGGAAACTTGCAGAAGACTTGATTAAACATCTGGACCCTTGTAACTCCAAACGGCTAAGAACAACACACACATGAACAGAGAGAAAAAGTTCCCTCCTAGGAATTTTAAATTCTCTTCCCTGATTGGTCCTCAGGTCAGGTGTTCACCAGGTACTATGTGTTAACCCTTTACAGGTGGAAACTTAACCCTTAACTAACTATTTATGACAGGGTACTGAGATTGCTTCAGGGCTGTGCAGGGTTTCTGTGCGTTGGGGACAGCAAACAGCTACATGGGGGATCTGCACTAAACAGTCTCCCAAAATTTTCCACAGGAGTTACTCCTGGAAGATATCTCCCTGCTGCGGGTCACTAGGGAAGAGCGGGAAGGTCTTCTACAGCAATGCGGATTCCGCCCTGGCCCCTATGCAGCTTGCCTGTGTGCAGCAATGGTCCCCCCACCCCTCGCGGCACAGTGGCGCGGACGCGTTAGCCTGACTGGGACAAGGACCACCGTGGCTCTCCCTATAAACCTGCACAGGCACATTGCCCACGATCTGGCTGAAACTTTTGAGGAGATTACTGCAGCCGATTACCGCGACGTGATAGACCACATCAAGGGGCTATTCCACATCTAGGCATGCATGTATGCAGCCCTAACCCCCCCCTCTCCCGAAACATTTCCACCCTGAAAATAAAAGACGCTTACCGGTAACTTGCTCCTCTGTTTGTCCTTCAGCAACTGCTGGCTGCTGCGATTGGCTTCCATCCTCCTGGCTTGAGAAGAGCTCCTGGCTGCATGCCTCCTGGGACTCTGGGGTGTCTTCCCCCATCCCAGTAGCTTCACTCGCGGTTTCCACACCCCCCACCTCCTCCTCCTCCTTCTGCTCCTGTCCCCCACCATGCTCAGAAGTGTCCATCGTGGTCCTCGGATTGGCAGTGGGGTCACCCTCAAGTATCGCGTCCATCTCCCTGTAAAAACGGCAGGTCGTGGGGGCAGTGCCGGATCGGCGGTTCCCCTCGCGGGCTTTGTAATAGGCACTCTGCAGCTCCTTTACTTTAACCCTGCATTGCAGCGCGTCCCAATCATGGCCCCTATCCAGCATGGACCTTGATACCTGCTCAAAGATATCATAATTCCTACAGCTGGGACTGCACAGCTTCCTGCCCCAAACACTGATGAGGTCCAGCAACTCTCCATTGCTCCATGCTGGGGCTCGTTTGCCGCGTGGAGGCATGGTCACCTGGAAAGATTAACTGATTGCACTCCACACCTGGCTGCAGCAAACAGGAAGGGGATTTTTAAAATTCCTGGGGCACTTAAAGGGCGGGTCACCTGAGGCCAGAGCAGTAGAGTGCAAACTGATGAGCAGAGTGGCTGAACAGGAATTCTGGGATATCTCCTTATTCCCTGGAGGACAATTAAAGCACTGGTGTGTGTCCACACCTGATGAGCAGCGCTGGATCACCAGCGCTGCATTCCTTATACCCCAACGGGTGCACAGCCAGCGCTGCAGCCAGGGAGTTGCAGCGCTGGATGTGCCTTGCAAGTGTGGACAAAGAATAATTGCAGCGCTGGAAAGCCTCCACCAGCGCTGCAACTTGCAAATGTAGCCAAGCCCTCAGAAACAAAATACACCATGAAAAAGATCTAATGGCATAAGCTTAGGGTGAGCAATTGCAACACTAACAACAATTTGAAGAACTTCAAAACCACCTCTGCCTTTCCACACCAGCAAGGATATCAACAACCCCAGCTCATGCAAGAGTAGGGCTGTACCTTTCCACAGCATCTCAATTTGGGCAGCTTTCCATTCCCCTTTTCTGTGTAATGTCCCTCCCATGGGTTTCACTTGCGGAGCTGTACGACTCTGGCAGGGTGGCCATTTAGAAATCTTTTCCTTGCTTTTCTTTTTCGCCTGGCCCCAGCGTTAGGACCGTTTGGGTGTTTCAGTGTGTGTGTTTTCCCATTTGGAGGCATTTGGAAGTTTGGAAGGGGAGCCGAAAGAGGCGTCTTTTTCACAAGCAAGTTGGCTTTCTGCACAGGTAGGGCCCTTGGCCGTAAAGCTTAGCTCCATCAGTGCGTCTGCATGGGGTCCCTCCAGTGCCTCAAGAGCCCGTGCTAAACTCTCGGTGTGGGCGTTTGGCTTGCGCCAGTCAGAGTGCCGTGCCTGCGTCTTCCCAGGGCCGGCTCCTGTGAGGCGCGCATAACTTGGGAGGAAAGGGGTAGAAGAGAAAGCAAGTGAAGCTGAATTCGAGTGGTGGTGCCCCTGGGCGGAGTGGTCCTCCTGCTCCTACCTGTCGGAGGGGTGGGCTTGGGGGGTCTGGCTGTGGGCGGTGGGAGGATGGTGTCCAGGGAAGTCCCAAAGGTCACCCTGCGCCGGCGGAGTGTGAAGCCTCTCCCCTAGGTTGGGGTGACGAGTATTAAGCCTTCCTCTGTGGCTTGGGCTGGGGAGCGTGATCCGGCGTCGGGTCTATTTGGGTGGAGCTGGCAGCCAGCAAGAATTCAGGCCATCAGGTCAACCCTCTGTGGACAATGGGGGCGAGCCAGCAGGCCTGAGATTTTGGCTTCGCGGGCGGGCAGCTCAAGCCTGGCCTCCTATGAGCCTGGAAGGCAGCCGGCCGGGCTCACCCGTCTCCAAGTTCCTTTCAGGCAGCAGGTGGAGCGAGGAGCCCTGGGAGGGGAGCCCAAGGAGGTGTCAGGACCTTGGTCCTGCCCAGCGCCTGCGCCCAGCAGGGCTCTTGCCCGCTCCTGGCCCCTGCCACCCCTAGCAGTCAGCCAAAAGAGCAGAAGCCACCCTCTCCCTCCTACACTTGGAGTGGCCAGCATGGGGCTTGAATCCATGACCTTGGCGTTATTAGCACCATGCTTTAACCAACTGAGCTAGCCAACCAATGGCAAGCCGTCTCTTGCCTGACCCTTTTGGAAGGAGTCACCGGCTGGCGCGGAGAACGATGTGGCCTCCATTATCGAATGGATGGATCGAGACACCACCTACTAAGGTAGGGGAATTAGCTCAAGTGGTAGAGTGCTCGCTTTGCATGCAAGAGGCAGCGGGATCAATTCCCGTATTCTCCAGCGGCAAGGCAGCCCCAGGACCTTCTCTTGCCCTTCTTTTAGAAGCCATGGACAGTCAGCCGGCTCAGCTCCTCCAGTGGCCTCCATCCCTCTCCCCGCTTGGCCTCCCAAAAAGCCAGCCCTTGCGGAGCACAAAGCTCTTCCACCCCGGCCCTTCTCCCCCTTGCGCTGACTGGGAGGCTGGCGACAGCTGGGGGAAGTTAGCTCAAATGGGAGAGCAGGGGAGAAGTAGTCAGACCCATACACACATTCTCCAGCCTGCTCTGCTCTGCTGGGCTGGGCTCTAGTGTGGGACCTGCACCTTTCTTTCTGAGCTCTCACTGGAGCACAATCCCTTTCCTCCTCCCTCCCTGCTAGTCTACGCCAAGCTCATTGGCCGGGAGGGAGAGCCACTCAAATACAGAATTACTTACATCCCTGGGGTCCATGAAGGGAATGAGGAGATGGGCGGGGTGGCACGCGATACCAGCTCAGCTGAGACCGTGAGACCTCGCAGCCTCCTGATCTCAGGCAGCGTGGCAGCCGTGGAGCAGAGCAGAGCACCCAGACAGCTTGGAGACAGCCAAAGCGGGGAAGGGCTGCGTTGGTCTGGAAGAGGGAGTCGGTGGCTGTCTATCCTGGCGGAGGCAGGGTCGTTTTGCTGTATGCTGGGCCAGGGGCCAGGGAGTCTGCTAGAGTTGCTGAGCTGGGCCTGCTCCTGGCTTTGCTTGGGTTAGAGGAAAGTGGTGAAGATAAGAACGGCCCTCCTGGGTGAGACCGATGGTCCAGCTAGGCCACTATCCCGTCTTCTGACAGTAACCGATGCCAGGCGCTTCAGAGGCAATGGCCAGAGCAGGCAATCGTCAAGTGATCTATCCCTGCGTTGTCTTCTGAAGCTTGGTGCTTGTTTCAGGGGCTAACTCTCAGCCCAGACACACTCCAGGGAGGGAGCGTTGGTGTTTGTGCCGAGGAGCGTGACTGGGACTCGGACTCCCTTCCCCAGCTCTGGGTAGCACGCCCCCCTCGCCCCCATTTCAGGCTGTGTTCTGCTTAAGGCCACAGAGCCCTTGCCTTTTTTTGCCCGGTGCCTGAGAGTCAGACCAGCTGCGGGGAATTAGCTCAAGCGGCAGAGCGCTCGCTTTGCATGCGAGAGGTAGTGGGGGACGCTGCCCGCATTCTCCGAGCCGGTCAACTAAGGGCTCCTGATGAGCCTGGTGGACGGGAGAGCTGGCCATCTGACTTTTGGCCTGGCTGCCCGTAGCGGTCAGGCCGAAAAATCAAAAGCCATCCTCCCCAGGCCCACAGCCACCCAGGGGCTCCTCTGCACCATCTTGCCTCCACGAGTGCCACACTCTGACCAGCTGAACCAGGCAAGCCACGGGAAGCTTCTCAAGGTCTTTCCCTGGTGTGGGCTTGGATGCGAAAAGCACCTGGCCGTTCATCAGCTGTTGCAAGAAGTGTGCAGAGTAGGAGTAGCGATGGGGCTGTAGCTTTCCACAGCATCTCAATTTGGGCAGCTTTCCATTCCCCTTTTCTGTGTAATGTCCCTCCCACGGGTTTCACTTGCGGAGCTGTACGACTCTGGCCGGGTGGCCATTTAGAAATCTTTTCCTTGCTTTTCTTTTTCACCTGGCCCCAGCGTTAGGACCGTTTGGGTGTTTCAGTGTGTGTGTTTTCCCATTTGGAGGCATTTGGAAGTTTGGAAGGGGAGCCGAAAGAGGCGTCTTTTTCACAAGCAAGTTGGCTTTCTGCACAGGTAGGGCCCTTGGCCGTAAACCTCAGCTCAGTCAGTGCGTCTGCATGGGGTTCCTCCAGTGCCTCAAGAGCCCGTGCTAAACTCTCGGTGTGGGCGGTTGGCTTGCGCCAGTCAGAGTGCCGTGCCTGCGTCTTCCCAGGGCCGGCTCCGTGAGGCGTGCATAACTTGGGAGGAAAGGGGTAGAAGAGGAAGCAAGTGAAGCTGACTTTGAGTGGTGGTGCCCCTGGGCGGAGTGGTCCTCCTGCTCCTTCCTGTCGGAGGTGTGGGCTCGAGTGTGGGCTTGGGGGGTCTGGCTGTGGGCGGTGGGAGGATGGTGTCCAGGGAAGTTCCAAAGGTCACCCTGCGCCGGCGGAGTGTGAAGCCTCTCCCCTAGGTTGGGGTGCCGAGGATTAAGCCTTCCTCTGTGGCTTGGGCTGGGGAGCGTGATCCGGCGTCAGGTCCATTTGGGTGGAGCTGGCGGCCGGCAAGAATTCGGGCCATCAGGTCAACCCTCTGTGGAAATGGGGGTGAGCCGGCAGGCCTGCGATTTTGGCTTCGCGGGCAGCTCAAGCCTGGCCTCCTATGAGCCTGGAAGGCAGCTGGCCAGGCTCACCCGTCTCCTCCCCAGGCCCAAGTTCCTTTCAGGCAGCAGGTGGAGCGAGGAGCCCAGGGAGGAGAGCCCAACGAGGTGTCCGGAGCCTCCTCCTGCCCAGCGCCTGCGCCCGCGCCCAGCAGGAACCTTGCCTGCTCCCGGCCCACCTGGTTTTGGCCTCTGCCACCCCTAGCAGTCAGCCAAAAGAGCAGAAGCCACCCTCTCCCTCCTGCAACCCGAGTGGCCAGCATGGGGCTTGAACCGATGACCTTGGCGTTATTAGCACCACTCTCTAACCAACTGAGCTAGCCAGCCTACGGGGTGCTCTCTCTTGCTTCACCCTTTTGGAAGGAGTCACCGGCTGGCACGGGGAACAATGTGGCCTCCGTTATCGAATGAATGGATCAAGACAGCACTTGCCAAGGTAGGGGAATTAGCTCAAGTGGTAGAGCGCTCGCTTCGCATGCGAAAGGGAGCAGGATCAATGCCTGCATTCTCCAGAGGCAAGGCACCCGCGGGACCTTCTCTTGCCCTTCTTTTAGAAGCCATGGACAGTCAGCCGGCTCAGCTCCTCCAGTGGCCTCCATCCCTCTCCCCGCTTGGCCTCCCAAAAAGCCAGCCCTTGCGGATCACAAAGCTCCTCCTCCCTGGCCCTTCTCCCCCTTGCCCTCAGCCACCCAGGGGCTCCTCTGCACCATCTTGCCTGAGCCGGTGGAAGTGGAGCCTGGAACTGAGCTGATGCGCTGAGGGTTATTTGCACTGTGCGCTTCACACAGAGGTAAAAACACGGGGCACAGATCTTTGAGCACAACCCTCGTCCTGAGGAATGGGGCTGGGGCTGCATAAAGAGAGACCGGCTCTCCCTGGCAGCTCTACAGTGGCTCTTCACAGGGGCAGTCCCATGGCCAATTAGTACCAGTGTTTTGCCAGCCTCTTTTCCTTGGCTGACCTGGCTCCCCTCTCTGCTAGGGGAACTGGCAGCCCCAAACTTCCCAGAAACCATCATAGTGAGGCCAACCTGAGCACAGACACCTGCTCAGCACCCCGGGGTGCAGCCCTGAACTCCCGCAATCAGCTACGCTCAGCTGCCCACCCAACAAGCATTACACGCAGGAGCCTTCGTGCCCCGCGTGTTCAGGTCCCTCCCAGCGCCAGCTTTAAACTCCGCTGCTCAGTTCTAAGCTTTGGCCACACGGGGGCAGCCTGGAGCTCAGCCAATGCCTCCCGTTGCTGGTTGTGTTTCCCGCTCCTCGTGGCAGGTTCACACCCTACAGGCAGATCTCTGAATCGGAGCCGAACCGTTCCCCAAATCCAGCGCTTTAGCAGCAGCTTTGCTAGGAAAGCGCTGACGTCCCCAAGTAACGTAAGAGCCAGAGCGCTGGGTCCAGGATCCTCTATTGGGCCCCTCACCGTGGTGTCTGTCAGGTGCAAGGAGGAACCAGGGAAATGTTTTCATGGCGTTTAAGGACAGAAGGGGCCATTAGCTCAGCTAGTCTGACCCCCGAATAACACAGAATTACACAATGACACATATTGATCCCACAGACCTTAGATAGATCAAAGCGTTTCAGCCCTCAGGAAGGAGGCTAAACTGGGTGCCAGAGGCAGCGAACAAGGAGCCCCCAAGGCAATGGCAGGGAACTGACGAGGTGAAATATGCCCCGATGATCCCAGCAGGCGACCCACCCCCATGCTGCAGAGGTGGGAGTCCCTGTTCCTCCTGCCCTTAAGAATCCCTGGTGGTAAGTGGGTCCCCCCAGTTCCCCAGATAAGAATCCTCCATGGGATTTCCCTGGCTTCACCTCCAGATAAGAACATTGTGTGGAGGGAGTGGGAGGAAGGTTGTCTGGCAGATATGTGAAGGGGGACTGTGTCTCCCTGTCTGGCCCAGGCTCCTGGGAGGAAGTGATCTCAGTGTGTCTGGCTGTCTCCATTCCTCCCACCCATAAGAATCCCTGGTGTGTTGGTGCACCCCAGACCATTAAGGATCTCTGGTGGGTGGGTGTCTCTCTCGCCCTAGTCAGGATCTCTGGGGCGTGCCTGTATAAAAGGAGACTGACTCACCCAGGCTGGGCTGCCATCATGGAACAGACCAGGTCCTTCTGTGGAGGGTTTGCGTTCCTCCAAGGACGTGATCTCAGTGTGTGTGGGTGTCCCTGTCCCTTCAACCCTTAACAATCCCTGGTGCATGGGTGCGCTGGGCCCCATTACAATCCCCTCTGTCTTACCCCCCATGAGGGATCCGGTGGATGTGGGGGTTCTCCATGCTACTGGGGGTGTCTGGTGCCCCTGTCCCTCCTGGTTAATAGTGGAGTGTGTGGGTGTCCCCCCGCCCGTTAAGGATCCGTGTTGTGCGGATGCCCCCGCTCTTCTCATTAAGAATGGTGCAACGGAGCATAAGGGTGTGTCCCCCACCCCATGAACTAGCTCCCGTGTGTGGTTCCCCTGCCCCCATCCAGGCTCTGTGGTGTGTGGGTGTCGCTGTTCCTCTTTTCAAGATCCGTGTTGCTTGGGCGCTTCCCTCCCCCGAAGTCAGATTCCCCAGCATGTGGGTGCTCCCATCCCCCCATCCAGGCTCTGTGGGGTAGGGGTGTCTAAAAAGAGACTGTGTCTCACTGTCTTGCCCAGGCTACGCTGCAGGGGCTATTCACAGGTGTGATCCCACTACTGATCAGCACAGGAGTTTTGACCTGCTCTGTTTCTGATCTGGGCCAGTTCACCCCTCCTTAGGTAACCTAGAGATCCCAAGCTTCCCCGGGATCACCATACTGATGCTGAACTTACTGCAGATACCCGATCAGCACAGCCCCCTGCAGCCCAGAACTCCTGAGCTCAAGCAATCTGCCAGCCTCAGCCTCCCCAGGAGCTAGGATCACAGGCACCAGCCACAGGGCCCAGCTTGCTTTGCAGCTTGGCAACTGGAGCTTTAAACTCTGCTTGTGAGCTCTGTGCCTTGGCCAGACGGGGACAGCCTGGAACTGGGAAATGCTGCTGCTCCCCCCGACCCTGTCTCATGTCGAGCTGCATGCGCCGCTGTCCTGCCAGGTAAGATCCCGGACGTTTTGGTGCCCCCTTCCCCCGCCCAGGTGTCCGGGTACCTCTGCCCCCCATACAGAATCCTGGATGTGTGGGTGTCCGTCCCTCTGCAGAGGATCCCGGAGTGTGGATACCCTTGTCCCCCCCTACAAGATCCTGAGTGGGTGGGTGCCACTCTCTCCCCCAGTAGATCTCTGGTGGGTGGGTCCCCAGGGTGTGAGTGCTCCCATCCCCCGATACAGGCTGGGGGGGGGGTATAACTGGCTCTCCCTGTCCTGCCCAGGTGGTGCTACAGCAGCTGTTCACAGGGGCAGCAACCCCACTGTCACCCTGCAACTTTACCCTGCTCCAGGGGTGACCTACTTCACCCTCCTTTGGGAGCCTGGGGACCCCGAACTTCCCAGAATCACCTGATTGATGCCGAGCTTAGCACAGACACCGGCTCAGCCTGGCAGGGAGCTGCCCTGAGCCCTGACAATCAGCTTCCCTCCGCCTCCTGCTGCACGGCGAGGATCCCACGCGAGAGGCTTCGGGCCCAGTTTGTTCAGGAGCGTCCCAGGCTCCAGCTGTAAACTCTGCTCGTCGGTTCTAACCTTTGGCCACACGGGGGCGGCACTAACGGTCCCATCTAAACGCTGTTTGCGTTCGGCCCTTCGGATCGCAGATTGTAACCCGCGGGCAGATCTCCGAGTGCAGCCAAATCCCTCCCCAAACTGAACATTGAAGCAGCAGCTCCCGTTGGAAAGATCAGGATTTTTGCCTTTAAAAACAAGGGAAATGTCTGCAGCGAGAGACTGAAGAAGCTCAATTCATTTCATTGACTCCATGAATGTTCCTCTGTGTCCCCCTAAGAGTCATGCCGCACATTTTGGGGACCACTGAACCCTACTGGCTAAGCAGGGGCTAGTGATGCCAAAGCCCAGGGAAAGGGAGAACAAGTGCGGGGCCCCCAGCACTGGAGCCATGTGAAGGGGCTGCAGGAGAGGAGCAATGGCTGGTGGCCCAGGGAGTTAAGGGCAAAGGGGTCACAGGAGGGGGCAGGAGGTAGGGGTGAAGGAGGTGCAAGGGGTGGGAGTGCAGGAGCTAGCGGTAAAGGGGGAGTGGGGATCGTCCAGGGGCAATGGGGAAGTGCCAAAGTACAAACTTTGCCCAGGGCACCATTTTCCCTAATGCTGGTCTGAGCAAACAATTGGAAATGACCCTTCAGTGAGACCAGAACCATAGTGTAGGAAAGCCCCTTTGTTAAGTGGTGGTGGCTGAGGGCTTAGGGAGATGGGTTAGCAAACAACACGCATTTGTTTATGGAGGTTTGATTCTTGCCTGCTAGGCCAGGCTGGGGTGTGGTGTCTCCATGGCTGCACTGTCAGTATCTGATCTGCCCCAGGGAGCCAAGTCTAGACATATTCAGAGGCTCTATGCCAGGGTTTCTCAAACTTCCTTTCACTACAACCCCTTTCTGCTTTTTAAAAAAAAAAACTTACTTCATGGTCCTGGAAAGATGCACCAAGCCCCTCCACACTGAGCACAAGCAGAGGAGACAAAGCCTGAGGCCTGCCCCAGTTAGGGGAGGGTAAAACCAGAGCTTGAGGGATTCAGCCCTGGGTGGTGGGGCTCAGACTTTTGGTTTCAGCCCCAGGCCCCAACAAGTCTAACGCCAGCCCTGGCGACCCCATTAAAACAGGGTTATGACCCACTTTGGGGTCCTGCCCCACAGTTTGAGAACCACTGCTCTATGCTGATGGGAGAGAGTTTTCCTGGGGGTGTAGTTAATCCACTTCCCAAGAGGTGGCAGCTATGTCAGTGGGAGAAACTATATCGGTGGGTGTGCAAGCTGTGGTGTTTGCCACATTTAAGAAGTTTAATCAAACCCCATTTTTAAAACCACCTGTGGTCTGGGAATTGCAAAGGAGCTCGAGGAATCAGGGTTTGTCCTTCAAAGTCCGGGACATCACGATTCCACACTCTTAGTGTCATGGGGATCTTGCTCAGTGGTAGAGTGCTTGACTGCAGTTCAAGTAGTTCTCAGTTCAAACCCCTCTGTTCTCTTATAACCCTCTTTCTTTTTTTAACAAAAAAGGAAAACATTTTCATTTCCATTCTCCATTATGTTCAGGGGCTCCTCTATAAAGGAGTGCTTGATATGAATGTAAAAACTCAACATTTCGCTGTCCAAATGCATAAAAACCTAGCAAAGCTGTCCATCTGCTGAAATCAGTTCCAATCCTCTAAGTGTCTAGTTTATGTTTTCATCAGTTAAACAAAGTTGTCATATGAATGTACATTTGCAGATCCCTCTTCTCCAGGAGCTGTGTTGTGCAGAAGAACAAGAACCACATCCAGGTGCAGTTCAGGAGTCTGATAACCAAAGAGCCACCAAATGTTCTGAGGGCTGGAGAAAAATGCCTTCTAGTGAGCTATTGAACGAGCTCAACCTGTTTAGCTTATCAAAAGAAGATTGAAAGGTGACTTCATTGAAGTGTTGAAGGGCCTTAATGGAGAGAAAAGATTGGGCATTAAAGGGCTTTTAATCTAGCAGAGAAAGGCATAACAAGACCCAATGGCTGGAAGGTGAAAAGAGACAAATTCATATTACAACTAAGACACAAATATTCAACTGCGAGGATGATTCACCACAGGAACAATCTACCAAGGAAAGTGGTGGATTCACCATTTCCTGATGTCATCTAATGGAGACTAGATGCCTTTCTGGAACGTGTTTTTCTGTCTCATGTTTTCCTGTCTAGCCGGCTTGCTTCCTAGAATGAATGCTCCTTGAGTGGGGTGATCCACAGGGAGTAGCTCAAACCTCCAAAGTGCCTGGGCAGGGGCAGGACATTAGCACAGCAAGGGAGGGGTGTGGCAGTGACATCACAAAGGCTTTTTGCAGGGGCTCAGACTATTGGTCAAAGGTGGTGGGGAGGTGGTGACCTCACAGAGAGATGCTGACATCAGCCAGGCAGGACAGGGGCAAGGGGCCAGGGAAACCTCAGAGACCCCTGTGGCTTTGCTTCAGCAAGTCTCCTTCTCCCGGTCTCTCTTTGAGGACTGAGAGAATATTCGGGTTCACGTACGTGAGTGCCAGGAGGAACCTCTTTCGAGTTTTCTCCTTCCCTTTTCCTGATTTTACTAGAAAACAGCCGTCCCTGTTTAGAAGGTAAGAGCCTTCTCGAGGTTTGAAACCTGTTCAGTCTGATCCATCTGGTGACAGTTGAATTCTAGGCATGGAAAACACGAGCTTAAGGAGGCAGAATTTTATTGCACACCTGGGATTTTGTCCCTTAGAATCACTGGGGTCATTAGGGTTTGTCCTTTTGGTTTCACCTTTTCCTCCATCCATCCATCCCTCCCTCCTTTCTCTTTGTCTCTTGCTTCTTTTGTCCTTTCTCCTGTTCCCCTCCCAACACCAGGAGGAGTGTGCGTATGTGTCTCAGGGGAATGCTCTGCAGCTCCCACTCTGGGAGGTCCACCCGAAAGTGTGGGGCTGAAATAGTGCTCAGGCAGTGATCCCCACCGGTGACCTGGGCCATCCTTTGGGCGAGAACCCTCAGCCTCCCGTCCTCAGTCTGTACCCTGATTGGCTGAGCAGGGGGTTATTGACAGGGAGGAGACTCAGGTCCTTGTTGTTCTCTTTTAAGCCCAAGGAAATAAGTCAGAACCCGTCATATGTTTGATGAATTTTGCTGCTCCTCTGCATTAATTGTCTCTGAGCAGTTCATGATTCTCTCTAACATTGCAGTTCTCCTCAAATACTTGCTGAATATTTATTGTGCACTGTTGTTGGTCTGGAGCTCATCTGAGAGCACTTTATTCAGGTCATTCAGTGTCTGAAATTCAAGATCCGATGGTTAGTTTGAAAATCAGGGCTCAACAAAATATTTTTGCAAAGAACTTTCATCTCACTTGTTTTGATTTCGAGAAACAAACTGGTTTAGTCTGAGGAGGATTTTCTGACAGAAATGGTTTCAATGAAATTTCCCCACCATCTCGATTCCTGGGCTCTAGCCCTTTCTCTGGGTTTTTTTTTTGTCCATTAGAACAGGAGTCAGGACTATTGGCTTCTCTTTCTGGCTCTGCCACCACCTTGCTGTGTAGGCCCCTGGGAAGGTCACTTCCCTTCTTTGTACTTCAGGCTTCTCCCCATATGTCCAATGAGAACAGGGACAGTTCTCAAACTCTGGACCAGGGCCACCCAGAGGGGGGGGCAAAGGGGGCAATTTGCTCCGGGCCCCGGGCTCCGCACGGGCCCCCAAGAGAACAGCGGAGGCTCCCGCCTCCGCCCCTCTCCTGGAGCCTCAGCGCATCAAACGCCGAGTCTCCGCCGGGGCCCCTGAGCCCCGCCCCGCTCCGAGCCGCGTCGTCAGGGGGCGGGACTGAGAGCTCTGGGCTGAGCTCTGCTCCCTCCGCTCGGCGTGGAGCTCCCAGCCCCGCCCCCTCCCTACGCGGCTCTCAGCGGGACGGAGCTCAGGCCCCGCTGGCCACACGCTGCGGCTGTTCCGGCGAGGCGCTGAGACTCCGGGTGAGGAGGGAGCCGGGGGTAAGAGGCTGGGGCCGGGGCGGGGAAGCGGGACCCGCCGCCGAAGCGCAGCCCGGTCTTTGGCGGCCGGGGACCCGTTCTGTTCCGGGACCTGCCGCCGAAGTGCCCCGAAGACCCGCGGCGGGGACCTGCCTCTCCCTGCCGCCAATTTACCGCCGAAGACCGGGCTGCACTTCAGCGGCGGGTCCCGCTTTGGCGGTAATTCGGCAGCGGGGGGGTCCCGCCGCGGGTCTTTGGGGCACTTCGGCGGCGGGTCCCGGAACGGAAGGGCCCCCCGCCGCCGAAGACCCCGGGCCCCCGGAATCCTCTGGGCAGTCCTGCTCTGGGCAGTCATTTTCAGCCAGGCCCCAGCAGGGATAACTAAAAATTTATATAGATATATATATGTATACATAAAAAAGACTTTCATTCCTTAGGAACCGGTTCCCTATAAAAAGTTCTGATTTAAGGGATGTGCCACAGTATGTATTTTTTGTACCAATAGGGTTACCATGCGTCTGTATTTTCCCAGGAGGAATTTTTAAATTTTTTAATTTTAAAAATTCCTCCCAGACAGTGATTTAAGAACCAAAAAGCCTGACATGTCCAGGAAAATACGGGTGTATGTTAACCCTACCTAAAGTTCTTTTTTAAAAAGATGGGCCTGAACCAGAAACGAATTCCGTTTTACATGTGTGGGTCCCTGCCACTCCCTGGGGGTGTGCTAGGGTGACCAGATGTCCTGATTTTATAGGGACAGTCCCAATTTTTGGGACTTTTTCTTATATAGGATCCTAATAACCAACACCCCCTGTCCCAATTTTTCACACTTGCTGTCTGGTCACCCTAGGGTGTGCACATGTGTGGGTTCCAGCTGCTCCCTGCCCCCCTCATTGAAGCAGGTGTGCAGGGTTACTGCCCTGGGAACTGCAGGGCACCAGTGGACATGGGGCTGGCTGGAGGCAGGGCAGGGGCTGACTAGAGGTAGGGTCTGGCTGCAGGCAGGGCAAGGGGTGCGGGGCTGGCTGGAGACAGGGTGTGTGGGACTGGCTGGCTTCAGGCAGGGGGGTGCAGCAGGGGTTGGCTGGAGACAGGGCAGGGGGTGCGGGACTGGCTGCAGGCAGGGCAGGAGTTGCAGGGCCGGTGGTGTAGGGCTGGTGCGGGCAGGGGTGTGTGGGGAGCTGGCTGGCTTCAGGCAGGGCTGCAGGGGGTATGACAGGGGTTGGCTGGAGACAGGGCACGGGGTGCAGGGCTGGCTGCAGGGGGTGCGGGGCTGGCTGTGGGCAGGGGGTGTGGGGCTGGCTGGAGACAGGGGCTGGCTGCAGGCAGGGCAGGGGGTGCAGGGCTGGCTGGAGATGGGCTGGCTATGGGCAGGGGGTGTGAGGCTGGCTGGAGGCAGGGGCTGGTGCAGGCAGGGCAGGGGGTGAGGGGCTGGAGGCAGGGCAGGGGGTACAGCCCACCCTGTACGGTAAGTGCCCCCTCATCCCTCCCTCAGCACCGGGGTAGCAGCAGCAGCCTGGGGCTCGGGGGCTATTTACATGGCCCGGGGCTCCCCTGCGTCCACTGCCCCGGCCTGGTAAATAGCTGAGGGAGCCCTGGGGAAGCGGGGGGGCTCTGGGGCTATTTAAAGGGCCTGGGTGGTAGAAGCAATGGGAACCCTGGAGTTTTTAAATAGCCCCCAGCGCCCCGCAGCCCTACCCCAGCCCTATCCCAGCCCCTGCTGGGAGCCCCAGGCCCTTTAAATTGCCCCCTGGGGAAGCCGGGCCACCCCAGTGCGGCGAACCGGCTCTTGCTGGTACACGGTACCAGGGCTTGGGCACGGGGCCCTCTTAGGGGTGGGGCCCGATTCAGGGGAATCGGGAGAATCGGCCTAAAGCTGGGGTGGGGTGGGGTGGGGTTGGGGGTGGGGGTGAGGTGGGGCAGGACTTGGTCACATTCTGGGCACCACCAAAAATTGTACAAACCCACCGCCCCGTCCAGCCCAACCTTCTGCTGATGCACCTCAGCCCACACCCCTGCAGGGTTTGAAGCTTCCATTGCTTAAACTCCAGGACACTGAGGGATTTCAGCTCCCGTTGTTAGACAAAAGGGCCAGATATATGCTTAAGCCAAATAAGGCCAGATATATGCTTAAGCTAAATATATGCTCAGGCATTTGTCATCTTCCCCTCCTGTTTTTCCAGTTGCTACCCCCATCCAAAGTTTCATGGACACAAGATATATATATAATGTATACCAAAAATGGGAATGAGTTAAACAAATGTTCCACGACCATGGAAAAGGAATATGAGGAGGGGGTAAGGGGGAACAGATGCTTCCTAATTATTACCAGGCACAAATGTAAAGAATGCATAGGTTAGCAGAATTTGACATGCGAATCGAAGGTATAAAAGGACCTGTCTCGGACCTGTATAGTGTGCTTCTTTCTCAGGCGCGAGCCGAGAAGGACACCCGCTCAGCTGACCGAATAAAGAATCTGGTAACCGTCCCCCTGTCTCTCCGTGCCTCCTTGGGGTAATTGGGAATGCTCCAGGGGGAACGAGCCTATTTGGCTAACAAATGGCGACCACGAAGGGACTTCTCTCCCTGTAGGGGGAGCTTGACCGGCGGCCGAGGACGACCTAGGAGAGTGGCCACCTCGGGCTGTGGTTTGCTCGAGCTCCAGGTCGCCTCAATCGGCCGGGACGGCTGCGCCCCCTCTATAGAGAACTCCACAGGTCACGGAAGCAGGGCGGACGAAGCAGAGGGGAGTCCAACTGCCGGACGCGGCCACTCCAGGCGGTAAGTGCGTTTGCCTGTCGGGTTTGAGGTATAATACCTAACAGGAGCGCCCCTGCAGTGTAGGTTGGACACGGGAACCCTCTAGGTAGCACGTGCATGGGATAGTGGACTGCAGTATACTATGTTGATATATCAAATGTGTAATGTTCCTTGTTAAATATTTACTTGCCAATGACTAACTCCACCAGTTCGTGGACTGTTCTGGGCAATTACGGGGACCTGGAACAACCCCAGGGATTGATCCTGTTTTTGACAACAGTATTCTTGTTCTTTCTATTAATGTTTTGTTGGAAACCGAAATTATAATCATTTGAGCAAGCAGTTAGGGAACCTGTGTGTGTATGAAAGGAGTGAATGCCGCTGACCAGGTCTGGGACTTAAGCTGATCCTAGCCGCCCCAAGATTTCTGCGAGAGGAAACTAGATGACCGGAAAATCTTGATCGCAAGGGGGGTCAGCCGAACCTCGTGACCCAGTGGAACCCTGAATGAATGATACTCCTCCTCTTCTTTCCCTCTAATAGATCAGGTCAAAATATAATGGGGTCCTCTCAAAGCACCTTTCTTGGGACACCCCTAGGGTGTATGTTGAATAATTGGAAAGCGTTTAGACGCCAGGCTGATTATGGCATTGTATTATGTAAGGACAATCTTATAAAGTTCTGTACTCTGGAATGGGCATCACTTGGGGTGGAATGGCCCGAGGGGGGAACACTCAAACCAGAGATCGTACAAGCTGTGCATAGCACTGTGACCCGGAATGGCAATTGGGATCAATATCCTTATATAGATATTTGGCAGGATCTCGTGGCCAACCCTCCCCCATGGTTGCAAAAATGTAGAACACAAAATCTTAAAACTCTGATGGCCCGTGCCCCCGTTAAAAAGCCCGGTCCCCCCGTTAAGAAATCTTGTCCGCCAACTATAATTTAAAAATATAAGGGAGCTTTTAGAGATTGCAATGAAGGTTTATGATCGCAGAGACGATGAGGAACGAAAGAAAGGGGCCCGCGTTTTGGCACTGGCCCTAAGGGAGGGAAATGAGGAGAAGGGGGGCAAGGCTAAAGGACGACCGGGCCACTGGTAAAAGTAGGGGAAAGGGTCCCCGTTTAGGGCGAAATCAATGTGCTATCTGTAAGGAGGAGGGACATTGGAAAAACGAATGCCCCCGGCGACATGCCAAAGGAAAAGAGTACACGGACAGGGTTTTTCCCTCCCCCGTTTACTACAACGGTACAGGACTTTCGGGAGAGAGATCTTCCCCATAGGGGGGCCGGGGGACCCAGCGGCCCCTCCTGGCAGCACAAGCTGCCAGCTTGGATCCCACGGTAAAAATTAAAGTGGAGGGGGGCCGCCCAATTGAAGCCCTAATCGATACTGGGGCTACCCTTAGTCTACTCCCCCTCAATAAGGCTCCCCGGGGTAGAACACAGGGAAGTGCAATTGTTCAAGGGATTGAGGGGCAGATCACAGTTTTGGAAAAAACTCTCCCTCTCCTAGTAAAAGTCGGGGACCAACAGATCTCTCACCAGTTTGTTTGTAGTCCCTCCTGTCCAATAGCACTACTCGGACGAGACATCCTCACTAAATTACAGGCGGAGATCTCGTTCGAGAACGGGAAAATGGAAGTTAGAATCCCGAAGCAACAAACATCTAACTACCAGATGGCTCTCATAAGTGCTGGAAATCACTCCTCGGAATGTCAGGAGAGTGACGAGAGCCAGCTGCCGGGGGTTAACTCTGAGGTTTGGGCGGAGGGGGGAGGAACTGCCCGGGCTAAGAATGCTGCACCAGCGCGCATCTCCCTTAAGGCGGGAAGTAGCCCGGCCCGAATTCAACAATACCCCCTTAAGTTAACCATTCGAATCGGGCTGAAACCTCTGATTCAAAAATTCCTGCAGTGTGGATGGCTAAGGGAAGGCACATCCCCATACAATACTCCGATAATGGGAGTGCCTAAGCCTAACGGACAGTATCGATTGGTCCAGGACCTGAGACAGATTAACAAACTAATAGAAGCCCCCTACCCAGTTGTCCCAAATCCCCATACGATTTTAGGCCAAGTACCTAAAGACCACGGCTGGTTCTCGGTAATAGATTTAAAAGACGCCTTCTTTTCCATTCCCCTTGATTTAGAATCTCAAAAGTTGTTTGCTTTTGAATGGGAGGATCCGGACACCCACTACAAGGCCCAATATCTCTGGACCGTTGTCCCACAGGGGCTTACCTGTGCGCCTGAGATTTTTGGCAGCCAGCTAAAAAGGGACCTGGCTCCATTCCTAGCTAACCACCCTGCATGGAACATAGTTCAATATTGTGATGATCTACTCTTAAGTACTGAAATAGAGGCAGCATGTAAAGAACACACAATAGAGCTCCTTAATTACCTTGGGGAACAAGGATATAAAGTTTCACGGGAGAAAGCTCAATTAGTTAAGCAACAGGTCACCTTCCTCGGGTATCACCTCTGCCAAGGGAGTCGCAGTTTGGGGAAAGAAAGAATTCAGGTTATACTCGACAGCCCTCAGCCCCGGAACCCCCGAGAATTAAGAGCATTTCTGGGACTGACTGGCTTTTGTCGACTCTGGATTCCTGACTATGGGGGAAAAGCTAAACCATTATATGAGTCCCTAACTAAGGAAGGTTTGCTTCACTGGGTATGGACCAAGGAAATGGAAAAAGCATTTCGAGAGCTTAAAGAAGCCTTGGTTCAGCCTCCTGCTCTGGCTCTCCCAGATTCCCGAAAGCCATTCACCCTATACGTTCATAAAAGGAGAGGGGTGGCAGCTGGAGTCCTGTGCCAGAGGTCAGGACCAACCTGGCGACCCATTGGATACTATTCAAAAGTCTTGGATCCCGTCGCCAAAGGATGGCCTGCCTGTTTGCGGGCCGTAGCAGCAACCGCCCTCCTCGTTCAGGAAGCCGAAAAATTAACCCTGGGTGGAGATACTGAAGTTGTGGTCCCCCACGGGGTGCCTCAGATACTGGGAACTGGTGCTGGGGAAAAGCATCTAAACCCCAGTCGACATACTAGATACGAAGTGGGGCTCCTGCTGGCCCCCAATCTGACCTTTAAGACAGTCAGTTCCCTTAACCCGGCCACCCTCTTGCCTGATCCCCAGGCCTCCTCTGAGGCCGGTCCTATGCATGATTGTATTGAAGTCTTGCAACAAGAGACCAAACCCCGATCTGATCTTTCAGATCTGCCTTGGCCCAATCCCGATGTTGAGGGATATGTTGATGGGTCTAGTTATGTGGTAAATGGCAAGCGATTTACTGGGGCAGCGGTGGTGATTAAGGATAAAGGGATACACAAATTTAAACTCAGCTCCAACTTATCTGCTCAGGCAGCGGAACTAGTGGCTCTCATTGAGGCTCTCCGCTTGGGAGCCGGGAAAACCCTTAACTTGTATACCGACAGTCGGTATGCCTACATGGTAGTGCATGCACATGGGACCCTGTGGAGAGAAAGAGGATTCATTACGGCCTCAGGCCAAAAGACTGCACATGGGAGCCTCATTAAAATGTTGCTCGAGGCCCTAATGCTCCCTCTCCGGGTTGCCGTGATACATGTGCGTGCCCATGGGAAAGCCCCAGAGGCCGAACAGCGAAGGTATAATCAGCTGGCTGATCAGGCTGCGAAGGAGGCCGCCCGAGATGGGGCCCTATGGCTTCTCATGGTTCAGGACACTGAGGCTAAAGCCCCTCCTCCCCAATACACGGCCGAGGAGATAGGTCAAGCCCAGGCTGCGGGAGGCCGGCAGGTTTCCTCTGGATGGTGGAGACTGCCTGGGGGAGAGGTTTTTGTACCCAGGCCAGTACTCCAGGAAATCTTCCGGCTCTTGCATAGAGAGGGACATTTGGGGTCTGGGGCAATGGTTGATTTGGCCTCCAGATCCCTTAAGGGGCTGGGTATGCACATGGAGGCCCAGAGAATTGTTAATAACTGTGCCGTCTGTCAACAAACTAACCAGAAGGGATGTGGCCCTCCTGCCCCGATGGGAGGCCGACCATGGGCTATGTTCCCTTTTCAAAGGTGGCAAGTTGACTTCGCTGAGGTGCCCCCTTGCAGGGGCTATAAATACCTGCTTGTATTTGTTGATCAACTTACCGGGTGGGTGGAATGTTACCCCACCCGGCATTGTCAGGCCTGGGCTGTCACTAAGGCCCTGGTACAAGAAATACTTCCTCGTTTCCATCTCCCCGAAGTAATTGAGTCTGATAGGGGAAGCCACTTTGTTTCACAAGTGGTCCAGCAGGTATCCCAGGCTCTCGGCATACAGTGGAAACTACATACACCCTGGAGGCCGCAGAGCTCGGGTCAAGTGGAAAGGATGAATAGAATTCTCAAAGATACTCTTACTAAAATATGCACAGAATCTAACTTAAAGTGGCTCGATGCTTTGCCACTCGCCCTCACCCGCATTCGGAGGGCCCCGCGAAAGGGTCTTAAACTTTCACCCTTTGAGCTGGTCTTTGGGTTTCCTCCCCGAGTACTCATCCCAGGGTTCCGGGAGGACGTAACCTGGGAAGTGGGAAATGACTTACTATGGAAACAGGTTTCCGGGTTGCAATCTGTTTTGTTACAGCTGCATCGATACGCGGCGCCTTTCCAGGCCCTTCCCTTGGACCAGACCGTGCATCCATTCCGGATCGGTGACCAGGTCCTTATCAAAAGTGGAAGCGTGACCCTCTCACGCCGAGGTGGGACGGTCCACACACTGTTTCGCTCATCAGCCAAGCCGCGGTTAAAGTCCTCGGGAGCGACAAATGGACACACCACACACGGGTTAAGCGGTTCCTGAACCTGAACCTGGAAGCCGACTCAACAGAAGAGGACATCAGCCCTCTGTCCGCCCCGGCTCCGGAGGCCCGGGGTGGCACGGGCGAAGACACCGTCTGGGAATATCAAGGACTAGACGGACTAAAAGGATTGTTTAAGAGAAAACGATGATGCATTTACTATTAATACTATTGTTTGTATATTCGCACTGTTATTCTGATTGGGAGAATAGGTTTGTGCAACTAGGGGAGACAATAGCTAATTCCTTTAATCTTAGCAGCTGCTGGGTTTGTGGGGGTCCAGGGGATTGGAATGAGTGGCCTTGGGTAGCCCAGCCGGTACAAGCTAAATGGTGGATCAGTAACTTGAGTATAGTCCATGATGGAACGGGACATTGGACTGAGGATAGCAGTCCTTGGCGCCTCTATTCTTCTGGAATAGGGATCCTCTGTCTCAATCGGACTCGACAAGAGGGAGTGTCTGTGGGTGAAAGTCAATGTGACTGGACCCTATCTCTAGGGTTTGACTGCCACGATCACCCTAGTTGCCATACGTATGACTGTTCTAAATATCAAGGGCGATGGAACGACACCCACGTACAACTCACTAATCATAGCTGGGTACAATGTTCCTACCAACAGCATACTGGCGAGGGTTGTAAGGCCGTAGGACTAGATGGGTTCTTTGATGCCCTCTTTATAAGTTGCCAGCGCGACAACACCATCAGTAAGGACCATGTGGTACGCTGGTACCAGTGGGCATGGCAACACTCTAATGGAACTCGGGTAACCCATTTCAACCATTTCTGGTCTACAACCAATAGCCCTAAATTCGGTTGTAATTGTGGTTGGAGGGAAGGGGCTGGGGCGTGGAAATGTGAATATTGCAATCCCGAAGGTACGTCCATCGTACTAGGGGGTCCCCTAGAGATGGGTAACTCTTTATACTATGAAGAGCCGGGCCCCGAGGACTACCCCGAGACTTGGGAGGGCCCCTTTGCAAAGGGAAATTGGGCCCTAAAAGGCCATTACTGGATATGTGGGCAATACGCTTATCGAAGATTGCCCCCAAATTGGTCAGGAATATGTTACGTCGGCTACATTAGGCCCTTGTTCTTCCTGCTACCCCAGGTACAGGGAGGCAAATTGGGAGTCAAGGTGTACGATGATCTGATTAGGGAGAGGCGGTCTGTGGATTCCTCATTGACCGTTGGAAGCTCCCAAACGTGGGGAGCTCAGGAATGGCCCCCTGAGAGAATTATAAAACATTATGGGCCAGCTACATGGAATCCAAATGAATGGATCGCAGGGGCAAGAGAGCCCATTTACAACTTAAATCGGATAATCAGGCTGCAAGCTATCTTGGAAATAATAACTAATCAGACGGCTGAGGCTCTTGATCTCTTAGCCGATCAGTCCACTCAGATGAGAAATGTGATCTATCAGCATCATCTAGCTCTTGATTATTTGTTGGCAGAGGAAGGAGGAATCTGTGCAAAGTTAAACGAGTCTAACTGCTGCTTACAAATAGATGACAATGGAAAAGCAGTAAAACAAATAACAAAGGAATTGAGGAAGTTAGCCCACGTCCCGGTCCAAACCTGGGGTGGTTGGAATACGGATTGGTTTACGTCCTGGTTGCCGCAACTAGGATGGCTGCGAGAAGGTTTTCTTCTCTTTGTACTCTTTATTACAACCCTATTGACCCTAGCTTGCTTCGCTCCCTGTGTAGTCACCTTGGTTCGACGAATGGTGAATCGAATGATACATCAACGGATGATGGCTATGTATCAGCCAGTAAAAGCTGAAGACTGGGGGCCGTAAGGCTCTCAAATTGCTTTTTAGGGGGGAATTGTTAGACAAAAGGGCCAGATATATGCTTAAGCCAAATAAGGCCAGATATATGCTTAAGCTAAATATATGCTCAGGCATTTGTCATCTTCCCCTCCTGTTTTTCCAGTTGCTACCCCCGTCCAAAGTTTCATGGACACAAGATATATATATAATGTATACCAAAAATGGGAATGAGTTAAACAAATGTTCCACGACCATGGAAAAGGAATATGAGGAGGGGGTAAGGGGGAACAGATGCTTCCTAATTATTACCAGGCACAAATGTAAAGAATGCATAGGTTAGCAGAATTTGACATGCGAATCGAAGGTATAAAAGGACCTGTCTCGGACCTGTATAGTGTGCTCCTTTCTCAGGCGCGAGCCGAGAAGGACACCCGCTCAGCTGACCGAATAAAGAATCTGGTAACCGTCCCCCTGTCTCTCCGTGCCTCCTTGGGGTAATTGGGAACGCTCCAGGGGGAATGAGCCTATTTGGCTAACACCCTTTGCCCACAGGGAACCTTCACCCCACTCCCAGCCAGGTTATTGTCCATGGGATCACTGTAGGGGGGCTGGGTCCCGCTGGGTCTTTTCTCTCTCTGTGACAGGCCAGGGTGCAATAACTGGGGCATCTGAGCACCCAGGACCTTCTGTGGGGCTGTCATTCCCCTTCCCCTTCTGTGGTCTCGGCTGTCATTGACTCCAGCCTTTTTTCTACCCATCGTCAGCACCATCCCAAGCCAGCTGCACTCGCCTCAAAAAGACAGTGTCCCCTGGTGGGTGTAAATCACTGACCTCTCTCCTCTCTGAGCACTGACTGCCCCTCTGTTTCCTGGCCTCTCAGTCTGTGCAGATGGGACCTTTCCCTCCAGTGCTGGAGGATTCGCCCTTCTCATCTACCCTTGTCCCAGGCAGCACAGCGGGTGGGAATCTTACATGTACTGAGGTGACTTAGGAGCAGAACCCCCACAACCTTCCATGCAATTGGCACTTGCCCCTCACTGAGCAGGATTGAAATTCCTGCAGGGAGACTGCTGGGCCACATCCCCTCTGGGTATGAGCAAAGCAGCAGGGTGAAAAAGAAACCTGGAGATGCTGGGGATTGAACCCAAAACCTCATACATGCAAAGCATGTGCTCTACCAGTGAGCTACATCCCCAGATAGTCTTTTCTTGCTATGAGTTACACCAGGGGTAGGCAACCTATGGCACGTGTGCCAAAGGTGACCCATGAGCTGATTTTCAGTGGCACTCACACTGCCCAGGTCCTGGCCACCAGTCTTGGGGGCTCTGTATTTTAATTTAATTTTTAATGAAGCTTCTTAAACATTTTAAAAAACCTTATTTACTTTACATACAACAATAGTTGGTTATATATTATAGACTTATAGAAAGAGACCTTCTAAAAACATTAAAATGTATCACTGGCATGCGGAACCTTGAATTAGAGTGAATAAATGAAGACTCGGCACAGCACTTCTGAAAGGTTGCTGACCCCTGGGTTACACTCAGAGCCCTCTTGTTTCCAGAGCACCCAGTGGCCTAAGAGCAGCCTGGGGGACACATTCCCTGCTCTGAGGGCCAAACCTGCTGTCCTGGAGATTGCTGGTTCTTAGGGTCACTTTGCAGCAGGGCCAGATTTGATGTGTGGGGCAGAGAGAGTGGGTGCCCTGGACTCAGGGTGCAGAGATATAATCAGGTCTCTCCCCAGCATTGGGTGGGGGGCGCTGCCACCCCCTGCTGGAAGGTAATGGGAGGGGAGGGGCGCTGTGAGTCGCTCAACACCTGACCCTGGTGGCAGCAGTGCTGTGGGAGCTCCAGGTGTTTCTAGGATCTGCTTTTTACACCTGCCTGTAAAGTCCAGCTTTCCCCAGCACATTCACTGCAGTGCAATTGGGTCACTGTTTCCATGGCTGAGCAGCAAATAATTTCTCCCAGTTTCCCTTCTATTGGCAGCAGCATTAGCCTGTGTCAGTGATTAATGAGGTGGATCTAGTTATAGATTGTTATTCATTCCCCACCTTGACTATTCATACAGTCCCTTTCCCATGCAGATTCCCAGCACCTCGGTGATCCTGGTAGCAGGAGTTGGGTCCTGAGATTTTCAGGGTTCTTTCCCCCTCCACCTGGAGTGAACTCAGCTTTTCCCCCATCCCAGACTATCCATGAAATAACAACAGGGGCATAAAGAAAGAGGGGAGGGAACATCTCACGGCCAGGGCTGAATGTGCCCAGGGCCCCCTGCTTGTCCATTGTTTCCATGGAATTTGGCCTCCTGCTTTGCACAAGGGACAGAGAAAGATCTTGCTGTTCCTGTGTCTGTGCAAGGAAAATTGTGCTTCTGTATGAAAGAGAGGCGGGAAATGGCCCCATGATGGGACAATAGCCTCAGGATTAAGACCTAAGGACTCAGGCTGAGAACTGATAGAACTCCACTCATCTGGGATTTAACAAATTGTCTTTCATGGAGCAGGGCCAGTTCCAGTAGTTTTGGCACCCCAAGCGGAAAAAAAAAATTTAAAAGCTGCAATCAATGGCAGCTCTACCGCTGCCACTTTTGGTGGCAATTCCTTCCCTCTGAGAGGGACTGAGAGGGCCGAATTGCCGCTGAAGCCTCCCCTTTCCATTGACCAGCCCAGGGACCTGCTTGCTGCGCTGGTGCCTGGAGCCAGCCCTGCCATGGAGACACTGGGAAGATGGGGGGAATCAGGAAAATACAATGGATTCGTTTACATTGCAAGTGAAGAATAATTGAAGCTTTTCTGGTTTAAAGCCATTTTTCCCTGGCTGGGAATTGAACCCAGGCCTTGGCAGTGAGAGTGCCAAATCCTAACCACTAGACCACCAGGGAGGTGATGATGGTGTTGTTCTTCTCACTTATGGTACACTTTCTTAGGCTACTTTCTAGCCACTTTCTGAAACTGTTCCACTGTCCCCTCCCTGAGGGGCTAAGAGCAGAGAACCCCTGTGCTCAGGGTCACAACCTCAGCCCAACCCAAGTCACTGAAACAAACTCAAATGATGCTTCCTCCAGCAGGATCACAGAGACACACAAAAAAACCACATGAGGAACAATCCTCCTCTGCCTTCATTTACCCCATCGCAACCCTCTCAGCAGCCCGCTCTTGTGGGAAGGACACTGAGCTGATAGGAGCCCTGACATAGAGACCAAGGGAGGGGTGTTGCTCCCCCTGGGTGTGAGCTGATCACATTCTGACTCTGTGTAACAGGGCTCTGAGCTTTGCCATCTTGTGAGTTCTGAGCACTGAGCCCCCCGGACACTTCTGCTGGGAGCATGGGGATTGCACAACAGCTGCAAGCCCTTTTCCTGTCTCCTTGTCCTCCTCGGCTTCCCCAGACCTTCCCCACAAATGGTTCTATCAGGCGCTGGAGGGATCTAAGGACCTGCAGGTTTCCCTCACCCACCTCTTAAGGCAAACAGTGATTCCCTTCTCTGACACTCCTGGGCCTGGGCTTCTTTTGAGTTTTTCCCCAGGGGACCTGATTCCCTGTGAAAATGTGTGTGTGGGGAACTCAGACTCAGACTCTCCCCCACTAGATGAATCCAACAGCACCTCCCACTGGTGGGAGAATCCTAAATTCCACCCTCCCACCCTGGTTACTCTGACCAGCTGATGGCGACAGCATGCTACATCAACCCCAGCTCTCTGGGCTAGAAAGCAGCATCTAACCAGCCTTGTGACAGCTCCGGTTTGCTCGCTGGAGACATAACGGAGCAGGAAAGAAGGCAAATGTCAGACAGGGAACCTCAGCTCACAAATAAACACCCTCAGGCTCCTTCTACACTGCGACTGGGCAGATGACTGACTTTAAATCTAGCTAGCTCAGTTGGTAGAGCATGATGGTCTTTCAGGGTGTGAAAAACCCCAAAATCAGTATAATTAAGCTGACCTAAGCTGTGGTTAGATAGTGCTAAATGAAAGGAAAGATTGTTCTGCCAATGCAGCTATTACAGGGATGGAAAACCACTCTAATCACTGTAGCAGCTGTCTACTCCACAGTGCTAGAGCAGTGTCACAGCAGAATTTTAAGTGTAACCAGCCTCACAGTGAGACCAAATCCAGCTCTGCGGACACTCAGGCACTAGTAACATACTAATGCCTCCATAGTTGGCAGGATTAAAACTTGCATGGGGAGACCCCAATGGATTTTTAGTCTATCACCTTAGCCACTCAGCCACAAGTACTTAATGTACAGTTACTTCACTACACCATGATTCTGTTCTCACAGAATTGTCACTTCAAATTGCTCAGACCAGCTCCCCCAGCACACTCCTGGCTGTGCATTAGTGTAAGTGTGTCCATGGCTGAACAGCAAGAGTTCCTGCCCATTTCCCTTCCAGCTGGAGCAGGATGAGAGTGTGTTTGTGGTTAATGACATTGCTATAGGTTGTTGTCCATTCCCCACACTGACAATTCAGACAGTCCCTTTCCTATTCGAATCTCCACCATATTATTCCAACAGCCGGGGTCAGGATTTCTCTGGGCACTGAAATGTTTCAGGAGGTTGGTGCATGAACTCAGCCTTGCATTCCATCCCTGATATTTCATGGACTAACAGCAGCAGCATAAAGAAAGAGCTGAGCCAATATCTCACTGTTAGAGGTGAAGGTGGCCACGTCCCCTCTGTCTGACCATCGCCATTGCAGGAGAGAAGGTTTCAATGGAATCGAATGCCCTGGCTCAGACCAGAGACACAGGGAGGTTTTGCTGTTCATGGATCTGTGCAAAGGAAATTGTGTCTCTGTGTGAAATTGAGGAGGGAAATGAAACGTCCATATGGTGGCCCAATGCCCTAACAAATGTGGGTGAAGGAGTCGGGCTGGAAAATGATTTTACAGGAGTTCGTATCAATTTATTGCCCTGATTAAAATCTATGGCTAAAAGGAAGCCACTGTTGTTAGTACTTGAACCTGTGTAGGGACACCCCAGTGGGTATCAAGTCCATTCCCTTAACCAGGGATAGTCGATTATTTTATCAAGATCTAAATTTCTTGGTCAAGATATAGTCAATGTCTAGACTCCAGAAAAAATAATACACTGATGATAATAAGAAGAATTTAGAAATAATCTGCAGTCACTATGGGCATAACTATGCTGATTGTCTCGTGTTTCACTCTTTATATCTGGCACCACTGCCTTTCCCTTTAGTCTTGTAGTTTACCAAGGGTAAAACTAACCATCTCTTCAGATACAAGGGAGTGTTTGTGTTCATTCCTGTTAGCTACACGGGGGTTTGATGTAGCTGCTTTCAATCCTCCGGCTTTGCCCTGATAAGTAACATTTCAGGGTGTCACTGATCTGAAGGAGTGAGATCATTTTTTGGCAGATTACGCCTCCTCTTAAAGGTGTTTGTCTGGCTGGCAGCCCTGGTTCCCAGGACTCTCCTCAGGGAAGAAAGTTTCTGTGCAAAATACTAAAACTTTTAACAGAGAGGAGGGAAAGGCGATGGCCACATGATGGGGCCAGTATGTACGACAATATGGTTCTTTTATGTGGGATGACTCTGAACATTGACTGATCTCCACTCCCTTGTGTTTGAAGAGATGTTTAGTTGTGCACTTAGGAACCTATAAGGCTGAAGCAATTTTATGGATGGTGACACTACGATTGAAGGGTTATTTAATGTTGTAGAAATTGTTAAAAACACTGAGCTTAAACTGGAACTGCCTGTTAGTAAAGGCTGGTTTCCCCATATCAGTTCCATAAGCTCTGCTAGAAACACCCTGGGTTCTCTCCTGCCTCGGTGGGAACTGGAGGGAATCATCCCCTGCTGCCCTTGGCTCCAGGCTGGTTTTTCTGGGGAGGGGACGTGGAATTGGTTTGTTTGCTGTTGAGAAGGGAGCCGGGCCAATTCTCAGGGAACGAGAACTCCCAGCATCTTCCCAGCCAGCCCAGGCTGCTGCCCTGTCCCAGCCTCTGTTCCCCTGGGGGCCCTGCGTGTCTGAGGCTTGGTCTTCACTACGCGTTTAAACCGGTTTTAGGAGCATAAAACCGATTTAACGCTGCACCCATCCACACCAAGAGGCCCTTTATATCGATATAAAGGGCTCTTTAAACCGGTTTCTGTACTCCTCCCTAACGAGAGGAGTAGCGCTAGTATCGGAATTGCCATATCGGATTAGGGTTAGTGTGGTCGCAAATCAACGGTATTGGCCTCCGGGCGGTATCCCACAGTGCACCACTGACCGCTCTGGACAGCAATCTGAACTCGGATGCAGTGGTCAGGTAGACAGGAAAAGCCCGCGAACTTTTGAATATTTCCTGTTTGCCCAGCGTGGAGCTCCGATCAGCACGGGTGGCGATGCAGTCCGAAATCAAAATAAAAAAAGAGCTCCAGCATGGACCATGCGGATGTGATCGCAGTAAGGGCAGGCAAATCCGTTCTATCAGTGCTCCGTTATAGAAGACGAAATTCAGAATCATTTTTAAAAATTCTCCAGACAGATGCCATAGCAGGGACTCAGCGCACTGCAGCATGACAAGCGTAACGGAAAGCCAAAGAATCAAATGGATGCTCATGGACTGGAGGACTCAAGCTATCCCACAGTTCCTGCAGTCTCCGAAAAGCATTTGCATTCTTGGCTGAGCTCCAAGTGCCTCTAGGGCAGGGGCGGCTCTAGACACCAGCGCGCCAAGCAGGCGCTTGGGGCGGCCGTTTCGGGGCGGCATTTGGCTCGGTTGAGCTCCGCCGGCATGCCTGCGGCAGGTCCACCGGAGCCCGGGACAGCGGACCTGCCGCGGGCATGACTGCGGTGGGTCCCGTCTTCCAGCGGCTCGGTTGAGCTCCGCAGGCATGACTGCGGCAGGTCCGCTCGTCCGGGCTCCGGTGGACCTGCCGCGGGCATGCGGCAGGAGCTCAACGAGCCGCGAGAGACCCGCCGCGGGACGAGGAAGGGCGGCGCAGCGCTCCGCGCTGCTTGGGGCAGCCCGATTTCTAGAGCTGCCCCTGCTCTAGGGTCAAACAAACAGTGTCCATGGTGGTTCAGGGCATAGCTCGGCAATGTACACCCCCTCACCCACCCCAGAAGTAAAAGGGAAAAAATCCTCTCGTGACTATTTAACATGTCACCCTATCTTTACTGAATGCTGCAGATAGACACAATGCTGCAGCAGTCAACACCAACATCCTTGCTCCCATCTCCCCCGCTATGGGTGGCTGATGGTGCAATATGACTGGTATCCGTTCTCATCATCATGAGCTTTTTAGCATGTGGTGCAGTGCAAAAGAACTGGTAACCATGCCGACTAGCATCTGTCAGGTCCCCCAATGTCATATGCACCTAATTTTTCATGGTAGATGGTGCAGTATGGTTGATAACCGTCTTCATCATAGCAACAGGGGGCTGAGCTTCATCAGCCCCCACCCTTCATGTGTAAAGAAAAGATTCAATTGCCCCTGGACTAGCAGCAGGATGCTGGGCTCCTCTTCTCCACACTCCTTAATGTCCTGTCTGGACTATCATAGCAGCTGGAGGCTGCCTTCCACTCATTTATCACTAACAAGTCACTGTGTCTTATTCCTGCATTCTTTATTACTTCATCACACAAGTGGGGGGACACTGCTATGGTAGCCCAGGAAGGCTGTGGGAAGAACGGAATCAACAGGTGGGGTTGTTGCAGGAGCACCCCCTGTGAATAGCATACAGCTCATCATTCCTGCAGGCTCTGACACAGAGCAGCTATGCTCTCTGGTTCTATGATACAGTGGTTCTCTAGTACACTTGCCCATATTCTAGGCAGGACTGATTCTGTTTTTTGATAGGAAGAATTGTTTTTTGAAAGGAGGAATTGACTCAGGAGTCATTCCCAATTTAGCTTTGCGCCCCTGGCTAAGAGCAGCCAGGGGCACTTATAACAGCAACAGATGGCGCAGTGCAAAGGACTGGTAACCATGATCATCTTTTTACCAATTTATGGATTGGTAGATGGTACAGTATGGTTGGTAACCATCTCTACTGTCATGCAAAAGCAAAAGCATGCAGCTGTGTAGCGCTGCTGAATCGCCTCTGTCAGCGGCATCTAGCACACATACGGTGACAGTCACAAAAGGCGAAACAGGCTCCATGATTGCCATGCTATGGCATCTGCCAGGGCAATCCAGGGAAAAAAGCCGCGAAATGCTTGTCTGCCGTTGCTTTCCCGGAGGACGGAGTGACTGGCGACATTTACCCAGAACCACCGCAACAATGATTTTTGCCCCATCAGGCACTGGGATCTCAACCCGGAAATAAGGCTGCGGGAACTGTGGGATAGCTAGGAATAGCTACCCACAGTGCAACGCTCAGAAATCGACGCTAGCCTCGGACGCGGCGCACACCACCGAATTAATGTGCTTAGTGTGGCCGCGCGCACTCGATTTTATAAAATCTGTTTTACAAAATCGGTTTATGCAAATTCGGAATAGTCCCGTGGTGTAGACGTACCCTGACTCTAGAGCAGGCCGGGAGCAGCAGTTGAGGCAGAGGACAGCCTGGGCCAGGCAGATAAGAAGGAGTTTAGCAAGCAAAAAAGGTAAAATGGCAGTGGAGTGTCACCTTGGACTTGACGGCATTTCTCCATTGGTCTGTCTGCTTGGGGGCAGGGACAATAACCCGTCCTGCTGCTTTCGTTATTTCAAAGGGCAGTTTAGGATTTTCATTCTCACACACGGTGCACAAAGCAGGACTCAACCTTTGCTGTAAACTAAACAAGCTGCTCACAGATTCTGGCAGCCACAATGAGCAGTTGGGTGAGAGCTCAGAACTGCCCCTACCCCATAGGGAGGGTGTCATCTGTGTGGAGACTGGACCACTGACCTACCCGCTCCTAACTCCCAAACATTCAGTAACTCTGTTATCAGTGCCTGTGAGTGTTATTTAAACCATAAGAAAAACCACACTGGGCCAGACCAAAGGCCCATCTAGCTCTGAATCTTGTCTTCTGACAGTAGCAAATAACAGGTGCCCCAGCAACCAGGCACTACTGGGAGTTGAACCTAAGATCTCCTGTTTATGAAACAGAAGCTTTAGTCAGCTAAGCCATGGTGCCTGTAGGTGGCTATAACACACTGTCTGCCCACACCTGACTCCCTGCCATCGCCACCAGGGCCTGACAAGCTTTGCTTGTCTTTGGATTCCGCAAAGCAGAGGAGCAGGTGACATTTTCCTTGCAAGCTGTGTGTGAGTGAATCTTTGGCCAGGTCTGCACTACAAAGTTGTTTCAGCAGAATTATATTGCTCAGGTGTGTGAAAAACACACAACACTCTCTCGGTCGGTAGCTTGTGGCTGGTGTACACACTGCAATGCCATGTCTGGTGACAAAACTGCCCTGTTTTGCTGACAAAATAAAACGACTTCGATGAGAGGTCTAGAGCTTTTTGCAGCAAACTTAAAGTAACAGAGTAAATGCTGCTGTTCATTATATCACCATAACTGGCCTTCCCAGTATCCCACAATGCCCGCCGTGAACTCACCTGCCCTGCACTCCTGCTACAGAGCGATGGGCCCCTCCCCTTTCATCGCTCTGGGAAGTTCTGACAGCTGAGCCTGCTGCTCTGCTCCGGCAGCCAGGAGCAAATCACTGCCGTGGATGCTGCTCTCTCCTGCCCTGCGAACACAGAGCAGGGTGGTGGGAACTTCCTGACAGTGTAGGGGGGCCACTGGCATCCGAACTGTGACACACCCATGACACCCCTTCCCTTGAGGAAGCTCTTACCTTCTAAACAGGGACTTCTGTTTTCTAGTAAAATCACTAAAAGGGAAGGAGAAAACTCGAAAGAGGTTCCTCCTGGCGCTCATGTGCCTGAACCCAAATACTCTCTTAGTCCTCAAATAGAGACCTGGAGAAGGAGACTTGCTGAAGCAAAGCCACAGGGGTCTCTGAGGTTTCCCTGGCCCCTCGCCCCTCTCCTGCCTGGCTGATGTCAGCATCTCTCTGTGAGGTCACCACCTCCCCACCACCTTTGACCAATAGTCTGAGCCCCTGCAAAAGGCCTTTGTGATGTCACTGCCACACCCCTCCCTTGCTGGGCTAATGTCCTGCCCCTGGCCAGGCACTTTGGAGGTTTGAGCTACTCCCTGTGGATCACCCCACTCAAGGAGCGTTTGTTCTAGGCAGCAAGCCGGCTAGACAGGAAAACATCAGACGCTGCTCCCAATGCTACACTCAGTTTTTCAGAAATTAGTCGACTTTATGGCCAGAAGAGACAACTAGAGCATCTAATCTGACCTCCTGCATATCACAGGCCTCCTGTATGACACAATAGCTACTTTTGGGCAAACACATTCCAGAAAGGCATCTAGTCTCCATTAGATGACATCAAGAGATTGTGAATCCACCACTTTCCTTGGTAGCTTGTTCCTGTGGTGAATCATCCTCGCTGTTGAATATTTGTGTCTTATTTGTAATATGAATTTGTCTCTTTTCACCTTCCAGCCACTGGGTCTTGTTATTCCTTTCTCTGCTAGATTAAAGAGCCCTTTAATACACAACCTTTTCTCTCCATTAAGGCCCTTCAACACTTCAATGAAGTCACCTTTCAATCTTCTTTTGATAAGCTAAACAGGTTGAGCTTGTTCAATAGCTCACTAGAAGGCATTTTTTCCAGCCCTCAGAACATTTGTCATCAGACTCCTGAACTACAGCTGTATGTGGTTCTTGTTCTTCTGCACAACATAGCTCCTGGAGAAGAGGGATCTGCAAATGTACATTCATATGATACCTTTGTTTAATTGATGAAAAAATAAACTAGACACTTAGAGGATTGGAACTGATTTCAGCGGATGGACAGCTTCGCTAGGTTTTTATGCATTTGGACAGCGAAATCTTGAGTGTTTACATTCATATCAAGCACTCCCGTATAGAGGAGCCCCTGAACAGAATGGAGAATGGAAATGAAAATGTTTTCCTTTTTTTTAAAAAAAGGAAAGAAGGTTATAAGAGAACACTGGGGTTTAAACTGAGGATCACTGGAGCTGCAATCAACCACTCTACCACTGAGCTATACCAGCACAATGAGCTGAATAGAGAATTGTGATTTTCAGGACTTTGAAGGACAGACCCTGATTCATCGAGCTCCTTTGCCATTCCCAGACCACAGGTGGTTTTAAAAATGGGGTTTGATTAAACTTCTTAAATGTGGCAAACACCACAGCTTGCACACCCACTGATATAGCTTCTCCCAGTGACATAGCTGCCACCTCTTGCAAAGTGGATTAACTACACCCCCAGGAAAACTCTCTCCCATCAGCATAGAGCAGTGGTTCTCAAGCTGTGGGTCAGGACCCAAAGTGGGACGTGACCCTGTTTTAATGGGGTTGCCAGGGCTGGCGTTAGACTTGTTGGGGCCTGGGGCTGAAGCCAAATTTCTGAGCCCCACCACCCAGGGCTGAATCCTTCAAGCTCTGGTTTTGCCCTCCCCTAACTGGGGCAGGGCTCAGGCTTTGTCTTCCCTGCCTCTGCCCAGTGTGGAGGGGCTTGGTCCCTCTTTCCAGGGCCATGGAGTAAGGTTTTTTTGGGCAGAACGGGGTTGCAGTGAAAGGAAGTTTGAGGAACCCTGGCATAGAGCCTCTGAATATGTCTAGACTTGGCTCCCTGTGGCAGATCAGACACTGGAAGTACAGCCATGGAGACACCACACACCAGCCTTGCCTAACAGGCAAGAATCAAACCTCCACAGAAAGACGCCTGTTGCTTTCTAACCCATCTCCCTAAGCCCTCAGCCACCAACACTTAACAAAGTGGCTTTTCTACACGATGGTTCTGGTCTCACTGAAGGGTCATTTCCAATTGTTTGCTCAGACCAGCATTAGGGAAAATGGTGCCCTGGGCAAAGCTTGTAGTTTGGCACTTCCCCATTGCCCCTGGACGATCCCCACTCCCCCTTTACCGCTAGCTCCTGCACTCCCAGCCCTTGCGCCTCCATCACCCCTAACTCCTGCCCCCTCCTGTGCCCCCTTTGCCCTTAACTCCCTGTGCCACCAGCCATTGCCCCTCTCCTGCAGCCCCTTCACATGGCTCCAGTGCTAGGAGCCCCGCACTTGTTCTCCCTTTCCCTGGGCTTTGGCATCACTAGCCCCTGCTTAGCGAGTAGGGTTCAGTGGTTCCCAAAATGTGGGGCATGACTCCTAGGGGGACACAGAGGAACATTCATGGGGGCACCTCAGGGCCTGAGCCAGCCCCCATGGAGGGAGCAGCACTCAGCCCCACTCTGCCCCAGCTGTTCCCCAACCCCAACGTCAGCCTGGGGCTCTGGCTCCCAGCTCAGCCTCGACCCCCTTACCCCTGTCTGCACCCCTCTCCCCAGCAAGCAACAGCCCCACTCCCAGCCTCAGTTCTTGACTGCGGCTTCCAAGGGGCCACAGCCATGGCTAAGAGGGCAGAGAGTGAAATGTTTGGGGACACTGGTTTAGGGTGATGTTCTCAATCACTTCTATGAAGTCCAATAAAAGCTATTCCTCACCCACCCACCCCTCCATCAGGACAGTCTAGGTATGTTCTGCTGCCCTTCACTCATGCAGGAAGGATAATAACATTTCATTCCATTGAATCCTAAAGTGATTTGTAACCCACCACCAGCCAAAACTGGTCATTTTGGGAAAGCAGCCCCATCATGCTGCATACCTAGGCAGAGTAGGTGTGTCTGTGCAAACACGGTCTGTTCCTGAAGTCTTTCCCCCAGCTCCTCACTAGATGTGAGGGGGGAGCTCATTCAGCCCCTGCTTCTGCGTAGTATTTAAAAACTCCTTATTGTCCCTAGCTCTGCTGGCCTTAGATTTCTCCTCCTGTCCCTTTTTAACAGCTCAGATGAGGTGGCCGAGTGGTTAAGGTGATGGATTGCTAATCCATTGTGCTCTGCATGCATGGGTTCAAATCCCATCCTCATTGGATGTGTTTAGTTTTCACCCCTCCTTTGTAGACAACCATCTCCCCCTTTGGTACAATGACAGCTCAAACGATCTTGCTTCTTGCAAACAAAAACCTTCTCAGAAACTCAGAACTCCCTTGCTTTAAATAAAATGTCTAAATCCCAGATTTCTTTAAAAAAGAAATTCTCTAGTGCTGTATTTCTTAGTTTTTATCTCAAGAGGTAACATCCTCATCTTCTCCCCCAAACACCCTGGGACCTGCCCAAATTATTAAAATACCCTCAACCCGAGCAAGGCCAGAGCAGTGAACCAGAGCTAGTGTCTAGGCCAAGCTGTTCTGAAGGAGGCAACTCCAACATTTTCTCCCTGCTTCCCTTGGCAAGGCCTGACTGAGAAAACAAAATTCCCCAAACTGAAAATTTTCTGCTGAAAAACTAATACTAGTCTGTTTGGGGACTTTGGTTTGCAAGTATTATTGTTATTATTCTCTTCTGATTTCTGAATCAGTTCAGTTCAGTCTTTGTCCTCCAGGTGTGTTTCCAGCTGCTGAGTTGTGGGGGAGAGAGGCCAAGTCATGATGTCTCTTCCCCTCTTTCATAGTTTCTTCCAACTTGCTAGGAAGCTCCTTTGTTACCATGTGAGTCAAGCAGTGTCCATTGTCTCTGTGCTATCTCGGAGAAGTCTGCATTGTACACGGTTCCTGGGCTAGTCCTTGGGAGTGTGGATCCCGTCAATGGGCCAGCAGCGAGTCTGGCTCCTCCCTTGTCGCACCTGAAAGGCTGGTGGGGGGCATTTCCCAACCTCATAACTTCTTTCAGTAACACACACAGAGCAAAACTTCATAACTTCCCAACCAATGCGAGCACACACAATCCAACCTGATATTAATGTTCAACAGATCAAGACTTTTGAAATGATACGTCACAAGGCAGACTTTGAACAAACCATGTCATCATTATATGAGAGTGGTGAATATGGGGCTTCCAGGTGCTGCTCTGAGCACAGCGTGCCACACCTGGGCTTCCATTGCAATGGAGACGTACCCTTAGAGTCCATCTCTCCTGGGATAAAGATGGCCCACACCTGACTCTCTGCCAATCCCCACTGGGCCCTGAGAAGTGTTGTTCGTGTTTGTATTCTATAAAGCAGAGGAGCAGATGAAGTTTTGCTCCCAAGGTGTGTGTGTGATTCTTTGGACAGGTCTACACTACAAAATTAGGTTGGTGTAATTACATTACTTAGGCTGGCAATGCAGTTCTATCAACCTAATCCCGGTTAGATAGTGGCTCAGCTGTCAGAACTTTCTGGAGCTATGAAAGGGGAGGGGCCCATGGCTCTGTAGCAGGAATGCAGGGCAGGTGAGTTCACGGCAGGCATGGTGGGATACTGGTGGAGGCCAGTTATGGTGATATAATGACCAGCAGCATTTACACTGACATTTGTCACTTTAAGTTTGCTGCAAAAAGCACTAGGCCTCTCGTCGAGGTGGTTTTATTTTGTCACCAAAACAGGGCAATTTTGTCGCCAGATGTGGTATTGCAGTGTGTGCACCAGCCAAAAACTGCTGACCGAGGGAGCGTTGTGTGTTTTTCACACAGCTGAGCAATATAATGATGCTGAAGTAACCTTGTAGTGCAGACCTGGCCAAAGATTCTCTCTCTCTCTCTCTCTCTCTCTCACACACACACACACACACACACACACACACACACACACACACACACACACACACACACACACACACACACACACACACACACACACACACACACACACGGAAAACCTCACCTGCTCCTCTGCTTTGCAGAATCCAACACAAGCAAAGCTTGTCAGGCCCCAGTGGGGATGGCAGGGAGTCAGGTGTGGGCAGACACTGTGCTGTTGCCACAGGCAGGCACCATGGTTTAGCTGGCTAAAGCACCTGTCTTGTAAACAGGAGATCCTGGGTTCAATTCCCAGTGGTGCCTTATTGACTAACTCTCGGGCAACCTGGTATTGGCTACTGTGGGAGGACAAAACACAGAGCTCTTTGGTCTGGTCCAGTGTAGTTGTTTAAATTATACTCACAGGCACTGATAACAGACTTACTGAAAGTTTGGGAGTTAAGAGCTGATAGGTCAGTGTTCCAGCCTGTCACAGATGATCCTGCTTCCTCTGGGACAGGGGCAGGTCTGGGCTCTCACACCAAATGGCTCATTGTGGCTGCCAGAATCTGTGGGCAGCTCATTTAGTTTGCACCGAGGGTTGAGTCCTGCTTCGTGCAACGTGTGTGAGAATGAAAATCCTAAACCGCCCTTTGAAATAACAAATGCAGCAGGACGTGTTATTGTCCCTGCCCCAAAGCAGACAGACCAATGGAGAAATGCCATTGAGTCCAGGGTAATACTCCACTGCCATTTTACCTTTTTTGCTTGCTAAACTCCCTCCCAGCCTTGAGGTCTCCCAGAGCCCAGTATTGACCCTGAGCCGAGATGTCTACGCTGCAAATTTACCACCTCATGGCCCTTGCCTGGGATCCTGAACTGGCACGGGACACCCGTGGGTGTTTCATCGCAGTGCGGACATAGCCTAGCATTATGTCTACACTGCCATTAACACACCCAAGTCACTATTCTCAAACCCTTGGTCAGTTGATTCAGGCTTGTGGGGCTTGTGCTGCAGGGTTATAAAATGACAGTGTAGACACTTGGGCTTCAGCCCAGCCTCCGAGACCCCAAGAGGGTGAGGGCTCGAAGCCTGGGCTCCAGTCTGAAACCAAATGTCTACGCTGTAGTTTTTAGCTCCACAATCTGAGCCCATAGGAGCCCAAATCAGACCATCCAGGCCAGTGGGATTTTGTCACAGTATAGATGCCCTCTCAGGGTATGTCTACACTGCAATGTAAGTCATGTCAGCAGCCCCAACACATAAACATAAACCACGAGGAAAGACCCACCCCCAGATAAGCTGGACAGTGTCCTTCTCCCTACGGTTCGTAAGTCCAGCAACCAAAAGTCCTTTAACATGAGCCATCCCCTCCCACCCCACTCACAGCTGTTGTCCTTAGTCAGAGCAAGCCCAGAGGTGCCTCTGTAGAGTTCACCTGCCATCCTGGGTGGAAAAGGGGAAAAATAAGAAGGCACCCTACTCACTGTGTTGTCTAGGGACTCACTCATCCCTCTACAGCCACCCTGTCCTAACGTTGGTCTGATACCTACATTTTAGCATTGGGACCCAAGCCCCAGCCCACTTGGCTTTGGAACCCCTGTCCCCTGCCTAGCAAGTGCTATTGAATTGAGGGTGAGTCCCTCAGTCGGGGTCTGCCAAGCACAGTTGTGCTGCCCTCGATTCACACAACAAGGATAACAACCCTTTATTTCTCCTGCCCCTATAACATGGAGACTGGGAGTCCAACACCAACCACAAGTGATCATTTCGGCAAGCAACCCAACCTATTTCCAACATACTGTAAAATTCACATGCAGACTCATACACGAAACCTTGCAAGAAAATCTTCCTGATGGGGTCTGAAGCACCTGCTGCTGGAGGGAAGGAGGGAGCCGTGGGTTGGGATTGAGGAGCAGCGTGAGGAGGAGGGCCCTGTGGGTTGGTCCTGAGGGCACTGGGAATAGGAGGGGGCTGTGGGTTGGGATTGAGGGGCACTGGGAATAGGAGGGGGATGTGGGTTGGACAGAGGAGAAGGGTGAAGAGGAGCAGGCTCTGGTTGGGAGTGAGGAGCAGTGAGCATAGGAGGGACTGAGGGTTGGGATTGAGGGCACTGGGAAAAGAGGCGACATGGGTTTAGGCTGAAGAGCATCTTCATTTGGGGATCCAGCAGGACTGGGGAAGGCAGCAGGTGATTCTAATTCCTTAGGGATATTCTGTTTGTTTGTATGTGTGTGTGTGTGTGTGTGTATGTGTGCAGGGGAGGAACATGCTCTATGCCCAGAGGCCTTTATTCCTCCAGGCTGCAAGGACAGAGGGGCTGTCAGGAAGTTGCCCCTTCAAACCCAACACAAAAGGGCCCTTCTGAGGAAAGGGAAAATCCTGAAGAGAAAAAGTAACATCAAAGAGGACTCCAGCACGACAGTGTAAGATCTTGGGGACTAGTTTATCACCTGACCAGGGACTTGAAAGCTGGACCCTCAGATTAAAAGTTTGATGCTTTGCCCACTGAGCTAGCCAGGCTCACAAAGAAAAACAGCAAGTTGGTGCAGAGGAGAAACTAGTCAAGAAAACAAGAGTGGGAAACAATAGGGGAAATCTGCTGCTCTCTCTGGCCTGGTCAACACTACGAGTTTATATCGAATTTAGCAGCGTTAAATCGCATTAACCCTGCACCCATCCACACAACAAAGCCCTTTATATCGATATAAAGGTCTCTTAATACTGGTATCTGTACTCCTCCCCGACGAGGGGAGTAGCGTTGAAATCGGCATTGCCATGTCGGATTAGGGTTAATGTGGCCACAATTAGATGGTATTGGCCTCCGGGTGCTATCCCACAGTGCACCATTGTGACCGCTCTGGACAGCAATCTGAACTCGGATGCACTGGCCAGGTAAACAGAAAAAGCCCCATGAACTTTTGAATTTCATTTCCTGTTTGCCCAGCGTGGAGCGCCGATCAACACAGGTGACCATGCAGTCCCAGAATCAAAAAGAGCTCCAGCATTGACTGTAGGGAGATACTGAAGCTGATCTTTGTATGGGGAGATGAATCTGTTCTATCAGAACTCCGTTCCAAAAGACAAAATGCCAAAACATTTAAAAAAAATCTCCAAGGCCATGATAGACAGAGGCCGCAACAGAGACTCAACACAGTGCTGAAAGTTAAGGAGCTGAGAGAAGCGTACCAGAAAGCCAAAGAATGAAATGGACGCTCACGGAGGAGGGGCGACTGACAAGTGTAGCTATCCCACAGTTCTCGCACTCACCGAAAACCATTTGAATTCTTGGCTGAGTTCCCAAAGCCTGAAGGGTCAAAAACATTGTCACGGGTGGTTCAGGGTATATGTCATCACCACCCCCGTGAAAGCAAAGGGGAAAAATCATTTTTTGATTTATGTCTACTGGATGCTGCTGGCAGATGTGGTGCTGCAGCGCTACACAGCAGCATCCCCTTCCCTTCCATTCTGGCCGGCAGACGGTACAGTAGGACTGTTATCCGTCATCGTTGTCCCGTGAGTGCTCCTGGCTGGCCTCCGTGAGGTCGCCGGGGCACCTGGGCAAATGGGAATGACCATTTACTCTCTGGTTCTTTAGTAGGTTTGCCCGATAGTCCAGACAGGACTGACTCTCCCATTAGACAATACTTAAGGAAGGGAATGACCTGGGGAGTCATTCCCATTTTTGTCCCTGTGACCCCAGCTGACCTCACCAAGGCCGGCCAGGAGCACCCATGACAGCAGCAGACGGTACAGTATAACTGGGAACTGTTATTGTCAACTTGCAAGGCAGCAGACAGGACAGTATGGCTGGTAACCGTCTCTGCTAACTTGCAAAAGGCAAGGGGATGCTGCTGTGTAGCACTGCAGTACCACATCTGTCAGCACCGTCCAGTAGAGATACGGTGACAGTGAAAAGAGGCTGAATGGGCTCCATGGTTGCCGTGCTATGGCGTCTGCCCGGGCAATCCAGGGAAAAGGGTGTGAAATGATTGTCTGCCGTTGCTTTCACGGAGGGAGGATTGAGTGACAACATTTACCCAGAATCACCCACGACACTGTTTTTGCCCCATCAGGCACTGGGATCTCAACCCAGAATTCCAATGGGCAGGAGAGACTGCGGGATCTATGGGATAGCTATAGCATAGCTACCCACAGTGCAACGCTCCGGAAATCAACGCCAGCCTCGGTACATGGACACACACGGCCGAATTAATGTGCTTAGTATGGCCGCGTGCACTCGACTTTATACAATCTGTTTCCAAAAAACAGTTTCTGTAAAATCGGAATAATCCCGTAGTGTAGACATACCCTGTGATTAACAACTTTGGTGGCTAATTGAAAGGCTGATGGTTCAAACCCAAGTGAAGATGGAGGTGTTTTTTTTTTTAGTGATGAGAATCCAGTACATTTTAACAGGCAGAAAATCTTCTCAATGCTGCTCTAGCCTCATTGGGCAAGCATAAGTATTGCTTTTCTTAGATGCATTGGTGGTATAGTGGCGAGCATAGCTGCCTTCTAAGCAGCTGATTTGGGCTCGATTCCCAGCCAATGCAGGGATGTGATGTTTTCTCTCCTGGGAATTGGTTTAATTTCAGTCACATTGTATCAGTTTATCAATGGAATGACAAAATCCATGTGCTGCAGGTCATTCAACACACAATGGAGGAAGAATGGGGCAGGACTATACAATGAGCTGGTGGAATTATCCTGGTATTACAATGTTTGGTTATTTTTTTAAAAAACTTCGTTTACTTCCCTCTCCCTTTTAGACTCAGAGCCTTTAAGGTCAGAAGGGACCAATGTGATCATCTAGTCCGACCTGCTGCACCTTGCAGGCCAAAAGACCCCACCCACCAACTCCTGTAATAGACCCGGGAGGGGAGGCAGCTCTGTGCACTGCCCCTACCCCAGGCAGCACATGGAGGCCCTCTGCTCCCCTCCCCATGGGTGTGCACAGATGTGCCAGCAGCACTGAGGTGGCTCCCTGCCCACTCTGCCTCCGTCACTCTGTGCCGCTTCCAGAAATGGCCGGCATGTCCCAGCATCCCCTGGTGTGGGGGGAGTGTCTCCATTCACTGCCCCTGCCCCGGGTACCAACTCCGCAGCGCCCATTGGCCAGGAACTGCAGCCAATGGGAGCTCTGGTTGCGGCGCCTGCAGGCAGCGGCACACGGAGACCCCCTGGCCCCACCCACCTACGAGCTGCTTATGCAGGGTTGTGTGTACCAGTCACTTTGGGAGCTGCAGTGCCCAGGGTAAGCGCCACCCCTCCTGCACTCCAATCCCCTCCCCCAGCACAGAGCCCGCACCCCGCACCCAAATTTCCTCCCAGAGCTTTGCTTGTCTTCCTTTCACCCAGAACCATCCTTCTTCTCCTGGGCTGCAAGTAGCCATCCCTGGGAAGCCAAGAGGCAGGCACAGGATTCTACCTCCCAGCAGCCAACCACACCTCCCCAGGCTTTGCAGAACGAATGGTGATGCTCTACTAACCCCACTTAGCCGCACTGAGGCGCTTAGCTTCTGCCCTGCCTTCCTCAGCTCGACTTTCCTCTTTTGCCCCATTCTTGCCTCACTCCCTCCTTTGGCAAGTCACACAAAGGAGGCCAGCAGGAAGAGCCGGCCTCCACCGGCCAACCTCCAAGGGCAGAGGAGACCAAGCCACAAGTCTTCAAAAAGGTGACTAGCCAAGATCCTCTAGCTTTCCCGTGCTGATGCCAAGGCTTTTTCCTCAGCTCATTTCACCACCCTCTGCCATGCAGGGGTTGGGGTTTATCGCAGGTGTTACCCGAAATTGGGCCAGCTAGTCAGCATAGGGAGGACTAATGACCCACCAGAGTTTGGCAGAAAGCAGCACATTTGTTATAATGACAGCTAAGCTCAAAATAAGAATGGGGAGAGGGTGTCACACTGCATACTCACGCTCCCATGATTGGCAGGGAACTGGAGATGTCAGGATTCTGCAAGGTAAGTGTCCCACAGCACAGCTATGGATGGTGCGATGAAGGTAACTCTCCCTGAGGCACAATGAAATACAATGAAGAGAACCACTGGCCAGGCGGTCCGGGCAAAGGGCATTCACTGGAGGTACAAGCTTGTGAGTGCTCTCCTGAGCACAGGGCCCCTCCCCCTTTTAAGGGCCTGCACCTCATGGCCTGCGACTAGAGATGACTTGGCTGCATCTGGTTGGTCACACTCCACCCTGGGCAGTGTCCATGCTCTGGGTGTGTGAGTGCTGCCTAATTAGAGTCTCAGACACCTTGTCTACCTGGGAGCTCTTCTGCTCTTCAACCAGAACATTCATCCCAGGAGCATTCCAGGTGGGAGCGGGAGGGGAAAAGCCACTTCACAGGCATTCAGAGAGGGAGAGGAGACAAAAGTGGGAGATGGGGAAGTATAACAGACCTTCTGCGCATAGAAATCACTCCTGCTCTTACAACAGCAGAGATAGGCCAGTAGGAGCTGGGAAAATTAAGCCATTGTGTTTCTGTCTGGTTTCCAACCAGGGATCTTTTGCGTGTTAGGCAAACATGATAACCACTACACTACAGAAACTCTGTCACAGGGTTGTGCCAGTCCCTTCATAAGATCATAATAATGGCCATACTGGGTCAGACCAAAGGTCCATCCAACCCCACATCCTATTTGCCAACAGTGGCCAATGCCAGGTGCCCCAGAGGGACTGAACAGGTAATGATCAAGTTATTTCTCTCCTATCATTCATCTCCACCCTCTGACAAACAGAGGCTAGGGATACCATTCCTTACCCATCCTGGCTAATAGCCATTCATGGACTTAATCTCCATTAATTTATCTGCAAAAAGAACAAGGAGTACTTGTGGCACCTTAGAGACTAACAAATTTATTTGAGCATAAGCTTTGCTGGGCTAAAACCCATTTAATCGGATGCATGCAGTGGAAATAAAGCAGTAAGATATATATATACACAGAGAACATGAAAAAAATGGGTGTTGCCATACACACTCTAACAAGAATGAGCAGTTAAGGTGAGCTATTAGCAGCAGGAGAAAAACCTTTTGTAGTGATAATCAGGATGGCCCATTTCCAAGAGTTGACAGGAAGGTGTGAGTAACAGTAGGGGAACAAATAAACATGGGAAATAGTTTGACTTTGTGTAATGACCCATCCACTCCCAGTCTTTATTCAAGCCTAATTTAATGGTGTCCAGTTTGCAAATTAATTCCAATTCAGCAGTCTCTCATTGGAGTCTGTTGTTGAAGGTTTTGTTGTAATATTGCGACTTTTAGGTCTGTAAATGCGTGACCAGGAGATAGAAGTGTTCTCCGACTGGTTTTGAATGTTATAATTCTTGACATGTGATTTGTGTCCATTTATTATTTTACGTGGAGACTGTCAGGTTTGGCCAATGTACAGGGCAGAGGGCATTGCTGGTACATGATGGCATATATCACATTGGTAGATATGCAGGTGAATGAGCCTCTGATAGTGTGGCTGATGTGATTAGGTCCTATGATGGTGTCCCTGAATAGATATGTGGACAGAGTTGGCAACAGGCTTTGTTGCAAGGATAGGTTCCTGGGTTAGTGTTTTTGTTGTGTCATTGCTGGTAAGTATTTGCTTCAGGTTGGGGGGCTGTCTGTAAGCAAGGACTGGCCTGTCTCCCAAGATCTGTGAGAGAGAGGGATCGTCCTTCAGGATAGGTTGTAGATCCTTGATGATGCGCTGGAGAGGTTTCAGTTGGGGCTGAAGGTGATGGCTAGTGGGGTTCTGTTCCTTTCTTTGTTGGGCCTGTCCTGTAGTAGGTGACTTCTGGGTACTCTCTGGCTCTGTCAATCTGTTTCTTCACTTCAGCTGGTGGGTACTGCAGTTGTAAGAACGCTTGATAGAGATCTTGTAGGTGTTTGTCTCTCTGAGGTTTGGAGCATATATGTGGTTGTATCTTAGAGCTTGGCTGTAGACAATGGACTGTGTGATGTGGTCTGGGTGAAAGCTGGAGGCATGTAGGTAAGTATAGCGGTCAGTATGTTTCCGGTATAGGGTGGTGTTTATGTGACCATCGCTTATTAGCACTGTAGTGTCCAGGAAGTGGATCTCTTGTGTGGACTGGTCCAGGCTGAGGTTGATGGTGGGATGGAAATTGTTGAAATCATGGTGGAATTCCTCAGGGGGCTTCGTTTCCATGGGTCCAGATGATGAAGATGTCATCAGTGTAGCGCAAGTAGAGTAGGGGCATTAGAGGATGAGAGCTGAGGAAGCGTTGTTCTAAGTCAGCCACAAAAATGTTGGCATACTGTGGGGCCATGCGGGTACCCATAGCAGTGCCCCTGACTTGAAGGTATACATTGTCCCCAAATCTGAAATAGTTATGGGTGAGGACAAAGTCACAAAGTTCAGCCACCAGGTTTGCTGTGACATTATCGGGGATACTATTCCTGACAGCTTGTAGTCCATCTTTGTGTGGAACGTTGGTGTAGAGGGCTTCTACCTCTATAGTGGCCAGGATGGTGTTTTCTGGAAGATCACCAAAGGACTGTAGTTTCCTCAGGAAGTCAGTGGTGTCTCGAAGATAGCTAGGAGTGCTGGTAGCGTAGGGCCTGAGAAGGGAGTCTACACAGCCAGACAATCCTGCTGTCAGGGTGCCATTGCCTGAAATGATGGGGCATCCAGGATTTCCAGGTTTATGGATCTTGGGTAGCAGACAGAATACCCCTGCTGCTTTTTTGGCCTGCTGCTTCTCTGTCTGGGATGTTTTTGTCAGTCCTGGCACACAAAGGACATCATTGCGAGCGCCCATGAAGGCAAGATGAATTTTTCCTGCCTTGCTCAGCTTGACTTGCTTCCTCACCCCATTCCTGCCTTAGATCCTGGGTCACCTGGTGGCTGAAGATGGTCCATTGTCTCTAGCGGTGCCAGAGCCTGACACAGTGCCCCGGGAAGCCTTTGCTTTGCACATGCCAGCCGTGCACATTTGCAAATACTTTAAAACTCCTGTCAGTAAGTTCTGGGCACAGTTGCTCACCTTCAGAGGAAGCTCCTTAAAATTGACCTGTCTCACCCAGTGGTACATTGATCTCTGTTCAGACTGAGCCGAAGGGGGGGCCTTGCTGTTGTGGCTGCCACTGCTGTGAGGGTGGCCACTGTTGCGGATGAAGCCATCCTACAAGCACCTTCCACCTAGCCACCCACTGAAAATCCTGTAGGATGTAAGGTGGGAATAGAAGAACACTGGGGGAGGGGAGGTTTCCTAATCTCCTCCCCCCTTCTGCCACCATCGGCCATCCCATAACTGGTGCTGCACCCAGTGGGGTAAAAAAAAAATACAGCCATATTGGAAGAGTCGGTTGTGTTCTTCGTGGTTGCCCCACCATTCCCCTCGGGCCTGACCTGCCCTCCAGCTCAGCCACCCACTGAAAATTGAAAAACAAAAAAGTAGAGCCGTAAAAGTCTTCAAAGCCCACCAGGCCCAACCCCTCTTCTAATACAACAGAAAAGCCGCACTTCTGACTAGGTAGGGACGTCCTATGGCCCCACAAGAAGTGGAAGGTCATCGTGTTCGGTCTCAGCAGCACTCGTGGAGCAGGGGGAAATACCTGGCTGAAGATATTCCCCACAGATGGGTCTTGAGCATCACAACTTTGTAGGCTAATGACAAGGTCCACCTACATCACTGGCTGAGTCATTCCTCACAGGCCAGCAACCATTTCTCCCAGTTCGTGTTCCCCACGTCATCCCCAACCGAATGCTAGAAGGCCCAGCTCATCAACCTGCCCACTCTTGCAGCCCTTCTCTTCCGCCCTGACTGATGGCGGGGGTATTGAGCGTCCTCCCTTAGGCCCTTCAACATTCCTGGGGAAAGACAACACCGCCCAGTGACTTTGGGCCAGTAGGTCAACCAATAGGGCTGCCTCCTAGGCCAGGCTGCAGTCCAGCTTCAGGACTCACAGGAAATGGAGCTTGCATCCCTACCTACAGGACTCCAGTCACGGCCAGGCTTCTGGATCAAACATCCCCTCTTGTGCTCAAGTCACAACAGCTAGCGGGCAAAAGACAGGCTTTCATGGCCTTTGAGAAAGCAAGACAGAGCCTTGGAAGACCCAGCAGGGTTTGTGGCACAGGAATTGTCCTCAGATCCCACTGAGACTTCAACTCAGATTGCAGGATTCAAAGTTCCGAGTGCTGGCCCTTACACCATGGGACCAATAGGGAACCCCTAGACCTCTGGTGAGGATGACCCTGTGCAGGCAGCCCTGCATTTGCTCACCAAGTTGTCATGCAGCAGTTTGCTGCAGCTCCCAGAGGCCTTTCTTAATCCTGACTGAGAGGCCAGTGGGCATGTGAGGAAGTTGCCCCTTCAGTCCCAGGCAGTACATGGCCCTTCCTAGTGAAAAGCCAAGTCCTGGGGAAAAAAAGGTGATGCCAAATAACATCCTGGAGAGACACTTTCTTCCATTTTGAGGGGAAGGGTTCCTTCTTCACCTGACCAGGGACTTGAACCCTGGACCCTCAGATTAAAAGTCTGATGCTCTACCAACTGAGCTAGTCAGGCTCACATATAAACAAAAACAAATTTCATGCAGAAGAGAAACTAGTCATGAAAATGTGGGCAGGAAACAATACAGAAAACCTGCTACTCTCGCTCTCTTAGCAGTCCTAGCCCCAGCCTGCTCCTCCATCCAGCGCCCTGAGGCCTTATTCTTTTTTTAGTTAAATATCAAATCCAGGAGAAAACACAGTTATACAAAGCAAAACGAAATCACAAACAGAAATGTCATTGGAAATAAAAAACTAAAAAAGGACAATGCAATCCCCATCACTTTATCTTGTCAGGGCCATTCCTGTATCAAGAGCACCTGCTAAGGTCCCTGTGTGCTTACGAGAAACCTGGAGGAACTCATACCACAGCCTGAACATGAAACTCAACTGCTCCCAGGTGCCACAGTAAAACCCTTTCCCTGCTGTGATGTTGATGATTTTATGAAACTATGCTAATGAGTGTGAATATAATAGGAGTACTTATGGCACCTTAGAGACTAACAAATTTATTTCAGCATAAGCTTTCATGGGCTACAGCTCACTTTAGATGCATCCGAAGAAGTGAGCTGTAGCCCATGAAAGCTTATGCTAAAATAAATTTGTTATTCTCTAAGGTGCCACAAGTACTCCTGTTCTTTTTGCGGATACAGACTAACACAGCTGCTACTCTGAAACCTGTGAATATAATGTAACTGGAACATGCTTCATGCAAAAGATCTCTTGTACAGTATCATTACAAAGCTTATTATCTATTGTGTGTGTTCATCCTATTTGTATGACTCGATCATTCTTGTATCTGAAACTAGAAATATGAACTATAACTCTGAGGTCCTGTTGTAATGATGCAAAGTGTGGGCCATTAACAGTGGTTTGGACTCTTGATGGCTCCCATTAACCAGGACAATTGACTGGAGATGGCTCTGTCCTGCACCATCTGTGAGTCAGGCCAGGAAGAATGAAGGCTTGGGGGTCTCACAGGACATGTGACCATGTCACCTGGTACAGGAATCCATCTTAAACCTGGGGCTTTTCCCCAGGAGAGAGACAAAGATTCCTGCCTTGTACCAAAGCTATATAAGGGGGTGGAACAGAAGAAAGGTGGCTGCAGTCATGAGACATCCCCTAGCTACCACCTGAGCTGGAACAAGGACTGTACTAGGTGAAAAGATTGGGCCCAGACAAGAAATAAGTCTAGTCTGCGAAAGAAGCTTATTGGAAGATCTCTGAGGGTGAGATTTGATCTGTATTGAGTTTCATACTGTATTAGGCTTGGACTTGCATGTTTGTGTTTTATTTTGCTCTATGGAGAATACAAACTGCACAGAGAAGGAAAAGTTAATGCCTTAGAAAAGTCTGTGTGTGTGTGTGAGATGGGTGGGAGGGTGTCTAGAAACCACTCTCCTATAGTTTCTTTTCTCTGATTTCCTGTAGAAAATCTGAAGCAGGGAGCTAAACCCACTGCCTTCTCTGAGGCTTGAACTCAGGACCTTTAGATTATGCAACTGACACGCTGCCAACTGCGCTAAAAAGGCTTGGAAAAGTTTGAGGCTCAGTGTATATAGGACCCTCCTACAGCCATGACTGGGGCAGGAAGGAGCCAGAAATGTGCTGGAAGAAGCAGGAGCTCTGGTGACCAGAGACTTTTCATGGCAGCTTTCACAGCAGCAAAGAAATCAATTCAGGCTGCCAGTGAACAATCTACTGGAACTAATGGCAGCACAGGGGGGATGTTTCCAAGCTATGCACCTACTGCCACCTTTTAGAACTTACTCTCCTTTTCCTTTTCTTACTTTTCCTTTTCCAACCTGAAGCAAATACTCACCAGCAACCGCACACCATACAACATAAACACTAACCCAGGAACCTATCCTTGCAATAAAGCCCGATGCCAGCTCTGTCCACATATCCATTCAAGTGACACCATCACAGGACCTAATCACATCAGACACACCATCAGGGGCTCGTACACCTGCACATCTACCAACGTGATATATGCCATCATGTGCCAGCAATGCCCCTCTGCCATGTACATTGGCCAAACCGGACAGTCTCTACGCAAAAGAATAAATGGACACAAATCTGACATCAGGAATCATAACATTCAAAAACCAGTGGGAGAACACTTCAACCTCTCTAACCACTCAGTGACAGACTTGAAGGTGGCAATTTTGCAACAAAAAAACTTCAAAAACAGACTCCAAAGAGAGACTGCTGAACTTGAATTAATATGCAAACTAGATACTATTAACTGTGGTCTAAACAAAGACTGGGAATGGTTGGGTCATTACACCAATTGAATCTATTTCCCTATGTTAAGTTCTCCTCACACCTTCTATGGGCCATCTTAATTATCACTTCAAAAAGTTTTTTTTCCTCCTGCTAACGATAGCTCATCTCAATTGATTAGACTCTGCCTGTTGGTATGCATACTTCCACCTTTTCATGTTCTCTGTATGTATAAATATCTCCTGTCTGTGTGTTCCATTCTATGCATCCAAAGAAGTGAGCTTTAGCTCACGAAAGCTCATGCTAAAATAAATTTGTTAGTCTTTAAGGTGCCACAAGTACTCCTGTTCTTTTTCCTAGTAGGGCACTTTCCATGCAAATTAAGCAAAGCAAGTTGGGGAAACTACACAGGTAATAAAAACCAGTGCTCCAAATAAGGCTTGAATTCATAACCCCAGCAGTAGCCCCCTCTGCGCTCACCAGTGGCACCAGTGCAGGTGCTTCTTTGGCAAAGCTGGGAAGCAGGCAGTTATCAGTCTCTGTGATTCACACCTTTGCCTGGTAATTGAAAGGCTGATGCATCAAACCTAACTCATGATGCGGCTTTTCAGCCATGAGACTCCAGGACATTTTGACAGAAAGAAAATCTCCTCTGTTTTGGGTTAGCCCCATTTGACTCCTTCTGCTCGTCTTCTCCCCCTCCCTCCAGTCTCTTTCCTTCCCCATTGGGGCCGTGCAGAGAGGAGCCCCAGTCAGTCTCTGTCACAGAGTCTGTATCCCATAAAGGGAGGGAGGGAGGGAGGGGTTGCTCCAAAACATTGATAATGGGGGGAGGGGTGGGTATGGTTAGGGGGAGAAAGGATGGAGAATTAACAGTGGGGCCCAGAGAGATTCCCCCAGATTGGGGAGATCCCCTGCTGCCCCCCATCAGCCAGCTGTGGGAAGAACAACTTGGGATTGCTTGGGGAAGCCACCTTTAAAAACACAAGTGTAACATTCTAGTTACATTTTAATAAGACCAAAGCCTCCTCAATCCCAGGGTCACAATCACTGGAATGGCTTTGCTTGATATTTTACCAGCCACAGACACAAAGCAAGTCAAATTACAGTTTCCGTTTGGAGTCAGTGCACACACAAGAATCCGGAGGCTTTTAATTCCTTAGGTTCTGCTGCCATTTCATTTCTGTCCTGTTCCAAGATTTATCATTGTGCAAAGCAACGTTAGGCCCTTGGGAGTGTCCCCCTCAGTGCTGCCTGCCACCCTTGGGCAATTTAAAAGGGCCCGGGGACCCCCGCCACCACCGCCAGCAGCACAAGGGGACTAAGGCAGTTTCCTGCCCGCCCTCACTCCATGTGGCACGTCACTCCCGGAAACGGCTGGCACCTCCCTGGTGTGGGGGAGGTCTCCATACGCTGCCCCGCCCTGAGTGCCAACTCTGCCAGCTGTGGCAATGGGAGCTGCGGGGGTGAAGTCTGCGGGCAGCCATGCACAGAGACACCCCTGGCCCTCCCGGCAGGGGCTGCTGCCAGAGGAGGGTGCAGGTTGCTTTTGGGAGATGCCCGAGGTAAATGCTGCACCCCTCACCCTCTCCTGCACCCCCAACCCAGACCCCACACCTGCACCCAAACTCCCTCCAAGAGCTTGCCCCCTGCACACCCTCCTGCAGCACAATCCCCTACTGAGCCCAGACCCTGCACCCAAACTCTCCCAGAGCCCAGCCCCTCTCCCTCCCACACCCAAACTCCCTCCCAGAGCCTTAGGCAGGTGTGGGGGGGGGGGCAGGACTTGGTCCCATTCTGGGCACCACCAAAAATTGTACAAACCTGCCGCCCCGTCCAGCCCAACCTTCTGCTGATGCACCTCAGCCCACACCCGTGCAGGGTTTGAAGCTTCTATTGCTTAAACTCCAGGACACTGAGGGATTTCAGCTCCCCTTTGCCCAGAGGGAACCTTCACCCCACTCCCAGCCAGGTTCTTGTCCATGGGATCACTGTAGGGGGGCTGGGTCCCGCTGGGTCTTTTCTCTCTCTACGACAGGCCAGGGTGCAATAACTGGGGCATCTGAGCACCCAGGACCTTCTGTGGGGCTGCCATTCCCCTTCCCCTTCTGTGGTCTCGTCTGTCATTGACTCCAGACTCTTTTCTATCCATCGTCAGCACCGTCCCAAGCCAGCTGCACTCACCTCAAAAAGACAGTGTCCCCTGTTGGGTGTGAATCACTGACCTCTCTCCTCCCTGAGCACTGACTGCCCCTCTGTTTCCTTGCCTCTCAGTCTGTGCAGCAAAATATAATACCGTCTATTGAAGCAGGCAAGTGCTGCTTCTGACTTTCCACTTTTAATTGACCCTTGTAATCTTGTGGTGCCAACGTGCTGTAGCTTCATTTTATATTGGCTTACAGGGCGGGCGCGGGGGGGGGGGAGGCACCACCAAAAGGTTATACAAGCCTGCCACCTCTGGCTGTGCTCCCAGAGAACAAACCACCTCCTGCACAAAGGGGATAAAAGGACCTGCCTTAGCCTGGGGTTGAACCAGGGACCTTTAGATCTTCAGTCTAACGCTCTCCCAGCTATCAGAGGGGTAGCCGTGTTAGTCTGGTTCTGTAGAAGCAAAGAATCCTGTGGTACCTTATAGACTAACAGATGTTTTGCAGCATGAGCTTTCATGGGTGAATACCCACTTCTTCGGATGCAAGCCAGCTGAGCGACAGCTGTTTGGCCTGTTGCTTCTCTATCTGCGATGTTTTTGTCAGCAGTTGCACACAAAAAGGACAGGAAAACGAACGGCTGCTCCACACCCCCACCGGAGGAACCCGGCGCCCTTAGCTGTGGGGAGTAAGAAGTGGCTGTTGGCTGACAGGGCCTGTCCCCGAGGAGCTGGAACAGCAGCTGCCGCCTCCCCCTCGGCTCCAGGCTGTGGGAAATGCTCATTGCCTGGCTGCATGGGCGGCTGCTGCTCCATGCTCTGGAGAGCATCTGTATTGCTCTGTCAACTCCCCGTCTTCACTGAGCCAGTCTGGTAAGGTCCCAAGTGCCCCCTCTGGCCTGGCAGCTGAGAGTCTGTGCAGACATCAGCCCCCCTGCCAGCCCCACAGGCAGCAGCAGCGCCAGCCCCCCAGCACCACAGGGGCACTCGATGCACTTCCTGAGGGGAAATGGCTCCTTGGCGTCCAGCTGCTAGAGTGAGAGCCAGGAGAGAGCAGTGTCTGGCTCACCGTGGGGGAGAGAAGAGACCTGGTGAGTGCGGATCTCCCTCAGCCTCCCCCGCAATGCTGGTCAGTTGTATTGTCACTGTGAGAGTTGGTGCTTCCCTGCAGGGCCGGACCTAGAGGGGTGCAGGGCCCAGGACAAATCCCCCCCCCCTTTCTGTACCAGGCCCTGCACTCACTCCACCCCTTCCCCCAAGCCCCCACCCCTGTCCCATCTCTTCCTGGCCTGCACCTTCCAGCCCCATTCCTCTCCCTCCCCCACCTTTTACTGTCCCTTCTCCTCCCCCTCCCCACCCAGTGCCTCCTGCACCCCACTGAACAGCTGATCACTGGCAGGTGGGAGGGGCTGAAGGGGAAGAGGAGGAGCTTGTCAGCAAGGCCTGTAGTGGGGGGCGGGAGCTGGCTGCCAGTGGGCGCTGAGCACCTATTTTTTCTCTGCTGGTTCTGCAGCCCCGTAGCTCCCATGGAGTCGCTGACTCAGCTCCTTTCACAAGCTAGAGAGAGGAGCCAGAACCAGGGCTAATCTATGGGGCACCAGGTGAGTGGCAGAGGCTTCAGGTGCTGAGAGTTTGCCTGACCCCTCAGGGACACAGGGTGAGAGGGTGTCCCAGGGATCTCTATGAAAGGAGCAGAACAGGATTTCCTTGGGGTGGGGAGAGAATTGAGAGTGTCTCAGGGGGTTGGACAGAAGTATTGCCCGGGTGAGGGACTGGCTAAAACACAGACCTCGCTGTGAGCAGGATTTGAACCTGCGCAGGGGAACCCTATTGGATTTCAACTCCAACGCCTTAACCACTCGGCCATCACAGCTCTGAGCCTAAAACTGCTCCAATGCCAGAGAAACTGGTAAAGAATCCCAATGCCCAGGTGTGAAGTTATCTAACTACAGAATTCCCACCACAAACCTGGCCCCCAAAGCACAGGTGGGATTGGGGGTTTGTTCTCTTTGCTTAGCCACGTGCAGTCGCACAGAGAGCGCATTTAAAAGTCTCCCCTCCCACAGAGCGGGAAGGGGAAATGATTCTCAACTTGGAGCCTGATGTAGGGTGACCAGACGTCCTGATTGTATCGGGACTGTCCCGATATTTGCTTGTTTGTCCCACGTCCCGACTGATGTTTGGTCGGGACACTGGACAAACAAATAATTTTGCCCTCTGCTCTGGCACACAGGCAGATCCTGGAGGGACACTCACCCCCGCCCCGCCCCTCCTTCCCCATTGGATCCTCCCCAAATCCTCACCCTGGCCCTGCCCCCAGCCCCACCCCTCACTGCCCCATTGGATCCCTCCCCAAATCCCCGCCCTGGCCCTGCCCCCATCCCCACCCCCACACATCCCCATTGGATACCACCCCAAATACACGCCCTGGCCCTGCCTCTTCCCCAAGCAGGCAGCATCCTCCTCCCTCCCAGGTTTGCACACGGGCCATGGCCATGGCCGGGAGCGCAGCATGGAGGCTGCTCCAGCCCTGGAGCCTGGAGGGCAGCGCAGTGGGGCTATGGGCTGTGCTGAGCAGGCAGGACCCATGTGGGTGGGGGGCGGGGAGACACGTGAGGCAGACACACTCCTCAGACCTGTCTGTCCTCAGCTCTGCAGGCAGAGGGGAAGGGGCATGATGGGAACACACACGCCCCATTCCAGACACCACGCAGCATCCACAGGGCTACCAAACCACGTCACCTTCGGCCAAAACCACCCCCCACCCCGAGGGAGCAAAAAGCCTTTGTGAGCTCAGCACACACAAGCCAGGAAAAGATTAACACCCACACCCAGCCCAGCCACAGTGGGAGCTTCCCCCACTTCCCGGCCACAGGCCCACGGGGCTCATGGATGGAGGAGTTTGGGGGGCTGTGGGGGCCCCTGAAGGACTAGCTCAGCGTGTGAATGTGGGACTGGGATGTATGTGGGGCCGGACTGTGGGTTGGGGTGTCCAGGGGGACCCCAGGGAAGGGACTAGGGGGATTAGGGACAGAGGAGGGTGGGGTTACCAAGGGGCATTGTGGGAATGTGGGATTTAGAGCCCAGAGTGGATGGGTGGGGGCGGGTTGGAGGACCCCACTGTGGCTGAAAAGGGGAACCTGGCAGGTTGGGGGGTAGCAGAGATTGGAGATGAGGAACCTCACACCCTGGGGATGGACTGGGGCAGTGGGGGGATGGGAAAGTGGGGCCCAGCCATGGGGAAATGGGCTGGAGGAAATTAGGGGCAGGGCGCTGAGGACAGGGATGGGGGAGGAGGAGGAGGAAGGGGGCAGGGTGCTGAGGAGGATGTCGGGGTGGGGCTAGAGGAGGAGTTTGGGGTCGGGGCACTGAGGACGGGGAGGAGGAGGAGGAGGAGGAGGGCAGGGGAGTGAAGGGAAAGGCCGGGCAGATCGGACAGGGTGGGGAGGGGACGCTGGGGCCGAGGATCCCCCCAGAGGGGGGTGGGGCTGGCGCGAGGGTCCCACCAGAGGCCGGGGGGACCTGGGGGGGCAGGTTGGGGGGGCTTGGAGGGGCTGGGGGGGCCCTACAGAGGGGGAGGAGGAGGGCGGGGCTGAGCCCTCTCCCCCGCTGCTGCCCCCCAGGCCCAGCTGGGGGGGGGGGGTGAAGCCCTTTCACTCTGCGCTGCCTCTGCCCTGTGCCCCCCCCAGCCCGGATCCCACGCGGGATTCGAATCCCAACGGCCGCAGCGCGCGCCCGGAGGGGGGGGGCAGCAAAGCATGGGGAACCGGGCCTCCCACGCGCCGAGTCTCTGTCCCGCGCTCTCCGCCAATCAGGAGGGGCGCGGCGAAGTGACGAGTTACGGCCCCTCCTCCAGTAGAGGCCGCGTGTGTGAAAGGGAGAACTACGCTTCCCAGAGTGCACCGGGAGGGGGCGTTGTCTGAGCAACTGTCCGTCACTTCCGCTCTGAGACGAGCCAGGAACTACAACTCCCAGCCTGCCCCGGGGCGCCTCCGTCCTCCCCAGCCCAGGTGAGGGCGGGTCCCTGGGTCAACCTGACACCTCCCCCCCCCCCAACCCAACTCCTCATCCCCGCCCCGCCCCCAGAGAGCCCCGCCCCCCCGTGCAGGGTGGGACGCTGCCCCGCGCAGGACCCGGCTGCGCCGCTTCGCCCCGATCACCCCCCGGCACACCGCAGCGGGGGCGGGAGCGCGCAGGGGGGGCGAAGCTCCCGCCGTCGAAACGCCTCCCCCCCCCCACCCCTGGCGGGGCGGGGCCGGGCCGGGTCCGGCTCTGTGCGGGGGCTGGATCCACGTGTCCGCCCCGCGGGATGTTCCCGGGGCCCCCCCGGCTGGGTGTGAGCGGGTCCGGTGGGTCCGCTGGCCCAGGCACCGGCCGCGTGTCACCCCCCGACTCCCGCTGCCCCCGCCCCGCCCCCTGCCCCGGGGAGCCCGGCTCTAAACACCCGCTGCAGGGACAGTGTCACCCCCGGACAGACCCGCCCCCGGCCGGAATGAGTCCTTCCCCAGCCCCCGCTGTGCCCGCCCCCAAAGCCCCGCCCCTCGCTGTGCCCGCCCCCAAAGCCCTGCCCCTGACCCCCGCTGTGCCCGCCCCAAAGCCCTTCCTGGACCCACCGCTGTGCCTGCCCCAAAGCCCTGCCCCTCGCTGTGCCCGCCCCAAAGCCCTGCCCCTGACCCCTTTCCCAAAGCCCTGCCCCCGCCGGTCCTGCCCTCACATCGCCTGTTCCCCTAATCCCCGCCCCTTTCCCTGAAGTCCTGCCCCGCCCTGTCCCTTCCCGCAAGGCACCACCCTCGCATTGCCCCCAATACACCCCTCCCTGCACCCTTTCCCCAAGGTCCCACCCCCACATGGCCCCTTCCCCCGAGTTCCCACCCTTGAGCTTCCGTTTCTCCCTCAGTCCCTGCCCCTGCACCACCCCTCCCCCCTGAGACCCCGCCCCTGCACCGCCCCTTCCCCCTGAGACCCTGCCCCTGCACCACCCCTTCCCCTGAGACCCCGCCCTCCCCTCCCCTCCCCTGAGACCCCGCCCTGCACCGCCCCTTCCCCTGAGACCCTGCCCCTGCACCGCCCCTTCCCCTGAGACCTCGCCCTGCCCTGCCCCCTTCCCTGGGACCCTGCCCTGCCCCTTCCCTGCTGAGACCCTGCCCCTGCCCCGCACCTTCCCCTGGGACCCCGCCCCTGCCCCACCCCTTCCCTGGGACCCCTGCCCTGCCCTGCCCTCTTCCCCTGGGGCCCTGTCCTCACATTGCCCCAAGACCCCACCCCTGCACCACCTGTTCCTCTAATCTCTGCCCCTGCATCGCCCCTTCCCCAAGACCCTGCCCCCGCAGCGCCACACCGCGCCCCCAGCGCCCTCCCGCCTGCTTCTCCCTTGGCCTCCTCTCTCCCAACTAGGGGTAGGGGCTGTTGGAGTGAGCCATATGGAAATACGGGGGAGGGGCAGGGCTGGGAGCCAGGACTCCTGGGTTCTCCCCCAGCTCTGGGAGGGGAGTGAGGCGAGTGGGGGAGGGGCAGGGCTGGGAGCCAGGACTCCTGGGTTCTCCCCCGCTCTGGGAGGGGAGTGGGGCGAGGGGGGTAGAGTGGGGGAGGGGCTGGGATGCCTGCTGCCCTAGTGGTGACCAGCAGAGCCCCCTGCAGCTTGCCCCCCAACCAGGCACTGGGTGTGCTGGTGCCTGGAGCCGCCCCTGGTTCCAGCCCCTCTGCCCAGGCAGCTCCCCCAGCCTGACACACACACACACACAGCCCCTGCACCCGCCCCACTCCAGGGCTCCTCAGCCCAGAGGGGAGCCCCCCGGCTGAGTGGGGAATCAGAACCCCCCGAAATTACCCTGGGACCAGCATGATCTGCCTCCGCCCTGCCCTGCTCCGCATGTATTCGGAGTGAGTCAGTTTCCCTGTCCCAACATGTGTCCTGCCCTGTGTCTCTTCTCCTCCCCAGTTCCCTCCAAACCACCCCATTTCCCCTTCACCCCGGGCTGGGTCTCTGCCAACCCCCTTCTCCTCCTGCCCCAATATCTCCCTGCCCCTACAGGTCTATAGGGCTGGATCCCTCTCTCCCCCCTTCTCCCCTCATTTCCTGCCTCTGGGGGTCTATGGAGATGGGTATCTCCTCTGCCATCCCCTCTCCTACCCCCCCATATCCCGCTGCCTCTAGGGGTCTATGGGGCTGGGTCTCTCCCCCCTCCATCCCCTCCCCTGCCCCCAATATCCCTCTGGGGCTCTGTGGGGCTGGGGCTCTCTCCCTGCCCCTGTGCTCCCACCTGCACACGATGTCCTGGGAGTGACTCAGTTTTCCTGGACCAACAGTTCACACCCCCCACCCCCACCCGACATGTCTCCCTCCACCCCACCCCAGTTCCCCTGCACCCCGGGCTGGGTCTCTGCCAATCCCCCTTCTCCCCTCCTGACCCCAAGATCCCCTGCCCCTGCAGGTCTATGGGGCTGGGTCTCTCCCTTCCCCCTTCTCCCCCCATCCCCTCATCCCTTCCCCCAATAGCTCCCTGCCCCAGGCTGTCTATGGGGCTGGGTCTCTCCCTTCTCCCCCCATCCCCTCATCCCTTCCCTCAATGTCTCCCTGCCCCTGCAGGTTTATGGGGGTGGGTCTCTGCCGCCCCCTCCCCTCATCCCTTCCCGCAATGTCTCCCTGCCCCAGTCTGTCTATGGGGCTGGGTCTCTCCCTGAAGCCCCGCCCCCAGCGCGGGGCTCACAGACAATCCCCGCCCGGAGGCTGTGACGTGCGCTGGGGCTGTGACGTCCGGTGACGTGCTCACTCCCCGCAGGCGACTCATTCACTGGAGACCAGAACGACAGAAGGTGTCACGTGTCCGTGGGCGGGGCTATGCAGATGAGCAGTGTCTGGCGGCAGGACGGGGAGCAGCGAGAGGAACCGAAGGAGCCTGGCGGAGAGAATTCTCTGTGTGTGGACAGAATCCGGTGTGGGGAGTTCGTGCTGTGGGTGCCTGCACCGGAGTCACTTCGGGGCAGTGATTGCCACTGAGCTGCATAGTGACCAAAGGGGTGTGAATGGGGTGTGGTGCCTGGCAGGGAGCAGCTCCTGGTGAAAAGAAAGCAGCAGATCCTGTCCTAGCAGTGGTTTGTGGGGCTGTGGGGGTTTCTTTGCAACCATGAATGGGATTGTTGTGGGTGCAACTAAACCCCCCCTTCTCTGGGGGGGGCGGGGCTTCTATTGTCTGCCTTGGGGAGGGAGGGGTCCATGATGTCACAGTCCATGGTGGAGGGGAGGTTGAATCATGTGGGGGAGTAACTTCCCCGGCTCCCACTCACTCTCCACTAGGGGGCGGGGCTGGGATCTCTAGGGAGGGAAGTACAGAAAAAAACAGTCTCCCCTATGGAACCCAGGAGTCCTGGCTCCCAGTCCCCCTGCTCTAGACCCCCTCCACTCCCTGGGCCAGGGATAGAACCCAGGGGTCCTGGTGCCCAGCCCCCTCCCTGCTCTGACCACTCGACCCCACTCCCCTCCCAGGGTGGTGCAGGGGTCACTGGGTCTGTGTCCCAGCTCTGCTAAGGGCCTTGACTGATTTTCCCAAAGTGCTTCCTTCTGAATCCAGCACATCTGCCCCCCCGCCCGGTCACTGCCCACCCCCGTGTGGGGGCACCAGCACTGTGCCGGGTCGTGATGGGAAATTGTCCAAGCTGGCCCAGGAGAGACGTGTGTGTCCCTGCTGCCCCCTGCTGGTGGGGCTGAGCCCCGCTCTGTGTGTGTGTGTGTGGGGGGGGGGTGGCTTTGCAGGATTTTGTATCCAGCAGCAAGTGACACACACACACACATTGACGCACAAAGGGACTCAGACAATCCCAAAAACACTCACACACAACACACCCAGAGAGGCATGCTAGCCCAACCCGCAAAGAGAGAAACGATCACACCCCCAGCCACACTCACAATCACACACACACCAGAATATTCACAACTGTGCTCAGAGACACAACCACACACAGTTCACTCCCACTGCTCCCAACACAAGGACCTCCTGCCCCACACAGCGTGTGCCGAGGCCTGTGGAACTCACTGCCACTGGACAGTTACCAAGGAGAATGGATCTTTCCAGGAGACCAATAGACATAGCCGTGGCGACAGAGGGGGCTGGCTCCCAGGGTCTGACCCGGGCTGAGACTGGTTCTGACCTAGAGGGGTCTATCCAGCAGGGGGCAGCGTGACCCACACAAACCCACCAGAAGCGCCTTTCTTAGCGGGTCTCCCAGGCCATCCCCACCCTGCCCCGGGTTGGGTAACAAAGGCAGTACGGGACTCTGGGCTGTGTCACAACCGCCCCAGCCCCTCGCCTCCCACACGCTGGTGAGTTGGGTAACTGCCGAGGGATTGCACAAGAGAGTCAGAGCCAGGGAGAGAACCCAGGAGTCCTGGCTCTCCCCCTGACACACTCTAACCACTGGACCCCACTCCCCTCCCAGGGCTGGAGATAGAACCCCGGAATTCTGACCACCAAACCCGCCCCGCTCTTACCACTAGACTCCACACTCCTTTCAGATTTTAGTCTCGCTGCCTCTTCTATCCACCCACCCCACCTGTCCATCCCTTTGCTGCAGGTTTCTGGGGTGTCACCCTGCTCTGCGCTCCCCAGTGCAGCCCAAGGCTTTTCCTCCCCAGCCACATATCCTCTCCCCCCTCGTGCTGGATTGTCTGGCACAGGCTCCTTCAAGGGTTTGCATTTCTTGGTAGTTTTTAACCCCATCACCACTTCCTGCCCAGCTCCCTCCTGCTGTGCAAGATGGTTTGGGGGGGATGGGAAGAACCCAGGAGTCCTGGCTCCCAGTCTCACCTGTGCTAACATATGAGACTCCACTCTAACCCCAGCGCTGGGACTGGAACCCAGGAGTCCTGACACCCATCTTCCATTCCTCTAACCACTAGACCCCACTCCTGCCCTTTGGGGAGCCAGGGCTCCTGTTCTGTCCCCAACACTGGGAGCAGAGTGGGGTCTAGTGGTTAGAGCAGGAGGAGCCAGGACTCCTGGGTTTTATTCTCAGTGCTGCTGTGTGATACTGGGCCTCTGTTTCTCCTCCCACTTTTTGGGTGTGGAGCCTGTAAACTCTCTGGGGCATGGCCTGTCTCTCGCTGTGTCTGGGCAGCGCCTGGCCCAACGGGGGACTTGATTCTGCGCCGGTCTCTGAAGGTGCTGCTGTTGTACAGATAAATAGTCGTGATACTAAAAGATGTGGCAGTGCGTGAGTGCACCACCATTACCGTGCAAGGGCTAAATGTGATTCTTATCCCTGTGACCTCCTGCACCCTTCCCCTCCCCGATTCTGCACCCTGAGCCCCTTGTGCCGCTGCCCTTGTCAACGGCAGCGCAGGAAGCCACCCAGCCCTAGCCCTAAAACAAGAAGATGAGAGAAAAAAAATAAAGCTCACACCAACAGGAAACCAGCCCCAGCAGTTTGTGCCTTCACGTCCCAAAATATTACACACACACACACACACACACACACACACACACACACACACACACACACACACACACACACACACACAGAGCCCTGCTCGAACAGCCCCCTTTGCCAATGCACCACCTCACCTCGTCCAGGCGGGTCTAGGTGGGAAGCTCCATGTGGGAGCGGTGATGGACGGCACCATCAAGGTAGGTTCTGCAGATGGTCCTCCAGGTACGGGCGTCTCGGCTCCAACTGGCACTGGGCTCACGCTGGGCTGCGTTCAGTTCTTCTCTCTGGTGTGCGCCCCGGCTCCACAAACACCCCCGCCCCCTGCTCTTTCCTTCTGGTACAAAAAATATCCTCTTCCTTCGCCCCAGAGAGAGACACCCACGGTGCTGCTCAGCACACGGCTTCCCCCCACCTTCCCCCCATTCCCAGGAGCGTGCGGGAAGGGGGTCAGGATTGGGGAGAGCCCATGTCCCGAGGGGAGGGTATGGGGGGGCTTGTCCCCTGCTCAGAGCATGGGGGTACCAATAGGCACCTATGGATGGTCCCCAAGCTGGGCCAGGACTGAAATGGGAGGCCTGTGCCCCCAACATGGAGAATCTGGGGTGCAACCTTACTTAACGGGTCAGTCTGTCCTTTCTCTGACTCTCCCATTCCAGCTTCAGCTAGCGCTTGTGGTTCATTCGTTCTTTTTCATTCCTTTCCTTCTCTAGCTTGTATGTTCTTGCTTTCTTTTTTCCCCTCTGCCTTTCACGCTCTTCCTTTCTTTCCTTCTTTTTCTAATATTTTTCTCTCCTTTATTTCTTTCTCTGCCTTTCACGTTCTTTTTCGCTTGCTCTGTCACAAGTTATTTTGTTCACTTGCTCTTTTTCCTCGCTCCTTCCGAGCCAAGCGGGTTCTCCTCGCACACAGATTTTGACAGGTTTTCCTCCTGATCAGCAAGTGGATTAAGCACGTCTTCAGTAGGGGTTTGCCATGCCAGGGAGCAGGCTGACCGAGTGTCTTTGTGGCCGTCTGCTGGCCACACATAGGCATGGTCCTCTCCTCCTCTGGCCCTGCCCTCGGTTGCTCTGTAGCTTTTAAGCCTTCCCTTGGAGCTGTCAGCACCAGCTGCCTCTGCTCTAGGTGCCCAGAGGAGGAGAGGTGCTGGGCTCCAGCCTGGGACTCTGCCTCCCTCCTGCCTAGCCCTGACTATGAAGCCTGGCCCTGGCCCTCCTTCCTTCAAGTGCCAGGTGGACAAGAGGTAACGTGGCTGCAAGCAAAATGGCCAAACTTGTGGGCCTCATGTGAAGCAGCAAGAATCCCAACCACCTGGTCAAACCACAGGAATCAGGGTCACAAGTTCTAGAGCCCCAACCAATTTTGGCCATTCACCACCCAAGACCTAGCTCCAGTGGGCGAGTCACACAGCAGGAGGGGAAAGATTGGCTCTTAGACAGCTGGAGACAAGGAAGTTGAGCACTGGGAGCTTTACCACAAGCCAACACAAGGTCCCACTGAGATTTGAACTCAGATTGCAGGATTCAGAGTCCTGAGTGCTGCCCATTACGCCATGGGACCAGCTTGTGCTGCTTTCTCTGCACAGTGGTGACCCTCACGGGGCTGGCTCATGTAAGGGACTGTAGGCCCCTTACTAAAACTTAGTGGGGTTTTTGGTTGGCTAGTTCCCAGTCCCAATAGAAGGGGGAAGGGCCAATGGGAAATCAGGACCCTGAGACTGACAGTCCCCAGGGGCAATGGGGAGAGGCCAAAGCTCCAAGTTAGCCGCACTGACAGGCCAGGCAGTGTAATGAGGGAGTCACCAGGCCAGGGGGTCCCATCCTCTGTGGGAGCTGGAACTGCCTGGGCCAGAGTGGGGCGGAGCTAAGGAGAGAGCAGGAGCCCGAGAAGAGCCGGGGAGCAGAGCTGTGCAGGTGTAGTGCCAGAAACTGCTCCCTGTAGGACTTTGCTGCCTGCAGCAGTTACTGAGACCTGAGGTTGTTCTTATTTGCTGACTTGTCCTAATTGGCTCAAACTTGACAGTGGTTTCTCTAGCAAAGGCCAGTCCCTGCCCCCTTGGTCCAGACGTCCTCATTCACATCAGGCTGGGGTGACCAGATGTCAAAGATAAAATATCGGGACGCGGGGGCAGAGCAAAAAAAAAGCCGGAGGCTCCTCCCCGCCAGGCGGCAGTGGCACAGCCCCGCCTCCACCCAAGTCTCGGCTCCGACCCCTGATACACCCCAGCTCCCTGTCCCCTCGCTCCTGGGCCCAGCCTGGGCTCCGAGCTCTGCAGCCGAGCCGCACTCCAGGTCCCTCCTGCAGCTCCCGGGCAAGGGGCGAACCAGGCAGCCGGGCCCGGCCCTCCTGGCAGAAGCGTGTGTGCCCCATGTGTGTCTCTGCCCCCCACCCACATGGGTCCTGCCCGCTCCCCACTGCCCCCAGCCCCACTGCGCTGCCCCGCAGGCTCCAGGGCTGGAGCAGCCTCCATGCTGTGCTCCTGGCCATGGCCCGTGTGCAAACCTGGGAGGGAGGAGGATGCCGCCTGCTTGGGGAAGAGGCAGGGCCAGGGCGGGGATTTGGGGAGGGATCCAATGGGGGAAGGAGGGGGCGGAGTTGGGGGCGAGTGTCCTCCGGGCTCTGCCTGTGTGCCTGAGCAGAGAGCAATTGTTTGTTTGTCCAGTGTCCTGACCAAATATCGGTCGGGACGCGGGACAAACAGGCAAATATCGGGACAGTCCCGTTAAAATTGGGAAGTCTGGTCACCCTACATCAGGCTTCAAGTTGAGAATCATTTCCCCTTCCCGCTCTGTGGGAGGGGAGACTGTTAAACGCGCTCTCTGTGCGACTGCACGTGGCTAAGCAAAGAGAATGAACCCAAATCCCCCCTGTGCTTTGGGAGCCAGGTTTGTGGTGGGAATTCTGTAGTTCAGATGACTTCACACCTGGGCATTGTGATTCTTTACCAGTTTCTCTGGCATTGGGGCATTTTTGTGCTGATGGCTGAGTGGTTAAGGCGTTGGAGTCGAAATCCAATAGGGTTCCCCTGCGCAGGTTCAAATCCTGCTCACAGCGAGACCTGTGTTTTAGCCAGTCTCTCACCCGGGCAATACCTCTGTACAACCCCCTGAGACACTCTCAATTCTCCCCCCACCCCAAGTAAATTCTGTTCTGCTCCTTTCACAGAGATCCCTGGGACACCCCCTCACATTGTGTCCCTGAGGGGTCTGGCAAACTCTCAGCACCTGAAGCCTCTGCCACTCACCTGGTGCCCCATAGATCAGCCATAGCCCTGGTTCTGCTCCCCCCGCACCCTGATCCTCAGCCCGAGCCAGAGCCCTCATCCCCCTGCACCCTGATCCTCAGCCCCAGCCAGAGCCCTCATCCCCCTGCACCCTAATCCTCAGCCCCAGCCAGAGCCCTCATCCCCCTGCACCCTAATCCTCAGCCCCAGCCAGAGCCCTCATCCCCCTGCACCCTGATCCTCAGCCCCAGACAGAGCCCTTGTCCCCCCGCACCCTGATCCTCAGCCCCAGACAGAGCCCTCATCCCCCTGCACCCTAATCCTCAGCCCCAGCCAGAGCCCTCATCCCCCTGCACCCTAATCCTCAGCCCCAGCCAGAGCCCTCATCCCCCTGCACCCTAATCCTCAGCCCCAGCCCTGAGCCCTCATCCCCCCACACCCTGATCCTCAGCCCCAGAGCCCTCGTCCCCCCGCACCCTAATCCTCAGCCCCAGCCCTGAGCCCTCATCCCCGCACCCTGATCCTCAGCCTGAGCCAGAGCCCTCATCCCCCTGCACCTTGATCCTCAGCCCCAGCCCTGAGCCCTCATCCCCCCGCACCCTGATCCTCAGCCCCAGCCAGAGCCCTCATCCCCCCGCACCCTGATCCTCAGCCCCAGACAGAGCCCTCGTCCCCCCACACCCTAATCCTCAGCCACAGCCCAGAGCGCCCCCCCATCAAGAACCCCGCAGCCCCACAGCCCACACCCCTGCACACCCACCTATCCCCAAACACCCACCCACAGCATGCACCCCTTCCCAGAGCATGCACCCTCCCCTTCCTACACCCCACCCCCAGCCCAGAACCTGCACCCAAACTCCGTCCCAAAGCCTGCACCCTTCACCCTCCTGCACACTCACCCCTGCCCCAGCCCAGAGCCTGCACCCAAACTCCATCCCAAAGCCTGCACCCTGCACCCTCCTGCACCCTAATCCCCAGCCCAGGATCTGCACCTAGACCTCCCTCCCCCAGAGCCTTAGGCAGGTGGGGGCGGAGTTTGGGGGGGCGGAGTGGGGGGCAGGTTCTGGGCACCACCAAAATTTCTACAAACTTGCCACCCATGAATGTGTTAGTGAATGTGTAAATGGATTGTTGTTTGTGCAAGTCCCATATGGTCTAGTGGCCAGGATTATTGGTGTTTTCATGCAGGCAGCCTGGATTCAATTCCCAGTGTGGGAACAGTCCAGAGCTTTTGCTCAGAGGGGAGGCAGGAAATGAAAAGAATGGGAAGGAACTGGCCAGCAGGAGTTGGACAGTGTTGGGAGGGGATCCCAGAAGTGGGGTGGAGGGCAGAGGTCTGAGGGGAGATCAGGAAGAATCCCAGCTGTGTGGGAAGTTGACACCTGGAGAGCACAGGCCTGGCATGGGGAGTGGGAGGAGTGACTCTGTCCTTCTAAACTCACCACCGGCAGACTCAGCAGGACTGGAAGAATTACGTATTTGTTGGTAAATGTCAATTTCTGTGTAAACACAAAACCCAATGGCAAAATATTTCCATCGATAATAATCAAAACTGACAGATGGGCAAAGTAAGAAACATGCTGCTTGAGAATGTGTCCTGTTCTAATCCTATAGGGGTCCCTTCTGCCTTAGGCACCACCATGTGGGTGTTTCATTTCCCTCCCCATTTTCACACAGAAACACAATTTCCTTTGTACAGATCCAAGAACAGCAAAACCTCCATGTGTCTCTTGTCTGAGCCAGGGCATTCGATTCCATTGAAACCTTCTCTCCTGCAATGGCAATGCTCAAACAGAGGGGATGTGGCCACCTTCCCCCCCATCCCCTCCGGCAGTGAGATATTCCCTCTCCTCTTCATGCTGCTGTTGTTATTCCATGAGACTTCAAGGATGGAATAAAAAACTGAGTTTACTCCAGGAAAGAAAGGAGCCACCAACTCCCTGCAAAATCTCAGTGCCCAGAGAAAACCTGACCTGCTATTGGACTCACAGAGGTGCTGGCGATATGACGGGAAAAGGGACTGTCTGAATTGCAAAGGCAGGGAATGAACAATCTACAGCAGCATCATTAACCATAAACACACTCTAACCATGCTTCAGCCAGTAGGGAAATGGGCAGGAATTCTTGCTGTTCAGCCATGGCCACACGTACAGAGCTGCACAGCAGTGAGTGTGCTGGGGAAGCTGGTCTGAGCAAACCATTGGAAATCACCCTTCAGTGAGAACAAAACCAGAGTGTAGAAAGGCCCCTGTGTTAAGTGGTTGTGGCTGAGAGCTTAGAGAGCTGGGCTAGAAAACCATGGGTGTCTTTCTGTGGAGGCTTGATTATTGCCAGCAAGCCAAGGCTGGTGTGTGGTATCTTCATGGCTGCACTTTCAGTGTCAGATCACCCACAGTGCGTCAAGTCTAGACGTATTCAGAGGCTAAGGACAAGTCAACATTTCAAACACTGTCTCTATGTCACTGCAGCTCATTAATGGAGATGCTCCATGCCAGGGTTTCTCAAACTTCCTTTCACTACAACCCCTTCTGCCAAAAAATTACTACATGGTCCCTGGGAAGGGAGGTGGAAGGATGCCATATCTTATACTGACATGGGCCAACTTCTCATAAACTCAAGGTTGGATCTGTGGGAAGACCGTCTCCTACAGAAGAGACAAACACAATAGGAACAGGGATTCTTTGTTCAATCTGCAACTCTGAATAAGACACAATTCTTTAGTTCTTAGCTCCAACACCTGGCAATTTGCTGACCAGGCCTATCTTAGCAAGCAAGGCTTTCTGTTTACCCAGCTTTCTCTTAGCTGATCACGATTTGCTAGGCCTCTGGTCCCTTGACCATACTCTGACTTTGGGTCTGGAAAGAGCTAGCAAAATCCATAGACCAGGTTGTTATACAAAATGCAGATGGATTTTAACCCTTCACATTCAGTAATGGCAAAGTTCTTGGTTCAGGCTTGTAGCAGTGATGGAATAAACTGCAGGTTCAAATCAAGTCTCTGGAGTCCATCCACAGCTGGGATGGGTCATTCAGTCCTTTGTCTAGAGCTTCAGTTTGTAGCAAAGTCCTCCAGAGGTATGAAGCAGGACTGAAGACAAGATGGAGATGAGGCATCAGCCTTGTATAGTCTCTTGCCAAATGGTCTTTGCTTTCTTTGTCTTAAGGACACTCTATCCAGCATGTGGCATAGAAAAACCTTAGAGTTCTGTCCATAGGCAGGTCCCTGCACACCTTGCTGAGTGACAAGGGATATCTGCCTTCTCTCAATGGGTCGATTGTATAGCTGATGGTCCTTAATGAGCCATCAAGCAGACTAGGCAGAACTGACACCAACTTGTCTGGCTGGGGTGTTCCCGAAGCAGAGCACAAGATTGAAATACAGGCAGCATAGAGCCAATATTCATAACGTCAACTACAAAAATGATACACCTATAGAGATAGCATAATTATAATCAGCCAATCAGAACCTCTCCATAGACCCCTTACACGACAACCTTTCTACCATATTGGCTGCAAATATAGAACAGTGGTCGCAACAGTGATCTATACAGTTACAGATTATGTCAATAACATCACAGGAGGTTGAAAAAGATGTTGTGAAATTGGAGCTGGGGCAGCAAAGAGCCACCAAATGTTCTGAGGGCTGGAGAAAAATGTCTTCTAGGGAGCTATTGAAAGACCTCAACCTGTTTAGCTTATCAAAAGAAGATTGAAAGGTGACTTCATTGAAGTGTTGAAGGGCCTTAATGGAAAGAAAATATTGGGTATTAAAGGGCTCTTGAATCTAGCAAAGAAAGGCATAACAAGACCCAATGGCTGGAAGGTGAAAAGAGACAAATTCATATTACAACTAAGGCACAAAAATTCAACAGCGAGGATGTTTCACCACAGGAACAAGCTACCAAGGAAAGTGGTGGATTCTCCATCTCTTGATGTCATTTAATGAAGACTAGATGCCTTTCTGGGATGTGTTTGCCCCAAAAGTAGCTATTGTGTCATACTGGAGGCATGTGATATGCAGGGGGTCAGATTAGATACACTCAGATTAGATTTTCGACTAATTTCTGAAAAACTGAGTGTAGCATTGGGAGCAGGGTCTTGTGTTTTCCTGTCTAGCCGGCTTCCTTCCTAGAACGAATGCTCCTTGAGTGGGGTGATCCACAGGGAGTAGCTCAAACCTCCAAAGTGCCTGGCCAGGGGCAGGACATTAGCACAGCAAGGGAGGGGTGTGGCAGTGACATCACAAAGGCCTTTTGCAGGACCTCAGACTATTGGTAAAAGGTGGTGGGGAGGTGGTGACCTCACAGAGAGATGCTGACATCAGCCAGGCAGGACAGGGGCGAGGGGCCAGGGAAACCTCAGAGACCCCTGTGGCTTTGCTTCAGCAAGTCTCCTTCTCCAGGTCTCTCTTTGAGGACTGAGAGAGTATTTGGGTTCATGGACGTGAGCGCCAGGAGGAACCTCTCTCGAGTTTTCTCCTTCCCTTTTCCTGATTTTACTAGAAAACAGAAGTCCCTGTTTAGAAGGTAAGAGCCTCCTCGAGGGAAGGGGTGTCCTGGGGGTGTCACAGTTCAGATGCCAGTGGCCCCCCATGTAAGGAAGTTCCCGCCGCCAGCTCTGTGTTCGCAGGGCGGGAGAGAGCAGCATCCACGGCAGTGATTTGCTCCTGGCTGCCGGAGCAGAGCAGCAGGCTCAGCTGTGAGAACTTCCCGGAGCGATGAAAGGGGAGGGGCCCAAGGCTCTGTAGCAGGAATACAGGGCAGGCGAGTTCACGGCGGGCATTGTGGGATACTGAGGAGGCCAGTTATGGTGATATAATGAACAGCAGTGTTTACTCTGTTAATTTAAGTTTGCTGCAAAAGCTCCAGACCTCTCATCAAAGTCGTTTTATTTTGTCAGCAAAACAGGGCAGTTTTGTCACCAGACGTGGCATTGCAGTGTGTACACCAGCCACAAGCTACTGACCGAGAGAGTGTTGTGTGTTTTTCACACACCTGAACAATATAATTCTGCTGAAACAACTTTGTAGTGCAGACCTGGCCAAAGATATATATATATATATATATATATATATATATATATATATATATAAACACACACACACACACACAGAGCTTGCAAGGAAAACGTCACCTGCTCCTCTGTTTTGCAGAATCCAAAGACAAGCAAAGCTTGTCAGGCCCTGGTGGAGATGGCAGGAAGTCGGGTGTGGGCAGACACTCTGATTTAGCCACCCACAGGCACCATGGCTTAGCTGGCTTAAAGCATCTGTTTCATAAACAGACTATCCTGGGTTCCACTCCCAGTGGTGCCTTGTTGACGGGTTGTTAGGGCATCTGGTATTGGCTACTGTCAGAAGACAAGATTCAGAGCTAGATGGGCCTTTGGTCTGACCCAGTGTGGTTTTTCTTATGGTTTAAATTACACTCACAGGCACTGATAATAGAGTTACTGAAGGTTTGGGAGTTAGGAGCGGGTAGGTCAGTGGTCCAGTCCCCACACAGATGACCCCTGTCTCCCTCTGGGACAGGGGCAGGTCTGAGCTCTCACCCAAATGCTCATTGTGGCTGCCAGAATCTGTGGGCAGCTCGTTTAGTTGATGCCAAAGGTTGGATCCTGCTTTGTGCACCGTGTGTGAGAATGAAAATTCTAAACTGCCCTTTGAAATAACAAATGCAGCAGGATGTGTTATTGTCCCCGCCCCCAAGCAGACAGACCAATGGGGAAATGCCGTCGAGTCCAAGGTAATACTCCACTGCCATTTTACCTTTTTTGCTTGCTAAACTCCTTCTTATCTGCCTGGCCCAGGCTGTCCTCTGCCTCAGCTGCTGCTCCCGGCCTGCTCTAGAGTCAAACGCGCAGGGCCCCCTGGGGAACAGAGGCTGGGACAGGGCAGCAGCCTGGGCTGGGCTGGGAAGATGCTGGGAGTTCTCGTTCCCTGAGAACTGGCCCGGCTCCCTTCTCAATAGCAAACAAATCAATTCCATGTCTCCTCCCTAGAAAAACCAGCCTGGAGCCAAGGGCAGCAGGGGACGATTCCCTCCAGTTCCCACCGAGGCAGGAGAGAACCCAGGGTGTTTCTAGCAGAGCTTATGGAACTGACATGGGGAAACCAGCCTTTAATAACAGGCAGTTCCTGTTTAAGCTCAGTGTTTTTAACAATTTCTACAACATTAAAAAACCCTTCAATCGTAGTGTCACCATCCATAAAATTGCTTCAGCCTTACAGGTTCCCAAGTGCACAACTAAACATCTCTTCAAATCCAAGGGAGTGGAGATCAGTCAATGTTCAGAGTCGTCCCACATAAAAGAACCATGTTGTGGTCATAGGCGCCGACTTATATGGGGCTCTGGGGCTTTAGCCCCATGAATAAATCCCAAGCAGGGGCTCTGCCCCACCAATGTTTTTTCTCCTGCTTGAGCGCCTTGCGGCTGCCGCCGCCGCCAGGGCTGCCTAGAGCCCTTTAAATCCCAGCCGCGGCCGGGAATCAGAGGGCTCTGGGCTGCCTGCTGCAGCGGGAAGCCCAGAGCCCTCTGATTCCCGGCTGCGGCTGGGATTTAAAAGGCTCTGGGCTCCCCGCGGTTGCGGGCAGCCCAGAGCCCTCTGATTCCCGGCTGCGGCTGGGATTTAAAAGGCTCTGGGCTGCCCGCCGCAGCAGGCAGCCCAGAGCCCTTTAAATCCCAGCAGCGGCTGAGATTTAAAAGGCTCTGGGCTCCCCGCGTTTGCAGGCAGCCCAGAGCCCTCTGATTCCCAGCGGCGGCTGGGATTTAAAACGCTCTGGGCTCCCCGCGTTTGCAGGCAGCCCAGAGCCCTTTAAATCCCAGCCGTGGCCGGGAATCAGAGGGCTCTGGGCTCCCTGCTGGAGCGGGAAGCCCAGAGCCCTCTGAGTCCCAGCGGCGGCTGGGATATAAAAGGCTCTGGGCTCCCCGCGGTTGCAGGCAGCCCAGAGCCCTCTGATTCCCAGCGGCGGCTGGGATTTAAAAGGCTCTGGGCTCCCCGCGTTTGCAGGCAGCCCAGAGCCCTTTAAATCTCAGCCGCAGCTGGGATTTAAAAGGCTCTGGGCTCCCCGCGGTTGCAGGCAGCCCAGAGCCCTTTAAATCCCAGCGGCTGGGATTTAAAAGGCTCTGGGCTCCCGCAGTTGCAGGCAGCCCCGCGCCCTTTAAACCCCACCCGCGGCTGGGATTTAAAAGGCTCGGCGCTCCCCGCGGTTGCCGGCAGCCCAGACCCCTTTAAAGCCCCGCCGCGGCCGGGAATCAGAGGGCTCTGGGCTGCCTGCTGCAGCGGAAGCCCAGAGCCCTCTGATTCCTGGCCGCGGCTGGGATTTAAAGGCTCTGGGCTCCCGCGGTTGCAGGCAGCCCAGAGCCCTTTAAATCCCAGCCGCGGCTGAGATTTAAAGGGCTCTGGGCTCCCGTGGTTGCAGGCAGCCCAGAGCCCTCTGATTCCCGGCGCGGCTGGGATTTAAAGGCTCGGGGCGGCCCGCCGCAGCAGACAGCCCAGAGCCCTCTGATTCCCGGCCGCGGCTGGGATTTAAAGCTCTGGGCTCCCGCAGCGGGCAGCGCAGAGCCCTCTGATTCCTGGCGGCGGCTGGGATTTAAAAGGGTCTCAGCTCCCCCCAGTTGCAGGCAGCCCAGAGCCCTTTACATCCCTGCCGCGGCTGAGTTTTTAAGGGCTGCGGGCTCCCCGCGGTTGCAGGCTGCCCAGAGCCCTTTAAATCCCAGCAGGCTGAGATTTAAAGGGTTCTGGGCTCCCGCCGCAGCGGCAGCCCAGAGCCCTCTGATTCCCGGCCCTGGCTGGGATTTAAAAGGCTCTGGGCTCCCCGCGGATGCAGACAGCCCAGAGACCTCTGACTCCCAGCCGGGCTGGGATTTAAAGGCTCTGGGATCCCCGGCTGCCAGCAGCCCAGAGCCCTTTGAATCCCAGCCTCTGTCTGCTGATTGCCCTCCCGAGACTCCTGCCCCTAACTGCCCCTTGGGACCTCAGCCCCTATCTAAGCCTCCCTTCTCCTTGTCCCCAACTGCCCCCTCCTGAGACCCCACCCAACTTCCCCAGGACCGCCCCCCCTACCTGTCCCCTGATAAACCTCTTAGACTCCCATGCCTATCCAATTGCTGCCTGTCCCCTGACTGCCCCGTCGAACCTCTGCCCCATCCAACTCCCCCTGCTCCTTGTCCCTTGACTGCCCCCCGGAACTCCCTACCTCTTCTCCAACCCCCAAACTGCTTACTGTGCCACTCAGACCAGCGTATCTGGCTCCATGCAGCTCCAGACTGTTGCTGCCATGCTCCCCCATGGAGCCCACAGCCCTCTCCCACCCCCAGCACCTGCCTTCCAGATTTGAACACCTCAAAATTCAGGAGTGCTCAAGCTCGGTTTGGGCAGCTTTTACTTCATTTCTCCCAAATCAGTTTCCCCTGCAAGGTGCCAACTGAAGGTGTTGGAGAACAGAGAGATCAGGTGGCCTCCTAATGCCTGGAAAAGAGACAAAGGCCGGAGGAGGGAGTGTCAGTGCCTGTGCAGACTTCTGGGAAGTGCATGGGGTGGAAGGGGATGCTGGGATGCTTTGGAACAACTCCATACAAAGCCAGTCAGGACTCTGGGGGAGCCTCCTCTCTCGGAGCAGACTGTCTCCAGGGCAAGAAGCTTACACCTTCCTGGGTCTGACCTCGGAGCATTCAGCATGCCCTTCCACGTCATGCACTTTCCAAAGTGAGTCTGCCCAGGCTGGTCCTGGGGCAACCAGAGGTCGCTGCACCCCAACTCTGCAGTCAGATGTGACTCTCAGCCAGACAGTAAAACAGAAGGTTTATTAGATGACGGGAACACAGTTTAAACAGAGCTTGTTGGTACAGAAAACAGAACCCCTCTGTCAGGTCCATCTTGGGGGGTGGGGAGCCCAGAACCAAGTTCTGGGTCTCTCCCAATTTCCCCAGCCAGCTCCAAACTGACACTCCCTCCTCTGGCCTCTGTGTCTCTTCTGGACAAGGAGGCCACCTGATCTCTTTGTCCCCAACACCTTCAGTTGGCATCTTGCAGGGGGAACTGAGGCACCCACACAGTATTCAGAGAAAATATTAAGAACATTCCCACTTCATCACAACAGATGCAACAAAATATAATACTGTATATTGAAGTAGGCAAGTGCTGCTTCTGACTTTCCACTTTTAATTGACCCTTGTAATCTTGTGGCACTGACGCGTTGTAGCTTCATTTTATATCGGCTTACAGGGCGGGAGCGGGGGGGCACCACCATTTTGGGCCCCACCAAAAATTATACAAACCTGCCGCCTATGGTTGTGGTACATACTAGCCCCATCATGTGGCCATCACCTTTCCCTCCTCCTCCAGAGTCAGAATGTGACCAGCTCACACTGAGGGGGTGCAACACCCCTCCCTTGGTCTCTGTGCCAGAGCTCCTATCAGCTCAGTGTCCTTCCCACAAGAGTTGGCTGCTGAGAGGCTTGCAATGGGGTAAATGAAGGCAGAGGAGGATTGTTCCTCATGGGTTTTCTTTGTGTTGCTCTGTGATCCTGCTGGAGGAAGCATCATTTGTGTTTGTTTCAGTGTCTTGGGTTGGGCTCAGGTTGTGACCCTGAGTACAGGGATTCCTGCACTTTCTGCTCTTAGCCCCATAGGGAATGGACAATGGAGCAGCTTCAGAAATTGGATAGAAAGTAGCCTAAGAAGAGCCTGGTCTACACTAGGCGTTTAAATCGGTTTTAGGAGCGTAAAACCGATTAACGCCACAACCGTCCACACTAGGAGGCACCTTATATCGATTTTAATGGCTCTTTAAATCGGTTTCTGTACTCCTCCCCGACGAGAGGAGTAGCGCTAATATCGGGATTAACATATCGGAATAGGGTTAGTGTGGCCGCAAATCGACGGTATTGGCCTCCGGGTGGTATCCCACAGTGCACCAGTGACCGCTCTGGACAGCAATCTGAACTCGGATGCACTGGCCAGGTAGACAGGAAAAGCCCCGCGAACTTTTGAAATTCATTTCCTGCTTCCCCAGCGTGGAGAGCTCATCAGCACAGGTGACCACGCACAGCTCATCAGCACAGGTAACAATGCAGTCTCCTGAGAATCGAAAAAGAGCCCCAGCATGGACTGCACGGGAGGTACTGGATCTGATCGCTATATGGGGAGAGGATTCAGTGCTAACAGAACTGCGTTCCAAAAGACGAAATGAAAAAGTATTTGAAAGAATTTCTAAGGCTATGATGGATAAAGGCCACAGCAGGGACTCAGTGCAGTGCAGAGTGAAAGTTAAGGAGCTCAGACAAGGCTACCAGAAAACCAAAGAAGCAAACGGAAGATCCGGGGCAGGTCGAAAAACATGCCGCTTCTATGATGAGCTGCATGGAATTTTAGGGGGCTGCGCCACAAGTACCCCACCCCTGACCGTGGATTCCGAGGTGGGGGTTGTAATCTCTGACATGGCTGAGAATTATGCAGACGGGGAAGATGAAGATGAAGAAGAGGAGGAAGACCTAGCAGAGCACACAGCACTCCGTGAGCCCCAGCAGCCAGGAGCTTTTATCACCCTGACGGAATTACCCTCCTCCCAGCCCTCACAAGCAACTATCCCAGACAATTATCAGAGGGGTAGCCGTGTTAGTCTGGATCTGGATCTGTAAAAGCAACAAAGAATCCTGTGGCACCTTATAGACAATCCCAGACAATGACGCCATGGAAGGGAGCTCTGGTGAGTGTACCTTTGCAAATAGCAAACAGTGTTTTTTAAGCAAGCCTTTTTTAATGATTGATTTGCCCTGAGGACTTGGGATGCATTCGCAGACAGTATAGTTACTTAGAAAAGTTTGTTAACATGTCTGGGGATTGAGAGGAAATCCTCCAGGGACATCTCGATGAAGCGCTCCTGTAGGTACTCCAGAAGCCTTTGCAGAAGGTTTCTGGGCAAGGCAGCCTTGTTCCGCCCACCATGGTAGGACACTTTACCACGCCATGCATGTAGCAAGTAATCAGGTATCATTGCGTGGCAAAGCATAGCAGCGTATGGTCCCGGTGACTGCTGGCATTCAAGAAGCATCCGCTCTTTATCTTGTTGTGTTATCCTCAGCAAAGTGATATCGTTCAGGATAACCTGGTTAAAAATCAGGAATTTAAGTAAGGGGGGTGGCCATTTTACTACTGGGTTCGTGGACTGCAGCAGCTTAAAAAAAAACCTTTCCTGCACGTAGCGAAGCGGGGGGAGGGGAGGAGTGAAATGCCAATGATATTTTTTGTGTTTGGTCACCAGCGATCTTCCCCAAGCTACCAGCCACGCAGTGGGTGGGGGGGGGTGGGAAGGGTGTTGATTAGCAGGGAGCTAGCATGTTATTAGCCATGCATTGGGGGGAGGGGTAAATCACTACAGAAGCCGAAAGACAGTGGCTTACCATGGCCGCATGCAAGCTGAATTCTGATGCCTGGACCTGTGTCTGTGAGATCTGTAACTCCAGGGCTGCAAGCACTCACTATTAAGATGAAAAATGCGACCTTGTAGGGAAATCATATGTGCTAGGTGAATAGTGCTGTTCACTGTGAAAGAGTATAACCATTGTTCTGTAAAATGTATCTTTCTAAATATTTATCTCCTCATGCAGCTGCAATTTTTCAACCATCCCTCCTCCATCCCAAAGGCTAGCACAGATAAGGCGGAGGAAAAAGAAGACGCGAGATGAGATGTTCTCGGATATTATGGAAGTTACACGCAAGGAAAGAGCTCATCTGAATGAGTGGAAGGACGTGGTATCAAATTACAGGAAAGAGGCCAGTGAACGTGAGGACAGGAGGGATGAACGTGAGGACAGGAGGGACAACCGAGATGAGAGGTGGCGGCAGGAAAATCAGCGGTGGCGGCAGGAAGATCAGCGGTGGCGGGATGCAACTCTGGGGCTGCTGCGTGATCAAACTGACATGCTCCGGCGTCTGGTGGAGCTTCAGGAACGGCAGCAGGATCACAGGGTGCCGCTGCAGCCCCTGTATAACCACCTTCAACCCTCACCATGTTCCACATCCTCCTCACCCAGACGTGTAGAACGCGTGGGGAGGCTCCGTGCACCCGCCCACTCCACCCCCGTGGACAGCCCAACCAGAAGGCTGTCGTTACTGTGAATTTTTTTAATGGCCTTCTCCATCCCTCCTATCCTCCTCCCAAACCACACCCTTACTTCTCTCCCTCTTTTTATAATGAATTAATAAAGAATTCATGCTTTTTAAATGAGAGTGACTTTATTTGCATAAGTAAGCTGTACTCGAAGGGGGAGGGGGAGTTGCTTACAGGGACTGAGTCAATCAAGGGGGTTGGGTGTTCATCAACAAACACAGCAGTCACACTGTACCCTGGCCATTGATGAAGCTCGTTTTCAAAGCTTCTCTGATGCGCACCGCTTCCTGGTGTGCTCTTCTAATCTCCCTGGTGTCTGGCTACGCGTAATCAGCGGCCAGGTGATTTGCCTCAGCCTCCCACCCCGCCATAAAGGTCTCCCCCTTACTCTCACAGAGATTGTGGAGAATACTGCAAGCAGCAATAACATAGGGGACATTGGTTTGGCTGAGGTCTGAGCGAGTCAGTAATGTGCGCCAGCGCGCCTTTAAACGGCCAAATGCACATTCCACCACCATTCTGCACTTGCTCAGCCTGTAATTGAACAGATCCTGACCACTGTCCAGGCTGCCTGTGTATGGCTTCATGAGCCATGGCATCAAGGGGTAGGCTGGGTCCCCCAGGATAACGACAGGCATTTCAACATCCCCAACTGTTATTTTCTGGTCTGGGAAGTAATTCCCTTGCTGCAGCCGTTTAAACAGAGTAGTGCTTCTGAAGACGCGAGTGTCATGAACCCTCCCTGGCCATCCCACGTGGATGTTGGTGAAATGTCCCTTGTGATCTACCAGTGCTTGCAGCACCATTGAAAAGTACCCTTCGGTTTACGTAATGGGTGCCCTGGAGCTGCGGTGCCAAGATAGGGATATGGGTTCCATCTATCGCCCCCCCACAGTTAGGGAATCCCAGTGCAGCAAAGCCATCCACTATGGCCTGCACGTTTCCCAGAGTCACAACCTTTCGTAGCAGCAGCTTAGTGATTGCTTTGGCTACTTGCATCACAGCAGCCCCCACAGTAGATTTTCCAACTCCAAATTGATTCCCGACTTACCGGTAGCTGTCTGGCGTTGCAAACTTCCACAGGGCTATCGCCACTCGCTTCTCTACTGTGAGGGCTGCTCTCATCTTGGTATTATGGCGTTTCAGGGCAGGGGCAAGCAAGTCACAAAGTTCCATGAAAGTGCCCTTACGCATGCGAAAGTTTCGCAGCCACTGGGAATCGTCCCACACCTGCAACACAATGCGGTCCCACCAGTCAGTGCTTGTTTCCCGGGCCCAAAATCGGCGTTCAATGGATAGAATCTGCCCCATTACCATCAGGATCTCCAAAGCGCCGGGGCCCGCGGTTTGAGAGAATTCTGTGTCTACATCCTCATCACTGTCATCGCCGCGCTGCCGTATCCGCCTCTTACTCGCCTCGGATTCAAGGTCCTGGTTCACCATAGACTGCACGAGAGTGTGCGAGGTGTTTAAAACATTCACGATTGCGGTATGGAGCTGAGCAGGGTCCATGCTTGCTGTGCTATGGCGTCTGCACAGTTCACCAAGCAAAAAAGGCGCGAAACGGTTGTCTGCTGCTTTCAGGGAGGGAGGGTGAGGCTGTACCCAGAACCACCGCGACAATGATTTTGCCCCATCAGGCACTGGGATCTCAACCGGAAATGCCAAGGAGCGGGAGGCTGCGGGAACTATGGGATAGCTACGGATAGCTACCCACAGTGCAACGCTCCAGAAATCGACGCTAGCCTCGGACCATGGACGCACACACCGATTTAATGTGTTTAGTGTGGCCGCGCGCACTCGATTTTATACAATCTGTTTTACAAAACCGGTTTATGTAAATTCAGAATAATCCCGTAGTGTAGACGTACCCAAAGTGTAACATAAGTGAGAAGAAAAACAACAGCATCACCTCCCTAGTGGTTAGTTAGGATTTGGCACTTTCACTGCCAACGCCTGGGTTCAATTCCCAGGTTCAATTCCCAGTGAAGGAAAAGTGACTTTAAACCAAAAACGCTTCAGTTATTCTTCACTTACAACATAAACAAATCCATGTTATTTTCCTGATTCCCCGCATCTTCCCAGTGTCTCCATGGCAGGGCTGGCACCAGCGCAGAAAGCAGGTCCCTGGGGCGGTCAATGGAAAGGGAAGGCTTCAGCAGCAATTAGTCCCTCTCAGAGGGAAGGACTTGTGGCCAAAAGCAGCAGAGGTAGAGCTGCAGTTGATTGCAGCTTTTTTTTCCCCCACTTGGGGTGGCAAAAACACTGGAAGTGGCCCTGCTCCAGGGAAGACAATTTGTTAAATCCCAGATGAGTGGGGTTATATCAGTTCTCAGCCTGAGTCCTTAGGTCTTAATCCTGAGGAAATTGTCCCATCATGGGGCCATTTCCCGCCTCTCTTTCCTAGGGAAGCACAATTTTCCTTGCACAGACACAGGAACAGCAAGATCTTTCTCTGTCCCTTGTGCAAGCAGGGGCCAAATTCCATGGAAACAATGGACAAGCAGGGGCCCTGGGCACATCCAGCCCTGGCCGTGAGATGTTCCCTCCTTTTCTTTATGCCCTGTTGTTATTTCATGGATTGTCTGGGATGGGGAAAAGCTGAGTTCACTGCAGGTGGAGGGAAAGATCCCTGAAAATCTCAGGCCCCAACCCCTGCTACCAGGATCACCGAGGTGCTGGGAATCTGCATGGGAAAGGGACAGTGTGAATTGTCAAGGTGGGGAATGAATAACAATCTACAACTAGACCCACCTCATTAACCACCGACACAGGCTAATCCTGATGATGATAGAAGGGAAACTGGGAGTGATTCTTTGCTGTTCAGCCATGGAAACAGTGACCCAATTGCACCGCAGTGAATGTGCTGGGGAAAGCTGGACTTCACAGGCAGGTGGAAAGAGCAGATCCTAGAAACACCTGGAGCTTCCCACACCACGGCTGCCACCAGGGTCAGGTGCTGAGAGACTCACAGTGCCCCTCCCCCCATTACCTTCCAGCAGGGGGTGGCAGCACCCTCCCCCAATGCAGGGGAGAGGGCTGAGTGCATCTCTGCACCCTGAGCCCAGGGCACCCACTCTCTCTGCTCCACACATCGAATCTGGCCCTACTGCAAAGTGACCCCTAAGAACCAGCAGCCTCCAGGACAGCAGGTTTGGCCTCAGATCAGGGAATGTGTCCCCCAGGCTGCTCTTAGGCCACTGGGTGCTCTGGAAATAGGACAGCTCTGAGTGTAACCTGCAGCCCAGCTGGGGATGTAGCTCAGTGGTAGAGCACATGCTTTGCATGTATGAGGCCCTGGGTTCAATCCCCAGCATCTCCAAGCTCTTTTTTTCACCCTGGTGCTTTGCTCATGCCCAGAGGGGATGTAGCCCAGCAGTCTCCCTGCAGGAGTTTTAATCCTGCTCAGTGAGGGGCAAGTGCCAATTGCATGGAAGGTCTGGGGGGGGGTTCTGCTCCTAAGTCACCTCAGTACATGTAAGATTCCCACCGGCTGTGCTGCTTGGGACAAGGGTAGATGAGAAGGGCGAATCCTCCAGCACTGGAGGGAAAGGTCCCATCTGCACAGACTGAGAGGCCAGGACACAGAGGGTCAGTCAGTGCTCAGGGAGGAGAGAGGTCAGTGATTTACACCCACCAGGGGACACTGTCTTTCTGAGGCGAGTGCAGCTGGCTTGGGATGGTGCTGACGATGGATAGAAAAGAGTCTGGAGTCAATGACAGCCGAGACCACAGAAGGGGAAGGGGAATGGCAGCCCCACAGAAGGTCCTGGGTGCTCAGATGCCCCAGTTATTGCACCCTGGCCTGTCGTAGAGAGAGAAAAGATCCAGCGGGACCCAGCCCCTACAGTGATCCCATGGACAAGAACCTGGCTGGGAGTGGGGTGAAAGCTCCTCTGGGCAAAGGGAGCTGAAATCCTCAGTGTCCTGGAGTTTAAGCAATAGAAGCTTCAAACCCTGCACGGGTGTGGGCTGAGTGCATCAGCAGAAGGTTGGGCTGGACGGGCGGCAGGTTTGGATAATTTTTGTGGTGCCCAGAATGGGACCAAGTCCTGCCCCACCCCACCCCACCCCACACAGGGCCAGCTTTAGGCCGATTCTCCTGATTCCCTGAATTGGGCCCCACCCTAAGAGGGCCCCGTGCCCAAGCCCTGGTACTGCGTACTGGCAAGAGCTGGTGCGCTGTACCAGGGTGGCCCGGCTTCCCCAGGGGGCAATTTAAAGGGCCTGGGGCTCCCAGCAGGGGCTGGGATAGGGCTGGGATAGGGCTGCGGGGTGCTGGGGGCTATTTAAAAAGTCCAGGGTTCCCATTGCTTCTACCGCCCCGGCCCTTTAAATAGCCCCCAGAGCCCCCCCGCTTCCCCAGGGCTCCCTCAGCTATTTACAGGGCTGGGGCGGTGGAAGCAGGGGAGCCCCGGGCCATTTAAATAGCCCCCAAGCCCTGGGCTGCTGCTGCTACCCCGGTGCTGACGGAGGGAGGAGGGGGCACTTACCGTACAGGGTGGGCTGGACCCTCTGTACCTGCACCCCGTGCCTGCACCCAGCCCCTCACCCCCTGCCCTGCCTACACCTGCCCCTGCTTCCAGCCAGCCCCACACCCCCCTGCCCACAGCCAGCCCGTCTCCAGCCAGCCCTGCACCCCCTGCCCTGCCCGCAGCCAGCCCCTGCCTCCAGCCAGCCCCACACCCCCTGCCCACAGCCAGCCCATCTCCAGCCAGCCCTGCACCCCCTGCCCTGCCTGCACCAGTCCCTGCCTCCAGCCAGCCCCACACCCCCTGCCCTGCCCGCAGCCAGCCCCTGCCTCCAGCCAGCCCCACACCCCCTGCCCACAGCCAGCCCATCTCCAGCCAGCTCTGCACCCCCTGCCCTGCCTCCAGCCCCTCCCCCCCTGCCCAGCCAGCACAAGCCCCAGCCACCAGCCACCCCCACACCACCAGCCTGCAACCACCCCCGCTCCAGCCACCCCTCCCCCCCCTGCCCTGCCCGCAGCCAGCCCCTGTCTCCAGCCAGCCCAGCACCTCCTGCTCACAGCCAGCCCCTGCTGCACACCCTGCCTGAACCAGCCCCGCACCCCCTGCAGCCAGCCCTGCACCCCGTGCCCTGTCTCCAGCCAACCCCTGTCGTACCCCCTGCGACCCTGCCTGAAGCCAGCCAGCTCCCCACACCCCCCTGCCCGCACCAGCCCTACACCACCGGCCCTGCAACTCCTGCCCTGGCTGCCGCCCGCCCAGCCCCTCCTGCCCTGTCGCCCGCCAACCCTGCTGCACCCCCGCCTAAAGCCAGCCAGTCCTGCACACCCCGTCTCCAGCCAGCCCCGCACCCTTTGCCCTGCCTGCAGCCAGCCCAGCACCTCCTGCCCTGTCTCCAGCCAACCCCTGCTGCACCCCCCCCCCCCGGAAGCCGGCCACCCCCACACACCCCGTCTCCAGCCAGCCCCGCACCCCTTGCCCTGCCTGCAGCCAGATCCTACCTCCAGTCAGCCCCTGCCCTGCCTCCAGCCAGCCCCATGTCCACTGGTGCCTGCAGTTCCCCGGGCAGTAACCCTGCACACCTGCTTCAATGAGGGGGGCAGGGAGCAGCTGGGACCCACACATGTGCACACCGTAGGGTGACCAGACAGCAAGTGTGAAAAATCGGGACAGGGGGTGTTGGTTATTAGGATCCTATATAAGAAAAAGTCCCAAAAATTGGGACTATCCCTATAAAATCAGGACATCTGGTCACCCTAGCACACCCCCAGGGAGTGGCAGGGACCCACACATGTAAAATGGAATTCGTTTCTAGTTCAGGCCCATCTTTTTTAAAAAGAACTGTAGGTAGGGTTAACATACACCCGTATTTTCCTGGACATGTCAGGCTTTTTGATTCTTAAATCACTGTCTGGGAGGAATTTTTAAAATTTAAAAATTTAAAAATTCCTCCTGGGAAAATACGGACGCATGGTAACACTATTGGTACAAAAAATACATACTGTGGCACATCCCTTAAATCAGAACTTTTTATAGGGAACCGGTTCCTAAGGAATGAAAGTCTTTTTTATATATACATATATATATCTATATAAATTTTTAGTTATCCCTGCCGGGGCCCCGCCGAAAATGACTGCCCAGAGTTCGAGAACTGTCCCTGTTCTCATTGGACAGATGGGGAGACGCCTGAAGTACAAAGAAGGGAAGCGACCTTCCCAAGGGCCTACACAGCAAGGTGGTGGCAGAGCCAGAAAGAGAAGCCAACAGCCCTGACTCCTGTTCTAATGGACAAAAAAAAAAAAAAAACAGAGGCAGGGATAGAGCCCAGGAATCGAGATGGTGGGGAAATTTCATTGAAACCATTTCTGTCAGAAAATCCCCTTCAGACTAAACCAGTTTGTTTCTCTAAATCAAAACAAGTGAGATGAAAGTTCTTTGCAAAATATTTTGGTGCAAAACAAAAGCATCTCCTGTTTGTCACAGTGTGTTAAACTGTCTCGTCGCACACAAAGAGGAGACACTTAGATCTCAAACATTAGATAAGATGCTTCAGTCTGAGCTAAGTAGTTGCTGCTCAACAATTTCAAAATAAAAAATACAAAGAAAATAGACTATTTCAGCTATTCTATTATGTCATAATCTGCTCTGAGTAAATGTGATAGCACACCGCATATTATGCACTACTCCTAGTGACACTCTCCAATGGATCCCCACCCACCGTGAGGTAGGTAGGAGCGGATCATTATTATCCCTACTTGAAAGAGGAAGAAGCTAAGGCTGAGAAAGGAGAATTGACTTGTCTTAGGTCACCCAGCCAGCCAGTGGCAGAGTTGGGAATAGGACCCAAGAGCCCTGATTTTCAAACTAACCATCGGATCTTGAATTTCAGACACTGAATGACCTGAATAAAGTGCTCTCAGATGAGCTCCAGACCAACAATAAATATTCAGCAAGTATTTGAAGAGAACTGCAATGTTAGAGAGAATCATGAACTGCTCAGACACAATTAATGCAGAGGAGCAGCAAAATTCATCAAACATATGACTGGTTCTGACTTATTTCCTTGGGCTTCAAAGAGAACAACAAGGACCTGAGTCTCCTCCCTGTCAATAACCCCCTGCTCAGCCAATCAGGGTAGAGACTGAGGACGGGAGGCTAAGTGTTCTCGCCCAAAGGATGGCCCAGGTCACTGGTGGGAATCACTGCCTGAGCACTATTTCAGCCCCACATTTTCGGGTGGACCTCCCACAGTGGGAGCTGCCGAGCACTCCCCTGAGACACATACGCACACCCCTCCTGGTGTTGGGCGGGGAACAGGAGAAAGGCCAAAAGAAGCAAGAGACAAAGAGAAAGAGGGAAGGATGGATGGAGGAAAAGGTGAAACCAAAAGGACAAACCGTAATGACCCCAGTGATTCAAAGGGACAAAATCCCAGGTGCGCAATAAAATTCTGCCTCCTTAAGCTCGTGTTTTCTATGCCTAGAATTCAACGGTCACCAGATGGATCAGACTGAACAGGTTTCAAACCTCGAGGAGGCTCTTACCTTCTAAACAGGGACGGCTGTTTTCTAGTAATATCACTAAAAGGGGAGGAGAAAACACGAAAGAGGTTCCTCCTGGCGCTCACGTCCGTGAACCCGAATACTCTCTCAGTCCTCAAAGAGAGACCTGGAGAAGGAGACTTGCTGGAGCAAAGCCACAGGGGTCTCTGAGGTTTCCCTGGCCCCTCGCCCCTCTCCTGCCTGGCTGATGTCAGCATCTCTCTGTGAGGTCACCACCTCCCCACCACCTTGGACCAATAGTCTGAGGTCCTGCAAAAGGCCTTTGTGATGTCACTGCCACACCCCTCCCTTGCTGTGCTAATGTCCTGCCCCTGGCCAGGCACTTTGCAGGTTTGAGCTACTCCCTGTGGTTCACCCCACTCAAGGAGCATTTGTTCTAGTAAGCAAGCCGGCTAGACAGGAGAGCATCAGGCGCTGCTCCCAATGCTACACTCAGTTTTTCAGAAATTAGTCGACTTTATGGCCAGAAGAGACCATTAGAGCATCTAATCTGACCCCCTGCATATCACAGGCCTCCTGTCTGACACAATAGCTACTTTTGGGGCAAACACATTCCAGAAAGGCATCTAGTCTCCATTAGATGACATCAGGAGATGGCAAATCCACCACTTTCCTTGGTAGCTTGTTCCTGTGGCGAATCATCCTCGCTGTTGAATATTTGTGTCTTATTTCTAATATGAATTTGTCTCTTTTCACCTTCCAGCCACTAGGTCTTGTTATGCCTTTCTCTCGATTAAAAGCCCTTTCATACCCAATCTTTTGTCTCCATTAAGGCCCTTCAACGCTTCAATGAAGTCACCTTTCAATCTTCTTTTGATAAGCTAAACAGGTTGAGGCTCATTCAATAGCTCACTACCGAAGCATTTTCTCCAAGCCCTCAGAACATTTGTCATCAGACTCCTGAACTGCAACTGGATGTGGCTCTTGTTCTTCTACAGCACAGCCCTGGAGAAGAGGATCTGAAATGTACATTCGTATGATACCTTTGTATAATTGATAGAAAACATAAACTAGACACTTAGAGGATTGGAACTGATTTCTAGCTGATGGACAGCTTTGCTAGGTTTTTTATGCATTTGGACAGCGAAATGTTGAGTGTTACATTGATATCAAGCACTCCTGTATGAGGAGGCCCTGAACATAATGGAGAATGGGAAATGAAAATGTTTTCCTTTTTTTAAAAAAAAAGAAAGAAGGTTATAAGAAGAAAACACAGGGCTTTGGGCTGGGGAACTTTATGAGATGCAGTCAAGCACTCTAACACTATGAGCAATATCCCCCATGACACTAAGAGAACAGAATCGTGATGTCCAGGACTTTGAAGGACAAACCCTGATTCATCAGAGCTCCTTTGCCATTCCCAGACCAAGGTGGTTTAAAATAGGGTTTGATTAAACTTCTTAAATGTGGCAAACACCACGGCACACACCACCGATATAGCTTTTCCACTGACTTGCAAGCTGCCACCTCTTGGAAGTGGATTAACTACACCCCAGGAAAACTCTCTCCCATCAGCATAGAGCAGTGGTTCTCCAAACTGAAGTCAGGACACCAAAAGTGGGTCATAACCCTGTTTTAATGGGGTTGCCAGGGCTGGCATTAGACTGTTGGTGCCTGGGGCTGA